>NW_024354886.1:2683251-3110415 GCF_902729225.1 Pteropus medius
CACCCTCCATGGCCCCATGCACCCCTCCCCGCCCTCTCAGCCAAAGCCTACAGCCCGGAGTTTTACTTCGACACCCCCAACCCCACCCGCAGCCACAAGCTGTCCAAGAACTACTCCTACGTGCTGCAGTGGACCCAGAGGGATCCTGACGCTGTTGACCCTGTGCTCAACTACAGACTCAGTGTCCGCCAGGTGGGCCAATGGGGATGGGGCTCAGATGCTGGCTGACCCTGGAAGTGCTCACTGAGCCAGGGGAGGGGGTTGGAGATGGGGATGGGACGCACTGATGCTTCTTAAAGACAACTCTTCAGTGCCAGAGAGGAAGTATTCTGGACATAGCAGCAGGAGCTGGAGGGTGATAGGGGTCTGACCCTTCTGGATCCAGGCTCTGGGCACAGACTTGAGAATTGCTCACGGGTCAGTGGAGGTGGAGAGGAGCAGAGTCAGCTCCGCTTATGAAACACAGAATCTACTCTTATGTCAGAAGCTTAAGGCAGAAACTTAAGGCATGAGCTTAAGACTCACCCACAAAGTTTCTAGAATGCGAGGCCAGAGCCACTATGCTGGTCTCATGTCCTGTCTAATTCCATGTGGTTCTGCCCAGGCCAGGGGGCAGTTAGGCAAAGGGTAAGAGTGTGACTCTGGGGCAGTCTACCTGAGCTGGAATCTATCTTTCTATGAGCTTGGGCAAGCTACATCATTTTGGCCTCAGTCTCTTCATCTATAGAATGGGGGTAAAGTTATAATATTCTACCTCATGGGATCATTATTTTAAGGATTAAATGAGTTACTAGTTGTGAAGCTTTTAGAACAGTGCCTAGTATATATTAAGTGTTCAATACGTATTGCTATCTCTTATTATTAAGACATCCCTCGGAGGTAGGCATGGAGGGGGTGATTGCTCTATCCCACAGATGAGGAAACTGAGGGCCTGGCTTCCTAGTCCTTTGCTTTTTCTGCTCCTTGATGCTGACCCCCAAAGTCATATCGGGGCCTGGGCTGGTGCTTTAGTGGAGGGCGTGGCCTGCAAAGCATCTGGGGACTCCCTGTGTCTACAGTTGAATCAGCACAATGCCATGGTTAAAGCTATCCCAGTGCGGCGTGTGGAGAAGGGACAGCTGCTGGAGTACATCCTGACTGACCTCCGTGTGCCCCACAGCTACGAGATCCGCCTCACGCCCTACACCACCTTTGGGGCTGGTGACATGGCCTCTCGCATCATCCACTATACAGAACGTAGGTGGTGGTGGTGGTGGGAAGAGTGTGCCCTTCTTATGCCCAGGGAACCCCCTTCACCCACCACACACAGTTCCTGAGCTTGGGGCTCCCACTGTGTGGTGTTGCTGCAGGCCAGGCCCCTCTAGCCCCCAGTCCTGGCTCTGAGGACCCTGTACCCTAGTTCTAACCTTGGGCACCCTCTGCATAGCCCCACTTGATTCTGACTTGGTTTTCCTGCTTGCTTTCTCAGCCATCAACTCTCCCAGTCTATCAGGTGAGATACCCCCACCCACTTCTCTTCCCCTTAGGGACATGAAGACTCCCCTGGTGGGAAGAAGGGATCCGAAAAGATACCCAGAGAAAAATGGGGTGAGGCCAGCAGCTGGAAGGAGAAGCAGAAGGGAGCAGGGCTAGGCATGGAGATGTTTGCATCTAGGATTTATTCTGGGGCTTAAAGGTGGAGACAGGGGTAGAGTTGGAGGATGTCTCTAACTCAGGGCCTTTCATCTTCACTCGGCATCACTCAGCGTCACTCGCTATCTCCAAAAGGAAGGCCAGACCAATTCATATGCCCTGTTCCCTGGGGCAGGAGTCCTTAGTCTGAGACCCATGGACCCCCAAAGAATCTGTGTGTAGAATTCAGGGAGTCTGAATCTGGAATCTGCAAGGGCATACACTTACTTCTTTATTTTCCCTGACTTCTAGCAGAAATGTAACATCTTCAATGATGAATGTAGGCAACCGACCACAGTAGTATAATTAGTACTTGTGACTTTGTCGTCAGAAATCTGATGTTTTCACGTCACCTTAAAGTTGTTGCAGCTATCTCTAAATGTCATTTACATTCATTAGTATTTCAAAACTACTGCAGTTATTAGACCTAACACTAGACCTTGTGATTTAATTAGATAATAAAGAAGCCCACAAATTTGTTTAAAAATATTTGACAACTCTATTTCAGTATAATTGATTTCCTCTGTAATCCTTTATATTTCATTTTATGCATCTAAAACCATTATTCTGAGATGGGGTTCTTAGACTTCACTAGATGCCAGAAGGAGCTGTGGTGGCACAAAAAGGCTGAGAAGTCCTGTTCTGGGAACATGTTAATCAAGAACCCTGTAGCCTGGTTTCTCAAGCCCTGGAATCCTAGGCCTACTGCCCAGATGCTTGGGAGCTGCCTCAGGGGTGGCCAGGGAGAGCAAAGCTGGACCAGAGGGCCTGAGAAGACTGACCTTTTTGTCTCACCCCGCCCCCCACCCCAATGCAGCATAAACACTCCAAGCCACTTTGAGGATGAGAAGATCTGTGGCTACACCCAGGACCTGACAGACAACTTTGACTGGACACGGCAGAACGCCCTCACCCAGAACCCCAAGCGTTCTCCCAACACCGGTCCCCCCACTGACATCAGCGGCACCCCTGAGGGTGAGAACTTGGCCCGCTTCTAGGAATGGAGGACTGCTTCAGGGTTCTAGCCTTGGGGAGCCCCAGTCTAATGGAGAAACCCCCTCCTCGGGGAGCCTCAGTCTGAGGGGGAGACACAGAGATTGAGGAAGAAGAAGAAATTCAGTAGAGCTAAGAACTGATGAAGGCTGGCCTGGACTCCTGTGCTGTGAGGCAGGGAGGATGAGGTGGGATGGGGTGAGGCATCTGGGATTCAGGCAGTTGAGACTAAGGCAGAGAAGGAATCAGGTGGAAGGAGACCTGGGTGGGTTGAGGAGGAGGCTGTTGGCGCATCTCCCACTCCCCCACAGGCTACTACATGTTCATTGAGACATCAAGGCCACGGGAGCTGGGGGACCGTGCACGGTTGGTGAGTCCCCTGTACAATGCCAGCGCCAAATTCTACTGTGTCTCCTTCTTCTACCACATGTATGGGAAGCACATTGGTGAGTCAGGGGACCAGGTAGTCTGCCCTAGTGTATTTGGGGGAGGGGTGGGCAGGGGAGAGGTGGTTCACAGGAGGCCAGGGACCAGCTAAGAGGTTGCATGAATGGAGTGCCTGCTAGGTGTCAGGTGACATCCTGGGTGCTCTGCATCTGTAGTCTCATTATCCCTCACAACCACCAGGTGAGGGAGGTGTTACCATATAAATCAGAGAGATTAAGCATCTGCCCAAGACCACACAGCAACCCAAGTCTGACTGACTCCCTCAAAACCCTGAACAAGGGTTGGAAGTGTTCTGCTTTGTGAGCGGTGGGAGGAAATTCTGCTTCCTAAGTGTGGGCACGAACTTAAGGAATGCCTTTTAGAAAGAGTTGGCACTGGTAGGAATGTCACATTAATCAGTGAACTCATCAGTGCAGCTATCACTTCCAGAGCTCCTGCTCTGTGCCATGCATCAGGTGCTGCAGTAAAAGGGGTGGACAAGTTTCCCATCCTCTTGGCACCTGCAGTCAAGTTGGAGAGACAGACAGAGATAGACATGAAACAACTAATTGCACCAGATAGGATTTAGTAGCCACTGTGACACATGCCTCCAGCAGAAGGATAGGGGCCAAGACAGCTGGAGTAGGTGGGGTGGGTGACCAGCCCTTTTGTTGCCATTTGGCTTCCCCAGCTGGAGTAACTAATGCAAACCAATTCTGCTTTGCCCCACCTTTTCCCACTTTTAACGCTAAAAGCCCCACATCCCAGGAAAACTGGGACAGTTGGTCACTTTATCCCCAGCTTGGGAGGGACACAGCACCCAGCTGCCAAGAGGAGCACACTGGGTCCAGTAGGGCCCCGGGAAATCAGACCTTATGAGCTGGGATGCCGGGGTATCTGGGAGCAGTCTGGGGTCCAAAGCTTTCTCAGTGTTCCCCAGGCAGTGGAACAAACAGGTCAGTGAAAGCTTTCCGGGGGCAGATTTGATTCTTACCCGAGGAAGACCCAGTAAGCATCAGAAATGCCCAGCAAAAGAGTGGGCTTTACTGTCCCTGGACAGGAGGTCTGTCCAGAAAGTATGCTGTGGAGGTGACCCCGGTCCAGATCGTGCTACTCCCTTACTCTGTCCCCTTCCATCATCATCTTCTCCAGGCCTCCTATGCCTGATCTGCACTCTACCTGCTTCTCTGGCCTCATTTTCTGCTGTTCTCCCTGCCTTAGAGGCCTTTGCTCATGATGTTTCCCTGGCCTGGAACATTCTCTCGCTCCCCTCATTCACGTCTTCCCAGAGAGAGCCCTGACAGCCCCATCTGAAATAACTCTCTATTCCCTTCTCTGCATTATTTTCTTTATAATGCTTACTACCAATCGAGCATAAGCTCCAGGAGGGCAGGGTTCTTTGTCGTATTCACTAATGTATCTCTAGTGCCCAGAACAGTGCCTGGCACATAGTGGTGCTCAATTAGTTGAATGAATGAATTAATGAATGAATGAATGACAGGGAGGTCTGGATTTGATGCACCCTGAAGTAACTTTTAACCTTGAGATTCTATGAAAGTCCTGATGACAGTTGTGAAAAGTTCTTCATTCACCATTTAATTATCGAGAACTGATAGCAATTTGATGCAGACTTTCCCTTGAGGAGTCAAACAGGGAGAAGATATGGATCCCAGTAACGGCCACGCCCCTGAGCAGAGAGTGGGCTGGGCCTGGAGAGCTGCAGTTTAAGGACTCAGAATTACCAGAACATATAGAGGATTTCTAGGTTAAGCCTAGGAAGACTTCTTGGAGAAGGTGATGTTTCAGAGAGGCCTTGAAGCACAGGAAGGATTTAGTCAGGGAAATGTGGTAGGGAAGGGCATCTCAAGCAGTGGGAACAGCCTGAGTAAAAGCCCAGAGGCTGGAAAACTGGAGTACGTCTAGGCTCCAGCATGTGGTTCCATTTGGCTTTGGCAGAGGTAAGGAAGATAAAGAAGAATGCAGGCCTCTAAGGCAGCATGGGAGGATGAAGGTCTTGGGCCTTGGCTGACCCCTGTGAGAGGTTGTCAGGAAGCTCCTGAGCAGGGGAGATCTTGGAGCTAAAGGGGTGCTCAGGGAAGAGAGCAGAGATTCAGTTTTTGTTTGAGCAGTGAAAAAGTGGGCTTCTCCCGTTAGGGTCCTTGGGGCACGTGGTATGGGAGGAAGAAAAGGTATGGGGATTGAAGTTGGACCCCAGGGGGATAGGGACAGGGAAGGTCTGCAGGAGGGGGAAGAGAAAGAGGTTTCTTTGGGGCTGGTGGAGAGCCTGGAAGGCATTGAGGCTTGGGCCTTACCAAAGCCAGTGTGGCACCTCCTGGCCCACTGGGTGTGGGTTGCAGCTTTCTCATGGCCCCATCTGCTGGTAAGGGCCCCCCACCCAGGTCTGGGTCTGCTGCTGGGGAAGAGGTTATTTCTTGCTGTCCTGGTTCCTCCTCTCCCCTCCCTTGTCACCCTACCTGGCAGTTCTGGGCACCAGCTGTCCCCAGAACTTGTGTTTTTCCTCCTCTTCTTGGTCCAAGCCAACTCTTTTCATCTCAAGCAGGTAACATGTGGTGGCTCTCCTCGTCAGGGGGGTCTGTCTATCTGGTGTCACAGATGGTATGGCTTTGTCTGTAGGAAGTGCCATGGAAATGTCAGCCACCAGGCTCCATCTAAATTGATTCTTCTTCCCTCTGAGCCAGGTGTTTTATGTCACTGGGGGCTTAAGGTAGGCTGGAAGAACTGGGGAAGGGGCACAACATTGCCTGGGTGCTCTTAGTTAAGCCATGACCCCCTCCCTCTCTTCCAATGCCCCTCAGTCCCTCCGGAACTCCAGGCTCTGTGGCTGTGGGCAGATGGGCTCAGCACTCACAGACTAATGCCTCCAAAATTTCACTTTCACTATTTTTACCATGGCTATGTCACACCTCTACTAATATCTTTCTTTAAATCAGCTCATTCTTCTTTTCTTAGCTTCATCCTAAGCATCAATATTAGATAAATCATGGGTTTGAAGGACTAGCTTTATTCACCTCTTTTAAAACATATATCTAAATATTTAAAAAATTTTAAGTCTGTTCCTGAACCTCCAGAAATCATCCCACGTATCTTGTACTGGCAGGAGTATGTGTTGAGGGTTTTGGAATCCTGCTGTGTGCTCAGACATAGGCCCCACCACCCTAGGACAACTTCTCTGTCTAGATGAGGGAGAGTGGGGTGTGTGTGTGTGTGTGTGTGCGTTCGTGTGTGTGTTTGGAGGGCGGGGGATTCACTGATTAAGAAGGAAGGGAAGAAATGATAGAAAAGTTGCAAATTGTCCTGATGAAGTACAGCCCTGCTGCTGTCTGTCTCTTTCCCATGTTGCACTCCACCCCCCTCCCCAACCCCTACCCTGGGAAAATGGGACATTGAACCAGTCTGTGATGGGAGAAGGTCCCATCCAACAGGGACAGCGCTGTGGGCAGTGGCGAAAGAGGAGGGCTCGGTGAATCAGGAAGGGTAAGTGTGCCCTCGACTAGACGTCACTGCCCCACTCTCTTCACACCTACCACAGGATCCCTCAACCTCCTGGTGCGGTCCCGGAACAAAGGGGCTCTGGACACGCATGCCTGGTCCCTCAGTGGCAATAAGGGCAACGTGTGGCAGCAGGCACATGTGCCCATCAACCCCAATGGGCCCTTCCAGGTGAGTCTGCCAGGCCCAGAGGCCCCTCACAGGCTCTCCCAGCTCTTAGGTGGTTGTTCTGGCCAGGAAGTACTTGGGAAGGCTCAATGCTTGTTCCTGAGAGCCGAGGATGGAAGCGGGCAGGGTGTGGGATGGGGGAGCTCCCAGGTGCACTGAGGGGTGGAGTCTGTCTGGCAGAACCACCCCAAAGCCTGCTCCCTGCTTTCTGATGCCACTCCAGATTATTTTTGAGGGGGTTCGAGGCTCAGGCTACCTGGGGGATATTGCCATAGACGATGTCACACTGAAGAAGGGAGAATGTCCCCGGAAGCAGATGGATCCCAATAAAGGTGAAGACGAATGGGGTGGGGGGGGCAAATCAGGGGGTTATTTGGGTGGGCACCTGTGTTAGGATAAGGAGAGTGTTTGTGTCTGAATTGGGTACAGAGTGGCTGGCTGACAGGCTATGTGTATTGGTGTCTATGGACACGGGCCCCAGCCCAGCTCAGGCTATGGGGCATATATAGGACAATAAGAAGACCAGACCCTGCCTCTATGAGCTTGCCGAGCTGTTAATGTACCAGAATGCCTCCTGTGCCTGTGTCTGGGTAATGTCTCTGGGTGTGTGGATCCAGATGTGAATGTGTTTTCACCCCTGGGGCCGGGTGTTTACAATAATAATAGCTCATGATGAATGAGCTCATCATGGATACACAGGTTTTTGTACTAAGCAAAATACAAAAACCTGTATATCCAACTGTATGTCCAGCTCATTCGACCCTCACAGCAGTGCTCTGGGGTAGCTCTTACTACTAGACTCATTTTACAGAGGCGGAAACTGAGACCCACTGAGGTTGAATGAATTGCTCTGTGACTTAGTGAGCCACAGAGCCAGGATTTGGACCCCAGCAGGCTGAGTTACCTCCACACCACATCACCTCACATCTGATGAGTGTGTCTGTTCACCTTCAGGCCCCCAGAGAGAGAAGCAGAGTACGAGCCCTCCCTTGGCTTGCCTGCTTGCTCTCTACTCCCTGGCCCTGGTTAGCTGACCAGAGCGCTGGTCTGTCTCTCCTCTCTCTCCATTGCAGTGGTGGTGATGCCCGGCAGTGGAGTCCCTTGCCAGCCCTGCCCACGGCTCTGGGGGCCCATGGCCATCTTCCTCTTGGCATTGCAGAGATGATGAAAGCTGCGTGGCCCCCCACCCCGCCCCTGGCACACCAAAGTGTCCGCATCGTACCAAAGACAGACCCCCGCCAGCCGGGGTGCCCGGGGCAGGGCCGGCCCACCAGGGAGAGGGGCCTGTGTTGGCTGCGAGGATGAGCCGAGAACAAGGACAGAGGCCCGGCGCTGAGGCCCTATAGATAGTCGTTCGACACACGCACACACTCACACACCCACACTCACACACACACACAGATATATTAAAGCACAAATTTCTATTCGACCTGCCAGCACCTTCTTTACTGCAGAGACGGGGACTCACCTGAATGGCGTCTGCCACCGCAGGGACCTCGTTACCATGTAGGCCTTGTCCTGGCTGCACCTGTGGCGTGTTCCTGCCCTTCCTCCGTCCCTAACTTAAGGCTGAGCTCCAGCCCTGTGGCTTTACCAGAAGGGGAGGAGACAAGAGACCCTGCTCTTAGCTGGACTCTGGGACTCCCTGGGATGTGGGAGACCAGAGTCAGAGGGGGCCAGGCGGGACTTTGTGACTCTATGAATGTTCCCATTCAGGGACAAGGAAGGTGAGGCACCTGCTGCTCGCAACTATTTCCAGGGCAAGGGCCAAAAGGTGGAGACCTCAGGTCACCCAGAATCCTTGACTTGTTCCTGGGATGTCATATTCCCCCATCACCATGCCCCCTTTGAAGGGACCCAGGATGGGGTCTTGAGCCTGGGCAGTCTGAAGATTGACACCTTCTGCTCCCACCCCCCACCCACTCCGCCTCAAGTGACTGGATTCCTGAGAGCACAGTCTCCACCCTAGTCAGTTGGCCTAACCTTAGCCCCTAGCTGCATCTCCAAAGAGCCAGGGGAGTGGTGGCTAGGCCATTTTCTGGAGTGAGGACTGACTCTGATGGGCAGAGGAGAAGTCCTGCTTTCACAGTTTTGTGCCCCCATACAAGACACTGAACTTGCGTGTAGAGTGGAGCCTCTGTTTCTTACATACTTGGCATAAGGGGGTGCCCTGGATGGGAGGGTGTGTGTAGAGGAGCTGCCCCTGCCCTCCTCCACTGCAATGCACTGTCTAGGTGGCTGTTCCCTTCTCACCCAGGGTCAGTGAAGGAGGAGGGGTTTGTAGAGCTGGGGTTGGGGGTGGGGCAGTTGCTGGTCATCCTGTTCCCTGGGAGCTGAGCTCATGTCCCCAGCTGTGAAAGGGCTCCCTGTCATTGGGTCCTGGATTGGGATCCTGAGATGGGCACGATAGAATCTACACCTCTCCACCTCAACATCCCCCTTGAGCCCCTACCCATCTGTCCATGGAGAGAAGAGGCCTGGCCCCTTCCAGGATGAGTCTTCATGCATATGTGCATGTGGCCGTGTGTCTGTGTGTGTATGCATGTGTGTGGGCCCATTTGTGTCTATATAGCACTGGATACATCCTTGGGCAGGAAAGTGTGCAAATATGGGTCTACATGTGCAGTGATACATGTCTGTCTGTGAGGCTGGGTCCGTACCCCATCTCAGTGAATGCCTGTGTATGTCCATCTTTATGAGTGACAAGAATGCCTGTGGGGTGCTGGCCAAATAAACCACTTCTAGCCCTATTCTATAGTCTCAAGCTGCCTGCCACTGCCTAAATTTCTACCTATCATCCTCAACGGATGACAAAGAGCTTACAGATGACCCTACTTTCTAGAATGCAAGAACCTTTGGAGCGGGGTGTCACAGGGCTCCTCCTGGAACATTTGGTGGGGACAGCTGCAGAGAAGAGGCAGCACTGCAATGCCAGGAGGCAGACAAGGAACAAAGGCTAATACTGCCCATCTCACTGCTCTGCCGGCCTGTGTTACCATCATCACCAACAGCTGCTGGGTGGCTGGGCCAAGGCTGGAGCAGGGCCTACTGATACCCAACCAATCTGGCTGCCTCCCTGGACCAGCCAAGGCCTCTGTCCTAAATGTGTGGCTGCAGGTTCCCAGAACATGCTTCTATCGTGCCTGCTGGGTGTTGTTCCTTAATCGTCCCATCTGTGCAGGGTCTGTTGCCCTAACTAGACTGTGAGCTCCTCCTCTGAGCCTTCCAACCCTCTCCCACCACATCCCAACCTCATGCCCAGCACAAGTGGGCCCATTCTGGAATTCACTCAGCAGGCTTTGCCCAGTGGAATGGAATATATAAATCAGTGCTTTCCATCCCTGGCTGTAGGATAGAACCACCAGAGGGTCTTTAAGAAAGCACTGATGCTTGGTTCCCATCCCAGGGGTTCTGATTTAATTGGACTGGAATGTGGCCTGGCATCAGAAATGTTTAAAAGTTCCTCAGGAGAAGTAAGAGTGAGAACCGCTGGCCTATCACCTGCTGGGTGCTTTCTCTGTGGCCTCTCTGTAATGGGGGCTGGAGACCCAGAGATAAATAGCCCTAAACATTTTCTCCATGGGCTCTGTGGCATCCTAGGCCTACTTCCCTCTGATGGCCTTTGAATACTTTGTCTCCTGTCCTGGCTGCTCCATGATGGGGACTTTGTCTCCCCTAGTCGCCTCTATATCTGTAGAGTCTGATGCAGAAAAGATGCTTAGCATATGTCAGCTGAGCTGAACTGCACACGTGAGGCCCGAGTTTCTGTCCTGGAGAGAGGGGACTTGGTGACAAGGACAGAGAATGCAAGGTGAGGAAGTGACAGAGAACACTGCTCAGGGAAGTTGCAATGGGTCAGGGGGAGCCCTGACTTGAGGGTGGCTAGACCTGGGCTAACACAGTGTGCTGACTGAGATGCTGAGGTCCCCAGTCTTCATGCACAGATGGGTGAGGTTGGTGTGTTTATCTGTGTGTGCCAGCAGGCCTGCAGGGGATGTGGGTGTCAGTGTGTGCTAGCACTAACAGTGTGTGATGTGAGCACCTCGGGTGTGCCAGTCTGCGTGTGTTTGTGTTACATCAGGGGGTCTGTAAGAAATGAGTGTCTTTGTGTGTCCCTGGGTAGCTTGTGGGTGTATTTGTATGTCTGTGTGTGCCTGTAAGTCAGCACCTCTGTATCAGTGTTGCCTGTGCTGTGTGTGTCTTGGTGTGCCAGTGGATGTCAGCGTCTGTGGGATGGTAGGTGGCCCATGAAGACCCCCAGCCCAGGGGAGACCAGGCTGGCTGGATCCAGTGCATCTCTCCAATGGCAGTCTTACCCTCTGGATCAGGGTGGCTGAGGCATTTTGAGGCCTTAAAATTGGGAGTCCAGGGTCAGCTCTCAGGGTGTTAGGGCCTCTTTACTTTATCCCCTCCAAGTTGATGTTTGAGGGAGAAAGAGACTCCTGGAGCCACATGTCATACAGATAGGAGAGGGAGTGTCTCCTGACTCTGGGACAATAAGACAGCCACCTGGGGTGCTAAGCTAAGCCTGAAGACTGAATTCCCTCTTCCTGAGACCCTCCTCTCACCTTTGCCCTCTGTGGGACAGCTCTGACACCTCTTTTCCATTCATTTCCCTTTCTCCCTGTGCTCTGTGAGAGCCCCTGGCTCAGGTGGTCAATACTGAGATTGGCCTCAGAGGTCAGTACTCCTTATGGTGAAAATGAGGAGGGTGAAACCCAGAGATGGGAAGGGACTGTCCCCAGGTCACATAACTAGTTAAGGTGGAATCAGCCTTGGAACCCCGGGGGTGTCACACTGCTGGCCCCTGCCCCTGGGCTCTCCTGCCAGGCAGCAGTGAGGAGACTGGTCAGACTGCCCTGTCTCCAGGTGCTGGTATAGATGTTATAGTTGTTACTGGGCCTGGACTGGGAGAGGTACCTCTGCCCCAAATCTGGCCTCTCATCCCAGACCATAGCCCCCTCACCCCCGCTGCCCCCCGCCCTGCCCTAGGTCAGGCCTAGGTGCCACATGGAGGCTGCCTTCCTTCTGCCCACACTGGCTGTAGCTGCTGCCCCTCCCCCAGGCTCTCAGAGAGAAGAGACTCTGTTTCCCTTCCCCTCCTCTCTGTCTTCACACAAGCCTGGGCTGGGAACAAAGGTCAGTGTGTCCTAGTGTCCCCATCCTGTTGACTTCCCCCTAAGAATTAGGAAGGCTGGGGGAACAGGGGCAAATCTGTGTTTTCTTTTCCCTGGACAGCTCAAAGAGGTTGGGGAGTATTTCCAGGATCTGTCCCCAGGAATAGTGGGGAGTCCCTATAGGGCCACTGGTTGAGGTTCTAGGTTCTGGGGAGCCTTTCCTACTTCCAAAGGCAGGATAGCATCCCTCTCTCTGTTAAGTCAGTTCTGTGTGTGTCTGAGGGTGTGTGTGTGTGTGTGTGTGTGTGTGTGTGTGTGTGTGTGCACACGCTGGGGCAGAAGGACCACTCTTTCCTGGGGATCCCTTGACCCTTAGAGCTGGAAGAGACCTTAGAGACCATCTAATACACTGCCCCCACTGTACAGATAGAAAGCTGAGGCCCACAGAGATGGCACTTGCCCACCACCACCCCTATCCCTCATGTCACCTGCATTCATTTCCCAGGAGCCCTAAAGGGAATACCCTCCCTCCTGGTATCTCCCCTCCCCCAGCCACTCACATAATCACTATCTTAGCCCAACTTTGCTGGCCCTCTGCCCCGTTGGTCTCCAGCATCCTTCCCACCCCAGGGTGGCCAGCTCACCAAGGCCTTTATCCCCAACCCAGGAGTAGGGGCAGGGGAAGGAGGGGACTGCTTCAGCCCTGAGGCCTCATGAACTTGGGAGAGAAGTCCCCCCCACCCCATGCCCAGGCCAACCCACCACCAAGGTCAAAGCACAACAGGAGACCCTCACTAACGGGTGAAAGGTACTGGGGTTGTTTTAGTCCCACGACCCCGTCCTCACCCCTTTGCCTTGCTCTCTGTCTCCACCCCAGCCTCTGTCCTCCCTTGTCCCTCTTTTACCTTCAAGCCCCCCAGATGTAACCTCTAGTTGCGGACGCGGTTGTTTCAATAAAGCTGCAGTGTTCTAGCGCTCTGGGTCAGGCTGTGTATGTGGGGGCATGTGGGCAGGCCAGGAGGGGATGCGGGCGAGAGACTGGGGGTGGGGAAGCATTTCTCTCAGGTCCCTCCGGGAAGCCTTTCTTCTCTTCGGCACCTGCTGTCATGGATCCTGTTCTGCCGCCCACACAGTGAGGACCTGCATCCTGGTCTCCATCCCAGTGAACTTGAATGTCCTCATTTATTTGTTTCTTCGATGAATGCTAGCCACATACTGCCTTCATGGAAGCTCCTGGTTAATGGGGGAGATGGACACTAAGCTAATGCACCGGGAAATGTATCATTATGGATCCAATTATGTTGGTGCTGTGAAAGAAGAAGGTAAGAGGAGGTTCTTATTTGAGTTGGGGCTTCAGGGAAGACTTCTCTAAAAAGACATTTAGGAGAGACCTAAAGAATGGTTAGAGTTAGGCTACTGGGGCAGAGGGGGTCTTCCAAGCAGAGGGAACAGAAAACGCAAAGGCCTAGAGGGGTGAAAAAACTTAAAAGCCTCATAGAAGGGGGAAAAGGACAAGGAAGAATAAAGTTGGTTAACCACTCATACCAACTTTGTCCTTCCCCTTCCCGGCATCCAAGACCACCAACCCTCTTACATACTCCTACTCGCCTCACAATCTGTGTTCCTGTCCTGGGCCCATAAACCCCACTCTGCACTCTACCTGGGGCTGCCTCCCTTATTATTATCATCATCAGTTAGCTGCCCATTTGCCCCCCAAATCATATTGTACCAAATTTCCCCTTTCCCCCAGCCCTCTCAGAATCCTAGAATTTCAGACCTGGGAGGTCCTTAAAGGTCTTTATTTCAACCATCTACTACTACTCCCTTAGGAGAAATAGCTTGCCAAGGCCATGGAGGCAGACAGTGATGAGGAAAATTCACTCTCTCATGAAGGTTTGTGAAGTGACCTCAAATCTCAGGCATGAGTGCCATGATATGAACTACAGAAAGATCAAGCAAATGACAGGAAGAGAGTCTTTCGTTGTTACTCAGTTACAATGACATGTGTAGGTCAAGCAAATAGTTTCATTTTCATGTTCCAGATGGGGAAACTGAGACTCAGAAAGGTGACAAAGCTAGGTTCTCCCTACACCAGCTTTCTCAGCTCACACCTTGGGTAACTTCTTACATCCAGACCCATGATTTCTCTTCTAGAGCTTGGGAGCCACCACTGCACTGAGTTGGCTCACTGGATACAAGGAAGAGAGGCGCACTCAAGCTCATTCAAGTACAGGAACGTTATTGTGAGGCTATGCATAGTGAGGGGACAGACACTCTCAGAAATCCAAACACAAGGGGGTAACGGGTGGGTTTCTGGAATCAGATGGGTATTGTGGATTCAAGGTAGCTTTAGGAGTTTATGACTCCGCACCTGTGACAGAGTAAAGATGGGTGAAAACTTTGTTATCTTCCTATAGAGAGGAAAGTCTAAATCCCTTCCCCTGGAATCTAGATTGGCCGTAATGACTCGTTTGGCCAATAAAATGTGACATTGTGTTGAAGTTGCCTTGCAGTTTCAGCTCAGGCCTCTGGGAGCCCTAACCACCAGGCTGAATGTCCAACATCGCTAAGGCTGACATGCTGGAGAGGCCACACGAGGGGCTCCAGTTGACTGCCCCCGCTGAAAACAGCCTTCTAGCCACCCCCCAAAGCACCAGACATGGGCGTAAAGTTGCCTTGGACCTTCTAAACCAGCCCATCCACCAGCTGAATACCTCTGTCGATGCCACATGGAACAGAAGAATCTCCCAGTCAAGCTCTGCTCAAATTCCTGACCCACAAAGTCATGGAATATAATAAAAATAATTGTTGTTTTAAGTCCCTGAGATTGGGAGTAGTTAGTTACAACAACAGTCTGCATGATTCAGTTACTTCCTAGCATCTTTTTGTCCACATAATTCCTCTCCTGACTCACGGTGTTTGCTGCTTCATGACTTCAGCTTCCCAGGTGTCATGGCCTCCCTAGCTCCAACCTTCCAGTGGCAACTCCGAGCATTTGCTCAGCCTGTCTAGAGGAAGAACTCATTGGATTGGCCTACTATTTTGTTCCCTGTCATATGTATATCATTGGCAACTTGTCGATTGGTTACCCGGTCAGCTGGGTAGGAGGAAGGGATCTTGGACATAAAACATAGTTGCCTGGGGGTTGCTGCTTCTAGAAAGGCTGTGGGTGGGCCCACTTCAGAGGGGTGGGGCTGGCAGGCACCATAAATGTACCTCCTTGGTTCTTCATTCTCCTCCACGACCATCCATTCTCAGGGGCACAATTGTGGAGTATGGGCACCATGAAAATGACCCCATTCAAGAGCAGGTCCCAAAGCAAACCAAGCAGATAGGTTGACTAACTTACAGGAACAGAGTCTTGTGTTACTCATTTACGAGGCCTCAGGTATTTTTGTTTTCATGTTTACAGATGAGGAAACTGAGGCTCAGAAAGATACTGTGGTTACCCAAGCTCATAAATTTAGGAAGGGGAACCTGGATGCAAATCCCGATGTTCACTTCTGGTGCAGCGTTCTTTCGGCCAAATCCCCTCCTCTTCGTCCTTCCCTTCAGGAGCATTCCATTTTTCTCACCAGCGCAGCCCCAGGAACTGGACAAAGAAAAGCCCTTTCTTGTATGGGCCTCCCTTTTAGACAGAAATTGTCCCTGGTCCTGATTTTCTACTTCTGGCTGCCTGACCTTTTTGCATATGTCCTTTGTGGAAAGTGACTGTAACACCTTTTTGGAAAGAGGCTGGGTATAAATAAATCCAAGAAAAAGTCGAAACTCTTCTCCTGGCCGCCACTGGAGACATCGCTCCATTCTGCTTCTCAAACCCCTGACTCCCAAATTCACCTTTCCTGGGCATGCAGCCCTGTCAGTGCCCAGGGTGTCCCCTTGCTCTGAGGTCAACTTGGCAGCCCCGCTGAATGCAAATTTGACCACTGAATCCATCACCCTGTTTCTTTCGCTGTCTCGGTCTTTAAAAATGTTTCGAGCTTCCCATTTCTTTCAGGCCCCATGAGGCCAGACGAAGCTCAGCCAAGGGGACTCAGCACTTTGCAAGGCCTCGTTCTGTCTACAAGAGCTGCCTGAAGTAGAACCACGCTCTCAGTGCCTCACCCTGCCAGAACCGCCCACTAATTCACCCTCATCCGCAAGGCGGTGAGAAGTAGAGTGAAACATGAGTCAGAGAAGGCTGAGAGTGACAAGTGTCTACACAGAGGGGCACTTGCTGGCTTTGAGAGATGTCCGTAGCATATCGTGCAGAGAGAAAGGCAGATTAGAAAAGAGCATGCCTGTTACTATCTCATGTTTTTATGTAGAGATATCTGTGTATGTGTGAGTGTGTAAATTTTTTTGTCTAGAAGAATATTCACTGGGTTATCTGTGAATATTCACACAATTCATGTTATCTCAATGGTGAAATTTCAGATACTTCCCACTCACGTGTATTATTTTTAATAACCAGGGAAAAAATCTATTTTTTTTTTTTTAGAAAAGAAAAGCCAGAAGTCATCAAGGACTATAGATTAGAAATAAAGGTCACTTTCTGTTCTTAGCATTATTTTTATAACTACACATCACAGGCATTGTCAAAGAGCTTTGAACTTAGGCCTTGAAATTTTCTCCTGCTGATTTATTCCAATAAAAATGCTCAGAAAATTGGAAGGAGGAGAAGAATTGGGTTGCGCTGACCAGGGATGAGAAGGTGGGCTATCAAGCCAAGTTTTAAATAAGAGAAATCCCAACACTACTTCCAGCAACAAACACTAACTTTGGAGATATGCCTGACGCCTGTGTGTACGTGAGTTGTGTGTGAGGGTGAATGCAAGGCTGTGAGTGTATGTACATGTCCTCTTTGAGACACCTGTGGCATGGGCAGCCCCTGTGCGGTGCTGGCATCTGTCTCCCTCCCATGAATGTGGCGCCATTTAATGAAGCCTCACTGCAGCTCAGGTGAGTGCATGAGCAGACACAGCCAAGGTGGGAACGGGGAAGGCTGGCCTCTACGGTCTGGGGAGGGTCTAGAGGTGGGCAAGAACTGCTGGTTGGGCCCTTCCCACACCTCTCCCCCATCCAGCAGGCAGAAAGCCCCCTTGGAAATCCTCAGATCCTTGACTAGAAGCATCCAGTCCTCTGCTGATCTCTACCCCAAGACTACGGTCAGAGAAGGGATCTGATTCAATGGATGAGGGAGAGAGAGGGGCTGAGGACAGAATTTGAGCCCAGAGAGTGAAAAGAACACTGTAAGGAGGTACAGGAACCCCTGGATCCAAGTTCTGGCTGTGATCTCAACTAAGCCAGCCCCAGCTGGGCCTCAGTTTTCCTATAAATTGGGGGAATGGCAGGGGGAGTTTGAACTTGAATATTCTTCCAGTTCTGGGAGTCAGTGAAATGAGGGGTGGGGTGTTCTTAAGCAATGCAGAGGAAGGGGGCCCCCACAAAATGGTAAATGGCAACCCCAGTCACATAGCCCTATTTCTGTATGTGGGACTGAGCAGCTGTCTGTCTCTGTTCCCCTCCCCAACACTAGGGACCCCCATTACCCAGTACTAGGTGGAAGCTAGTCAACCTGCTCCCCCCTCCACACCCCAAGCCCTGAACTGGCCCGTCCCTCACCAGGAGACAGGCAGGTGGCAGAAAAGGCAAGACGGAGTCTTGGCCGGGTGCCTGATGGGGTGTGGGCAAGGAGCAGGACCACAGTGGCTGAGCCCAGCAGGCAAGGGGGCTGTGAGCTCCAGGCTCTGGGCTCTGTGCCCAGGGGTGGGCAGCCTGCTGCACACCAGTGGTGCCAGCCCTGTGGATGAGCAGGACCTGTAGGGGGTTCTTGGCAGGATGGGGTGAATGTCAGATCTGGAGGCAAAGCCAAATACAAAGCAAGAAAGGCCAACAGTCTGCAGGGAGAATGGATGTAGTATCAGAGGTGCCTGTAGGTAGACTTGGAGGGTGGGGGGTGGGGTAGCGGCAGCTACTGGGATGGGGGACAGGGCATAATCTCCCCCCAGGAGCTCCGCACTGTGCAGAGAGGTCACTCCTCATTGGTCAGCTATTATTCCCACTCCCCACCCCCAATCCTATGCATCTGGTGTGATGGTGCGGGGAAGACTGTGGCAGAATGAGGGGTGAGCTTCTATTTGACACTCTCAATGTTTCAGAATGGGCTGGGGAAACCCAGGCTGTCCCCCTTGAGTTACTTCATGGAGGCTGTGAGAAATAGTGTAATGCCCAGTGGGAGGGACAGGCACTTGGGTCCCAGAGTCTGGTTCTGGTCCAGGCTCTAGACTTTCTTTTGTTCCTATGTCTGGACCTTGATCTTCTATTTGCAAAATGGAAGAAGCTGGATTGAATAATTAATTTCCTTAGGGCCCTAAAGCTCTGACTTTCAGTGCTCTGTGTTTTGTTATTAGAGTAAAAGACTGGGCACAAGGAACCATCACTAATAGCCCAAATCGCTTTTTGTTTGTATCTCTGGGTTAACAGAGGATGGATTTCTGCAACACATGTTTAATCTGAGGGCCACTACCTATGTTTGGGACCCAGTCTCCTTGCCCATCCCCATAGGCCCTGCCCAGATTATTAGGCTGGACTGAGACCTATTTCCCTGTCCAGGAACGGCATTCTCTTCAGGCCAGGGTGGATTTCTCTTTCTCTCCTATAGTCCTCTCACTCCTGCCCAGCTTCCAGGTGCCCTCTCCATCCCGGATGCATCTAGTCAGTTCTAAGCCCACCTTCCTCACCACCCACCTTGACTCCCAGATTTCTGACCTTTTTCTTGCCTCTAACCCCTAGGAGAATCTCCACCCCTTTCCATCCATTGTCTGCTTCTCCCTTCCTGGATCTTGACCCTGGGAGTTCTTCCAACTACTAGGGCTGAGGAGGACATAGTTGCACTTTTACCAGATAGTGTTTGTTGGTTGGTTGGTTGGTTTGTTCGTTCATTCATTCATTCACCCACTTTGTCACTGTGGCAGACACTGTTGGTTACTGATGCCATAGTCAATTCCTTCTTTCTTACTCCCTTCCCACTGTAGAGCTTGAAAAACTGAGGCACTCATTTCTCATCGTCCCTTGAAGCTAGAGCTGGTCCATATAACCCAATTATGACCAATAAGGTATAATAAACTCTGCTGGAGGCTTTTGGGAAAGTTTTTCCTCTCTGTGAAAAGAAACTCAGGAGGATAATCCTATATTACCATGCTGGCCCTCACCCTGCTTCCTTCCCATGGGCATGATAGTGTGAGGTCATGATGTCTGAAACAGTGGTAGTCATCTTGTCACTATGAGGCACCAAGCCCAAGAATAAAAACCAACACTCTGAAGATGATGGAACAAAAGGATGGAAGAGCCTAAGGTCCTTGATGACTGTTGAGCTGTTGAATCATCCCAACGCCAACCCACCCACACTTCTCATTTGGTAAATAAATGTCATAATAGTTAAAGCTTAAGGTATTAGGTTTTTTGGTTGTCACGATAACAGCAACAATTTAGACATTTACTCGACTGATCATTCACTTACTCATGAATTTACTCATGTGTATATTCACTTTCTTGCTGTATTGATTTAGAATATAAGTTCAGATGCTCCAAGGGAGACCCCCACATATTAGTGGCTAAATTAAATAGAAATTTATTTCTCTTTCACATAGCAGTCTAAGTATGAGTAGTCAAGGTTGGGATGGCAGTTCCAAGATGCCAGGGACCCAGGATCCTTCTAGCCTGTTGCTTCACCTCGACTAGGGTATTTTCTTGTTAACATGCTCAAATATGGCCCCGTCATATCACGTTTTGGCTGGAGGAAAAGGGGAAAGGCAAGAGGGGGCCTGGGTCTCTCTTTTAAAGATATGATCTGGAAGTTACATATACCATACTTTTGTTCACATCTCATTGGCTAGAACTTAGTTATATGACCACTCCTAGTTATATAGGAGGCTGGGAAATGCATGCTTTATTCTAGGTTGCTATGTGTCTAGCTGTAAAGTACACATATTTTTCACTGTAAAAGAAAGTGAGAACATACATGGGGTGCAATTGGCAGTCTTATTGATTTTTTCACTCATTCATTTATTCATCAAACATGTATAAATACATACTATGCAGAAAGCACTGTGCCAGGTGCCAAGGAGTTAGATTTCAGGCTGCTCATGGTCTAGTGGGAGAACAAGGCAAGTCTAGACATTCAAATCCAACAAAGCCTTGTGAGCACCTGCTCTGCCCAGACATGCCTCAAAACTGAAGAGCAAAGGGCACCAATGACATTACATTTGATGGGCCCTGAGATGACCACCCTCCTCATCATGTCCCCTACCTCTACTGAGCCCAGGGATATGGGAAAAAGGGAAAATGTGACAATGACAAGTAAGGGCATGTCCCTCAGAACAAATCTTTGCTTAGAAAAATTCTTAGGTTCTAATGAGAATCCTGCTTGCTGAGACATACGCTTTCTTTTTGTCCTTGTGTGTGATGGATATCAGTGCTGGCATCTCCTCTGGACCCCCCTCTGATGCCTTTGAAGAAAGGCTGTCTGTCTCTCACCCTCGGGGTGGTGAGGTGACTCACTTCCTTTGAGAAGCAGAGAATTTGTGTGAATGGTTCTGACCCCATGACTGGCACACAGTGAGTGTGCCATGAGAGTCTGATAAATAGATGAATGAAGAATCAAGGAGTGTGTGGTAGATTCTTTTATCTAAAATTGGCCACAGCAATATCTGTGGTCTTATATTATATTCCAGGACCTGGTCACTCTTCATCAAAAGGTAGATCTATTTTCTCTCTTCTTGTGACTGCCTCTGCCAACATAATGCCACATCGATCTGCCTGGGTCCTTCTCTCTCTATGTCTCTCTGTCTCTCTCTCTCTCTCTTTCTCTCTCTCCTCATTGATATCCAGCATCAGCTCCCAAACATGTGAGTGAGGGAGCATCAGATCATTGCAGCCTCCCTCTTTGGATCCACCCTAGTTGATGCTGGGTGGAGTAGAGATGATCTCTCCCTACAAATCCTGCCCAAATTGAAGATTTGTGAGCAAAAGAAATGTTGTTTTAAGCCACTAAGTTTTGGAGTAGTTTTTAATTTAATCATAGATAACCGGAAAGGCATGGTAGATTTTAAATGGCCAAGAATTCTTTGCAACTCCCATCAAGAGATGGAGATGGAGTCTATTTTCCCTACCCTTGAATCTGGGCAGGTTTTCACCAGCAGAGTACAACAGAAGTGATGTACAACTGCCAAACCTAGGCCTAAAGGGCCTTGCAACTTCCATTCTCACTTTCTTGCTGCCTGAGACTGTAAAGGGATGAGCCATCCTGCAAATGCTGGAGACACAAGTCCAGTCGACAGCCTGTACTGATCTCCAGACATGTGAGTAAGTTCATCTGAAAACATCCTGCCACAGTTAAGCCACTGACTGCAGCTACACGAAGGATTCCAGGCAAGAACCCAGTCCAAACTGCTGACCCTCATACTTGAGAGTAAATAAAATGGTTCTTGTTTCTAAAGCCACTGAGTTTGTTACACATCACTAAATAACTGATAATATCAGCGTCCTATTTCTGAATCAACATATGAACCCAAAAGTACTTCGAGTGCCTAGTACTGTGCCAGGTGTGGGAGTGGATAGAGGAGATGAGATCCTTGGCTCCAGGAGTTGATTGCCTAGTTGAATCATAGGGAAGATCAAGTCTCACACTGGAGTAGATTGCTAGCTAACAACTCAAATCCATTCTCCTTCTGTCATGGTGACGGGACTGTGGCTGAGCAGCACACGGCTGCCCAGCTGCACCTTTTTTCTCAGCCTCCTTTACATCAAGGTGTACCAGGTAACTAAGCTGTCTCCAGTGGGATGTGGGAGGAAGTGATGGAGGCCACTGCAGGCCGGAGGCTGTAGGACAGTGGACTGTCTTTACCTTTAGGAGAATTGGAAGAGCCAGAGTCTCTGTATTACCTTTTGGAGGATTGCTGCTCACTGCCTAGAACTCAGACTACATAAGTTATAATCCTCTTATTTACTCTTTGGATTGTTATAGGAATGGAGTTTTACCCTATTTAATGCAGCCAGCCTCTCCTACAAGGCAACCTGCAGTGACCCATGTCTTGGCTCCAGGTTGGAAGCTCAGGGCTGGGGCTGGGGGTTGTGGGGGATGTGAGTGGTGGTTCCTTCTGCTAGAATGTGAGCTCCATGAGAGCAGGTACTTTTGTTCTTCTTGTTCGCAGCTATGTCTCCAATCTGGTGCTGAAAAGAGAGCATGACAGATAGTAGATGCTCAATAGGTATTTGTTGATTGGATGAGTGAAGCAGGGACTAAGTAGGACTTCCTTGTAATTCTGGAAGCTCCCAGAGGGCAGGGCTGTGTCTGCCCCTCTGTTGGGGCTCCCTGGGAGCCCCTTTTCCCTGTACTTTCTCAGTCCCAGAGCAGTGTCTCTGGGCAGGTGAGACCGATATAGGGCAAGATTCTTAGGTTTTCCTCCCCTGCCTTCCGGGCCCTTGTGATGTGGGCAGTGACTGTGGCAGGGGCCGCTGATGGCATCCAGTGATGGCAAAGGGTGGTTAAGCACCCTTGAAATGAAGCTTAGCCTCATTACAGCTTGTTTGAGAGGAGAGCCAATTAGGGAGGTAATTTTCCTTGAGCGGTCTGAAGAATGGAGTGAAACAATCTCCAATTAGTCAGAAAGCCAGCAGCCGCCCCACCTTTGTCGGCTCCGTGGAGGCTCCTGCTAGCTCCCTCACCTCCTAGGAGTCCGTCCCCCCAGCAATCTGGATGTGGCCATTGGGTAGAGAGGGGCAACCGAGCTCCACCTAAGATCTCAGGGCTCCAGTGGCCATAACGATCAGTTCCTTCCCCCACTCAGCCCCTTACTAACTTAACACATTGTAGGTATAAACACTCCCAGCTTCTAAGAGCCCCATGCTCTCGGCAGTGGGAAGTTTCTGAATACTAATTGCCCTCTTTGGGGCTGTAGTTTCTTTCCACTATATTCTTTGTGGGGAAGGAAAACAGGAAATACCCTTAGGGAGAGGTTCAGAAGCCCGCACATCTCCCTTTCTCCATCCAGGAAGTCCTGTGCCTTCTGTCACCGGTAGATGGAGGAAAGATGGTTTCCTGGGAGTTCCGCATTGGCCAGAACTTGATGGAGAGCAAATGACAGAAACCTGGCTTAAATTAAAAAAGAGAAAAAAAAATATGGGGGTGGATTTGTGGGAAGAATTGGGAATATCTCTTATAACCAGAGGAAGCAAGGACGAGCAAACAGGAGAAACTTGGGAGCTACTGGAACCCGGGACTCAAACGCTGCCACAACTTTCTGTCATTTTCTCTTTGGTCTCCACTTTTCTGCCTATTGACTGGTCCTCTTCCTGCCCATGGCAGGTACTATGGCTTCTTCCCACATGATCCATAGCATTTCCATCAGGAAGGAGCTGACCCTCTCCCGGCTCCAATATGAAGAATCCTAGGGAAGTCTTCTGATCGGCCCAGCTGCGAGCATGGGCTCACTCCTCAGTAGTTCATCTATGGCCAAGGGTAAGGAGCATGATAAACACCTTCTACTAGGATCACAGATCTGGACAGGTGAGGTCACTTCTCCAGATGAAGGGAATGCCAATCCCAGAAGGAAGACAGGGACTGGGAAGAACATGTTAATAGTTATCAGTTACAGGGACACCTGTCCACTTCCTTCACTATGGGCCTGGCATCTTGTCAAAAGTTGATTTAGTTCACCTCTTATTTCTTGAAAGCAGTATGAGATAGTTTCTATTAGTATCATTCATGATATGCAGACAAGGAAACCAAGCCTCAGAGAAGTTAAACAACTTGCCCTCGGTCACACAGCTGTTAAGTGAGAGACTCGAACCCAAACCTTTTTGTGGCACAAGTCAAAGAGGAAGGGAGATATAATTCATATGATGAACTAAAGCTTGGAAATGTGAAATGGAACTCCTAATACCAGGCAGTCTGTGCCAAGTGCCCAAAGCAGAGCTCTGTGTGAACAGAGCTGAAGGAAGCCAGATTCAGGGGCAGAGTTGAGCAGGCTCCAGCGATCGGGATAGGCTTCCTAGAGGAGGTGAGCATAGCAGGATAGTTGGACTGCTTCAGAGTGAGCTTGCAGGCAAAGAGGCACAAATGCTGGCAGTTGGAAGTTGGGCTGGGGTATTGCAGGGGGAAGGGCAAGGGGACATGCGTGGGCTCAACAGCATCTAATTCAGTGGCCAGATCAGAGGGCTGTGTGGCCCAGGTCAAAAAGGTGGGCTGAAGAGACCCTGTGAGCATGACTGACACGAAGACATTGTGGTTTTTAAACAAAGGTGCTGACAGGAAAGAAACAGCATTTCTGGAAGATGAGTCTCAAATACTTACTTTGAGCACAGCAACCATCAGCCTGGGCTAAGGGGAGGGACAATGCAGGGGTTGTTGGGGGTCTCTGCCTGCCCTGCATGTCATCTTGAGGCCGTGTAAGTCTTAGACTTGGGAGCAAGCCCTCTATCTCGCTGAGCCACCCTGATGGAGCAGCACCCAGCACAGTGCCAGCCCCACAGTAGGTGCTTAATAAAGAGGAGTAGCTGTTACCCAGCCTCAGTGGTGACAACACTGTCAGGACTCCTCTGTCAGCTGGGATGTCGAATGGAGGGAGGCTGTGAAAGAGAACACGCTCGACTACCCAGCACCTGCTGTGTGCCACACACTGCTACGGAAGGTACGTCCTGAGAGCAGAGATTCTCTCTGTGTGGATCACTGCTCTGCCCCTACAGCCCAGAACAGTGCCCCGCATGTAGCAAGGGTTCACTAACTTGACATTCATGTGTATAAACACTCCCAGCTTCTGAGAGCCTCATGTTCTTAGCATTGGGAAGTTCTTCGTGATCACTAATTGCCCTCTTGGTAGCTGTAGTTTCTTATATCTGGTGAATCTGCAGAGTAAGCCTCATAATCTCCATTTTACAAGTAGGAAAACTGAGACTCAGAGAATTAAAAAGACTTGTCCAAGGTCACACAGCTAGAAAGTGAGGGAATCAGGTTCTCCTAATTTCCCAAAGCCATTTTCTCAACTCGCGACCCCCGCTCTCCCTGGGGTTGAGTAGTACCCAGGCAGAGGAGGGGGGCAGGGTTCTGCACCCCCATCTGACTCACTGATGGGAGATCTTTTTCCCTTTCCCTCTAGCCTTGTCTGGCCCCGCTCAGGGTTCGAGCCCTTCGGACCTGGGTGGAGGGCAGAGGAGAGAGGGGACCTGCAGGGCCTCAGTGGCCTGGTCCCATGATGGGTACCAGCAGCTTATTGTGGAGTCTGAAGGAGGTAGCCTCAGCAGCAGGGACAGCCTGCTAATTAGGACACGGTCTTTATAACTCGCTATTCTGAGATGTCATTTTCTAGACTTGGGGTTGGGGGTGGGAGTAGAAAGGCACACACAGAGTTGTTTTTAATTACATTTGGTTTGCTAATTTCTGATAGAAAATAAATATTTACTGGGAGCCATATTTCTTCATTTCACGCCAGCTGACTCCCGAGTTTATCAGGAACCCAAACAGGCACCTTCTGCTCACCTCCCAGCTTCCCCCGTCTCAAGTCCCCACCCTGGCACTGGAGTCACACACCGGAGCACAGAAGAAAGGGGGTGGGAAGGGAGAGAGATAGAGAGAGACGGAGAAGCAGAGGGGAGCCAGGCTTGGCTTCGGGTGTGGACAGAGGGGGAAGGGGGCCTGAGGATATAGTGAAGGGCCCCCCACATGATACTCACACAGCACAGTGGCTGGAGCTTGGGCTGGGAGTCTGTTTGCTAGGGCCCTAGCTCTGTGCCAACCAGCCCTGTGCACACCCTCCCCTACCTGGGCCTGTTTCTACCTATCAAGATCATCTCTAAGGACACTTCTGGCTTCTACATCCTAACATATGGTGATCTGGCCCCCAGAAGGGTCTCTCCAAGGACAGTCTTCTGAGGCCATTTTGGGTGATGGGGATGGCAGGAGCTTTCAAAAGTCATCCTATCTATTTCTTGGCTTCCAGATGGGCCCTTGGAGGGAGTGGGAGGGAGTAAGGGAGAAGAGGAAGGAGAGAGGGGAAAGGTATAGGAAAGAGAAGAAGTGATGGAAAATATCCCTGGGGGAGGTGGAGATAGGTGGTCTCCAGGGAGTAAGGACGTCTGCCCTTCTCTCTGCTGAGGGTTGAAGTCTTGGGATTTATAGGGGACACATAAAAGGGGTGTCTCCCTGATGTTGGAGAGGGGAGAGGCAAGTAGAGGCCCCTTAGTTGAGGGCTGGGGGCTGTGGCAGAGTGGAGGGTTGGAGCGAGGCAGTTTCTCAGCCTTAGCACTATTAACATTTTGGGTTGGATAATTCTTTGCTTAGGGGAACTGTCCTGTGCATTATATTCCTGGTCTCTACTCACTAGATGCCATTAGCGTGCACTCCACCAGTCGTGGCAACCAAAAATGTCTCCAGACATTGTCAAATGTCCCTTGGAGTGTGTGTGTGTGTGCAAAAAAGGTTTGTGCGCGGCGTGTGTGTGTGTGTGTGTGTGCGGCGTGCAGGCAAAATCCCTTGATTGAGAAGCACTGTGTGCAGGCTGCTAACCTGGGGAGCAGAGGGGAAGAAGGAGCCCAGGATGATAGGGAGGAGTTTGGGGGGACTCTGGGCTGAGAGGTGATGGGGCCCTCTAAGGAATGGGGAACAGATAAGGAGATTTGGAGGCTAGAAAACGGAGAGGCCCCTGCCCCCAGCCTGGTTTCTAAATCCTTGTTAAGCCATGATTGTTTTTTTTTCCAATTACATTTCAATTTAGCTCAATTACTTTTCCATTATTGTTCAAGCGACTCCGTTTTAATTGAAGCTGCTGCTTCTTATCTCTTTCATTCCCCCACATAGTACTGGAGAGAGAGGAGGAGGGCTATGGTTTGGGGAAGCTCAGGTTTGTGGAGTTTACGGGCAGTGGGCATTTTCAGCAGAAAGACCGAGGTCTTGAGCGGTGGGGCACACCCAGGAGCTCTCTAGGGTACCCCAGAGTAGCCAAACAAATCTGTAGGGGGAAAGGGAGAGCTACAATGAAAGAAAGCTGTAAACAGACAAGTAAATAGACAATTAAATTATGTACTATTATCATACCCATTTTACGGATGGGAAAACTAAGGCACAGAGAAGTTCAGGAAATTGCCCTGAGTCATACACCTGATGAGTAGCAGAGCTGAGAGGCAGTACAGTCCTCAGGCCCTTGAGTTTGGATGCTGAACCCCAGGTTATACTGTCTTCCTCACAATTATATCCATTGGCCCCCTCCCAGCTCTGTCTTCCTGACACTCCCTCCTTCCGAGGTCTGAGGCTCTGACTCAGTTCTCTCCACGGTGTTTGATTTTCCATCTGTCTCTAATTCCTCCCCAGCCTTCAGGGCCTGGCCTTCCCTACCTCTTCCAAAAAGTCTTCCTTGATTGCCCCTATCCTCATGTACTCCCACAGCCCTGAGCTGCTCATCTACCCACCCCGCTACTTGCTGCTATAAGGCTGGCAATGGAGGCAGGGAATGTGGTGATGGTGGTGGCTTGGAAAGGGCAATGATTTGGAGCTGGGCAGATTGAGTTAAATGAATTCATTCATCCATAAGCTGTGTGATTTGGGCAAACCGCTGAAGCTCGTCGAGCCTCCGTTTCCTTGTCTATAAAGTGGGTAGTAATGACACTGACCTCCTGGGGGTTGGATGTTCGGAGGATTAAACTAAAGTTTGAAGTGTGTAAAGCACCAGCAAGGGGTAAGAGGCTTAAGCAGTATAAAGGGTTTTCTCAGCCCACCGTTGTATTGACCTTGAGTCACAGGCACAGCAGGGATCAATCTCCCCACTTCACAGAGATGTTCATCCTGCAAGGAGTTGGAGCAGAGACTGGGACGCCTCCCCCCTTAACTCCAATGTCATCAATCCCCTGCCAGAGAGACAAGGGACAAGTATAAACAGGTGTGAATTTCTGAGCCCATGCAGTGAAGAATTTGGGCTTTTGCTTGCCTGCTACCTTTCTTGTTCTGCCTGGGAACCCAGGGGCTGTCCCTATGACTCTGAGGGTGGGTGAGTGATAGAAGTGAGAGTAGGCAGGCCCCCTGCCATGCAATTGTGGTGTGTATGTGGTTTTCTCAGCTAAGAGAGATGCCTTCATCAAAAGGAATAGAATATTAGACCCAAAGTGGCCTTATATTGTATTCTCAAATAGCGAAAAGTCAGGAAGTAGCTAGTTCCAGGGTTTATCAATGACCCAGGCTCTTTACAGATCCCTCTGCTCTGCCACATTCAGCGTGTTCACAGTGTTTACCTCATGGTCACAAGATGGCTTTCAGAGAACTGCATTGCAGCTTCTTAAGACAGCATCTGGAGCTGAAAGGAAAGAGAGAGAAGAAGGAAGCCCTCCTCATGCTCTATCTCCTTTCATCAAGGAGAAAAGTCCTTCCCAGAAACTGTCCAGCAGAATGTCCCTATGCCTCATTGGCCAGAACTGAGTCATACAGTTGCTCCTAGCTGCAAGGGAGTTTGGGAAAGCCAGTCTCTGGCACCCTTACCCCAAGGGCATGCCCTTTGGGGCCCCAGCTGGACGTGGGGAGGGTCTCCTGGAAGATTCATCCCACCTCAGGCCTTCGCAGACCTTGACTTTTGTGTCCCTCATCTGGAGCATCCCCTGAACTAAAGCCCAGTGAATAGTGTCTGAAAATAACCTCAGGATAAGCAGCTTTGGTGCTTACCATTCTAGTTATAAGCTTTCATCTCAGATTAGCTTGGTATTGGTATTCCCCGCTGCCTTCTCATCTTTTTTGAAGCTTTTAGGTTTATTTCTTGAAATATAGTTTGTCTAGTTCTTTTTGTTGTTTTTAGAAAAAAGATTGATATGAAAGGTTTAGCATGTCATTACCTGGAACAGAAACTGCAGAGTTTGGCAAAGAGGAATGGGATGTCACACTTTGCTTAGACCAGTGCCTCATCCCCCCGGGCAGGGCACACTACTAAGCCCCAACAAAATCAGGGGTCTCTGAGAGAAGGAGTGGGGAAATGGCTGCAATGTGAGCCACCAGCAGCCAGTGCCACAATAGTGATAATTATTGCTGTAAACCACACAGGGGCAAGGTAAAGGGGACGGCTGAGGAAGCTTGCCTGTGAAGTATGCCTTTTTGCTTGTGCTTTGGGATTTGTTGACATTTTCTTCCAACGAGCATTTTATTTTTTATTTTGAGACAATTACAAATTCACAGAAGAGTTGGAAGTATGGTACAAAGAACTATTTATTTTCTGAATTGTTTGAGGAAAAAGTTGCAGACCGAATGTCCCGTCACCTCCAAATGTATTTCTTATACACAGGGCATTTTTCTGCATGAATGTAACCATCAAAACCAGGAAATTAAAATTGATACATTAATACCTTCTGATCCTCAGACCCGATTCAAGTTTTGACAGCTGTCTCTATATTGTCTTTTAAAGCCAAAAGATTCAGTCCAGAATCATGTGTTGCATTTAGTTGTCATGTCTTTACCAGGTGAAACTTCCTTCACTTCAGAACAGTTCTTTGATCTTCCCTTGACTTGTATAACTTCAACATGTTTAGAGATGACAATGTTTTTCAATCTCAGTTTGGCAAGAATATCAAAACAGTGATGTTGTGTTCTTCTTACTGCATCTTCTCAGGGTCAATATGTACCATTTCTGATGGTGTTCACTTCCAACAAAAGTTTTGAACATGTGTACATAAGGATGACTTTTGACTTCTCAGTGTCTCATAGCTGCTGTCCAAACTGGCACACATAAAACAAACCGAGGCCAGGGCAACACTGTGCTAAATGGCCTGTTTGGGATAATTTCAAGGTTTGTTTGTTCAGGGGAGATAGTAATCAGGGAAGACTTCAAGGAAGAGATTGAGTATGGCCTCCAAGAATGGGGAGGATTTGGCAGAGATTGAAAGGAAGCATTCCAAGTAGGAGTGAGAGTATATGCAAAGGCTCAGAGCTGAGCAGAGGAAGACATGGGTGACAGAGACAATGTTAGATATTCAACTAAGCTGTGTTGTTTCTCTCTTAGTTACACAGAAAGACTACATTTCCCAAGGCTCTCTTGCAATTCAGTTGGGCCATGTGACTGAGCTCTGGCCAACAGAATATGGATGAAAGTAATGATCACCGCTTCTAGGCTTCCCATAAATCCTGCAGGATCCTTCACACTCTCTCCTTTCCTTGCATGATAATCTGGAGCTCAGTGCTAGACTCTGGAGATAAGCAGAGAACAAGGCTCTGGCCCCTTTGAAGAAGTTCCCCAGACAAGTAAACGGACAATTAAAGTATGACGGAGTGGGAAGCCCTGTCCCACAGGCTCAGCCAGGTTCATTGGCGCTCATCTTCCTCTGCGAGAGTGATGGGAGCTCTCCAAAGTCCTGACCTGGGTTCCCCGCTCCTTCTGTGTGGGCCTTGCCAGACATCAATCAGGGAGATAGTCATCAGGGGATAGTTCCTTCCTTCTGTCCCAAGGTGGAAGGATCTTTCCTTGTGAATACACAGAGGGTTAGGAAGGAGGTGAGTGGGGAAGGGGAGAGATCTGGGTGTTTGTATGTTTATGGCAGCTTGTGCCTCGAGGTGGTTGTTGAGTGAGTTTACAGGCAACATGGTCCTTAGAAGTAGACTGACAAGATGGCTGTCATTGTGATGGGGTTCCCTAATGGTGCAATTTTAGACGTCAGCAAAAGGAGTTGGATTTTTCCTCTTTAATAAAAATTTGGGTGTTAGTCCTGAAGAGACGAAGTAAGCATATCCTTACCTTGTCTCTTCCACTGCATAAAACTATAAATCCTAAATTCATGGAGCAGGTATCAGAGGATTCTGAAAAATAAATGGTGGCAGGTAGATTGGGTAAAAGTTAGAAGCTTCACCTCTTTGGCATTGTCCATCCTGTACTCAAAAGCAGCCTGAAACTCAGAAGTGCACACTTGGTGTGGACAGAAAGAGCTTCAGGAGAAGATTTCTAATTCTGGACCAAGGACTGGGACCTCTATGGGTGATGGCTACATAGTGATGGCAGTTAAGTCAGCAGGTCTAAATATCTGAGAGAGGAAAACTCTTTCCTCTCAGCAGATCCTAAGAGCCTAGGGTGAATCCCCATTACTTTTTTATTTCTCTTTGTCCTCCCAATACTTTGTACTGGATACAGAGGCAGTAATGGAAAGAATGCATTTAAGTGAGGAAATTAATACCCCAGATTTCTGGCTGGAAGTCTGGGAAGGGTGGCTCCAGGGATCTTGAAAGTGTCAGCTGAATCACGAAGAAGAGACAGCTCAAGAGATTAGTCTCATAGCATTGTGTGTAAACTTCAAACCTCACCTCTGAGCTATGTATACCTGGATCTGATCCTAAACAGTTTATCTATACTTTAAGAACTGAGCTATAGTACACATCACCACACAAATCCCAGACTGGCAATTGGGTAGCACACTCATGGGACTATCCCCTAAAGCACTGCAAACATTTTGAAAATGACGTTGGAACCACAACCCACAGAAGGCAGGTCAGAACTTGCAGCCTAAACCTAACTTGGTTGATTATCTGCTAATGACAACAACAACAACACCCACACACTTCCTAGGATTTAAGGACATATTTAAGATAAAATCCCAAATCACTTGGCATGTGAAGAATAAGGAAAATGTTAACTCACAAAGGAAAAGAAAGCAATGGATGTCAACCCCACGATGACACAGATGTTGGATTATCAAAGACTTTAAAACAACTGTTATAACCATGTTTCAAGAAGTTAGGGTAAGCATTCTTGAAATAAATGGAAAAATCACAAGTCTCAGAAAATTAGGAGAAAATATGAAGAAGAACCAAACAAAAATTTGGAACTGAAAAATACAAAAACAGAATTAAAAATTCACTGGATAGGCTCAATAGCAGAGTGAAGATAATAGAGGAAAGAGTTAATGAAATTGAGTTATTCGATTTCAACAACAGACAAAAAAAGATTTAAAAAAAAGATGAACAGAAATTTGAGAACCCGCAGGACAATACAAAAAGTTGAACATGTGTGTTAACAAGTTTTTAAAAAATGGAATTCCAAGTATCTTTTCTGACCATAGTGAATTAAACTAGAAATCAGTAACAGAAAGAAAATTGAAAAATATCCAAACACTTGGAAATTAAACAACACACTTCTAAGTAATTCATGGATCAAAGAGGAAATCTTATAGAGAAAATATTTTGAAGAGAATGCAAATAAAAATAAATATATCAAAACATGTGGTATGCAGTTAAAACAGTGTTTAGAGGAAAATTTATAATATTAAATGTTTTTATTAAAAAGAAGGAAGCTCTCAAATCAACAATCTAAACTTCTTCCTTAAGAAACTAGAAAAAAAGTGTGAAATAAACTCAAAGTAAGCAGAAGGAATAAAGATCAGAGCAGAAATCAGTGAAATTGAAACCAAGAAAACAACAGAGAAGAATCAGTTAAATGAAAATCTGATCCTTTGAAAAGATTGATAAAATTGGTAAACTTATAACTGATCAACAATGAAAAAAATAGAAGACACAAATTGCCAATATCAGGAAAGAAAAAGGAAATGTCACCACTAATCCCACAGACATTAAAATACTAAGAAACTACTGCAAATATCTCTATGTCCATAAATTTAATAACATATCAAAGGTCAGCAAATTATTGGTCCATGGACCAAATATGGTCCATTTCCTGTTTTTGTAACAAAAAAAATTTTTTAGAACATGGCTGTCCTGGTTTGAATAGTCCCCATGCCACTCCCAAATTCATGTCCACCTAGAACCACAGAAAGTGACCTTTTTTGGAAATAAGATTTTTGCAAGTGTAATTTGTTAAGATGAAGTCATATGGGATTAGGACGTGCCCTAAATCAAATGTGACTGGTGTTCTTTTTTTATTATTAATAATTATTGGGGTGACATCGATTAATAAAATCAAATTCCAAGGGTACATTAATAATTATTGGGGTGACATCGATTAATAAAATCAAATTCCAAGGGTACATTTCAATAGTATATCATATATATATTGCATTGTGTTTTCACCACCCAAAGTCAGATTTCCTTCCTTCCATCACCAAATATGTCATCCCTTTTATCTTTACCTACCTCTTCTCTGTGACTGATGTTCTTACAAGAAGTGGAATATTTAGATACAGAGAGACACAGAAGGAAGAAGGCCATATGAAGACTGAGGTGGAGATGGGAGTCATGCTGTCACAAGCCAAAGAATGCCTGGAGCTGGAAGAAACAAGGAAGGATTCTTTTCTAGAACCTTCGGAGGGAACATGGACCTGCTGACAACTTGATTTTGAACTTCTAGGGAATAAATTTCTGTTGTTTTAAGCTACCCAGTTTCTAATAATTTGTTATGGCAGCCCCAGCAAACTAATACAACAGTCATGCTCATTCATTTATGTATTGTCTATGGCTGCCTGAATAGTTGTAGCAGAGACTATACGGCCCCAAAAGCCTACGGTATTTTCTGTTTGTTCCTTTACAGAAAAGGTTTGATGACCCTTGACTTAGATGAAATAGACCAAGTCCTTAAAAGCCACAAACTACCAAAATGCACCCAAGAAAAATAATTAGAATAAGCCTGTATCTATTAAAGAAATTAAATTCATAATTTAAAAACTTCCAAAAAAGAAATCTCCTGGCCTGCACGTTTTCTCTAGTGAATTCTAAGAAACATTTCAAGCAGAAATACTATCAATTGTACACCATCTCTTCCAGAAAACAGAAGAGAAGGGGAAACTCCCCAATTCATTTTGTAAGGCTAGCATTACCCTAATGTTCAAACTAGGCGAAGACAGTAAAAGAAAAGAAACTTACAGGCTAATATCCCTCAAAACTCTTAAATGACATATTAGAAAATTGAATATTGCAATATATACAAAGAGAAGAATACACCATGACAAAGTGGAGTTTATCCCGGGAATGCCAGACTGGTTTAAAACTCAAAAATCAACCAATGTAATCCATCATATTAACAGACCAAAGGAGAAAATCCATATGATCATATCAAACTGAGATAATAAATGTACATTGTTTTAAGCTGCTCTAAGCTGCTGAGTTCTGTGATAATTTGATATTCAGCAATAGATAATTAATATTAGCAACACGTTTGATGCCCTTTCTATTCCTCCTGTATTTCTTCCCTCACCCATCTCACATCCTCAAAGAAAATGTTTTGGTAACCACTAACCTGAATATGTTGCTTATCTTTCCCATGCTTTTTTATACTTTTACTCTATATGCATATACCCCCAAACAATACCTGGTATATTCTATATGTTTTAAAAGTTTATTTAAATGGCATTACATATTATACAATTCTTCTGCTGCTATTCTTTTTTTAGAATTGTATTGTGAGATTCGTCCGTGTTATGTGTATAGACCTTGTTATTCATCCTTACTGCTGTGTAGTATTCCACTGTAGAATTATGCTACGATTTTATTTATCTATTCTATTCATAGACATTTAATTTGTTTCCTTTTTTCTTTTTTTCTTTTCCAGTGTTGCTAGGAAACTTGCTATCCATGTCTCTGAGTGTGAATGTGTAGGAATTTCTCTAGGAGAGGAAAAGCTTGGTCTAATCCTTGGGTGTTAAGGCTTCTTTTCTCCCAGATTTCATTATAAAGTGGTCACAATTTGAGCTTTTGTGTGTGTGTGTGCGCGTGCACGCGCGTGCGCGCACGCTCGCATGTTTATGAAGGTTTGAGAGGAAGAGTCATGACATAACAACAGACAACAATGACCATGAGTCACTGAGCCCTGTCTATATATTGAGCACTTGAAGTATTATTCATAGATTATCTCCACCGAAGGGGAATTTAAATGCTGTCTGTCAAACTTTCTGGGAATCTCTGGCTCTCTCTCTTAATTCCTGTCTTGACAGTGTAGTTTCTTTCGAGCCTCCTCTTCAATCTCTGCCGCAAGTGAGGGGCTGGGAGCTGCTAATGAGACAGGCTGAGGAAAGGGTGCAAGACCACTGCGAGGGAAAAAAGGAGGCAGAGACAGAGGAAAAGGTCATGCAGGCAGGGAGAGCCCTCTTCCTCTGCAGAACTCAGGGGCACTTCTGTCTGGATCAGGAGGACCCAAATTGTATATGAGCATCACAGTTTCCCAGAGATGCCACAAACGTGCACGCTCACAACAGCACGCGCGCACACACACACAAAACAGCAAAAACACACACTGTGCACACAGACACACATATATATGAACACACACATATGTGTGCACCCAGCAGAACATTCGTGTGCACTGTGGTACACACACATGTGCACTCACATATTCACTCTTTCTTGTCAAATAAGAGTGGAAAATGATTTGTTCCCTAACCCTCCCTTGCAGATTCCTGGTGTATATCAGAGTATCAAAGCCTTCGAGAAGTCCAGCATGAAAGAACATCCGCTTACTTTTGTTTAGAACCTTTCACTTGTTTCATCATTTACTTCCTATTTATGTCCTTTGTGTTGTTATTTGTTTTTCAACATAGAAATTGTCTTTTTTTTAAATTAGGAAAACAATGCATGCCCATTGCAAAAAAGAAGTTAGATAATGCATTAGAGAGCAAGAACAAAGTCAAAATCACAGAGGGAAAACTATGATTAGCATTTCAGTGTATATACTTCCAGGATTGTTTCATAAGTATGCACATGCATTTCTCTTTTTCATAAATGGTTCATAACTTGTATTTTTCATTCAATAATGCATATTAAAAATCTCTTAGCGATTGCATGATCTTCCATATCATGGCTGTAGCGGGTTGTATTTGCCAAACGTGGCTGCAGCAGTAGCTCCCACTTCACAAGCTCTTTTAGAACCATGCCACTCCCCCATCAATAAGTGGAGTCTGAGTCCCCTGCTCTGGAACCTGGGCTGACCTTGGTGACTACCACCAAACGCCATGTGACTAATCATAAAAATTCCACCTTGTCTTCTTGGGATCCAACCAGTAGGCTGTGAGGAAGCCTGTGCAGCCATGAAAAGGCTCATGTGGGGAGCAGCAGCGGTCCCGGGGCCACAGCCCCAGCTGAGCTCCCAGCCGACAGCCAGTACCAATCACCAGCTTCGTGAGTAAATTGCTTTTAAGTGACTCTTCCAGCCTGAATTGAGCTGTCCCAACTGGTGCCACATAGAACACACAGCTGCCTCCCTGAGCCCCAGCCACATTGCAGTTATGTGAGAAAAAGAAATGATTGCTGTTGTCTTAAGCCACTAAATTTGGGGTGTTTTATTACACACAACAGATAATTAGAACATGGATGTATCATACTTTATGTAAGCATCACACTGTGCATATTGAGGGTGTCTTCAATCCTCTAGCATTCGTGTCTACCTTTCTTCTTCACTCTGTCTTGTCTTTTGGATGGCTGCACCCCTGTCTGACATGTGTGAGTTATCCAGTACTGGGTTGGGTGCATGCAGGAGTTCAGTATGTGCTTATTGCAGAGGTTGGTGAGAGAAAATGGATGGTCTCTTGGGGATCTGAGATGGGTCCTGTGTTCCCACCCTGCTGGGACATAAGCTTTTGTCTGCTTTTACTAGGGCACCTCCCTCACTGCACATGTCACTGCCTCCCACGGGTCTTTGGGAAGGGTAAGCAAATATAATGGGGCGGTGGGGGAGTGGCCTCAGGAGGTGATGGAAGCATGAATGAAGGTACCCCTCCTTTCCCAAGGGAAGCGGAAACAAACCTCTCAGCTCACAGACTTCTTCTGGAGCAGGGTCTCCTGCAGTGAGTTGAGAGCAGAGTGGTGCAGAGCCAGGCTGGTGGTTTGAAGAAAGGCTGCAGTTGCTGGCAATGATGTCCACAGTCCTGCTCCCAGGAGTCAGTGATCCCCCTACACACACACACACACACACACACCCCTCAGCTTCCTCTTGCCACCACGAAGATCCTGGGCAGGCTGAGCTGGCCTTCGGGGGGTGAGGGGGTGAGCATCGTCTGCAGCCGTCCAAGTCACCATCCACCTGGGTGGTCCTTGTGGCTGGGCAGAAGGGCTCTTCTCTGCCTATCTGGCCAGCATGGGGCCGCTAATGTGGGAGCTGGGTCAGGACTGGGTGGTAGGGATGCTGGCCCCAGAGAAAGAGAGAAAGGCAGCCAGTGAACGTCTGGGAGGGAAGGAGATGCAGGATCCCAGAAACACAACCACTCCCTGGCAGACCACCTGCCTCTGGAACTTTATGGGTCGTGGGGAGCTCCCTGCCACTCCAGACCCAGGCCCCACCCCTGGGCTCAGACCACTGCTCCTTCCCAGTTCAAGACTCTTCCTGGCCCCAAATGAGAGTTATCTGGGGCCAGATGGAGAAATCTGGGAGTTTTCTTCATTATAATTGCTAAAGCTACATTCAGAAACTTCTATTAACAGAGTTGGGAGGGACTTCAAGACCATGGAATCCAGGGTTTTGCCTATTTAAATGTGCATATGATTCACATGGGGTCTTGTTAAAATGCAGATTCTGATCTAGTGAGTCTGGAGTAAGACCCCAGAGTCTGCATTTCTAACTAGCCCTAGGTAATTCCGATGTTGCTTGTTGTTGAGCCACTCTTTGAAGAGCACTGCTTTAAGCTCAGGGGCCCAAGGAGGCAAATGGATGGGCTTGAGGCCACTCAGAAAATCAGAATGTAGACCCTGCTTTGACTCCCATTCTGCACCTCAGAAGGGAACCACACTCCTCCCCAGCTTCCTGCACCAAAGAAAAAAATGCTGAGAGCCCACACGGCGGCCAGGCTGAGAACGTACACATGCACTAGCTGGTAGGGGTGGGGGGCAGGTGATGGTGACAGACCTGCTGCCACCTCCGGAGCCCTTTCTCACCTCCGGAGCAGGAGAGGACAGTCACACAGAACATTATGTCTGAGGCACATAGCCTGAAGCAGGGAGGGGAAGAAATAACCTAGGGCTGGCTTCTCAGCCCCTGCAGCCCTTGTCCTAGCCCAGTCTCAGCCTATCTGCCTCAGGCGCACACACACACACACTCCTCCACAGTTAAATCTCAGCAGCCTGTTCTTGATGAGGGGAATCTCCCATCATTCGCTCTTGGCCCAGATGCCCCATCACAGTCTAAATGCTTGGATAGGAAAACATCCAAGAAGCCCAGGCCCCTGGGCCGAGTGATAGTGCCAAGACCGTTTTCCGCTCCACGTGCATTCATGGTCCACCTGGCCCCTGTGGATTGGATAAAGGAGAGAATGCTGGGGAACCCCCCCCCACCCTCAGGGAAGAGGCACAGTGCCTGTCCTCAGAGACCCCTAAGTCTGAGGGAGATGCACTACTCCTGTTCTCAGGGAGCCATGAGTTTAAGAGGGCAGGTAGGGCACCTAATCAGAGAGTCACTAGTCCAAGGAGGAAGACACAGCGCCTGCTGTCAGACCAGTCATTGTTGAGAGGAACTCCCAGTTTGGTTAGCTGTCAATTCTGCACAAAGTAGGGACTTAAGATGCTAGGCTATGAAAGATCTCTGATTCTAGACGTAGGGTTTATGAAGATTACTGTGGCATTTGAGAAACCCTTGCTTTCTGTTTCTGGTGAGAATGGACTGCAATGGCAGGAGAACTACAAGCAGAAAGTGGGAAGGACTTTCTTTCCACGAAAAATGAAGGCACGAGGATGGTGGAGTTTGGTGCAGGAAGGGGTCTGCCCAAGCAGCAGGATCTCTCCCCTGGTTGAATGCTTATCTCATGAGATTCAAGTGCCATCCAGCCTGGAGGCAGGGAAAGGGCCAGGCCACCTTTCAAAGCTTCTTTACTCTGAGGAAGCACTGTCCTTGGAATCGAACAGGACCTAGCAAGAACCTCTTCCCAGGTATTCAAGGAAAACAACTTCCCCAACTCCCCTGAACATTGCCATCCTCAACAGCAGTACCCTAAGTCCCCTCTCCATTTCCTCTACCACCAGCAACACAATGGCCAGCACTCTGGCTGCCACCAGGAGATCTGGGTTCAAGTCCTTTCTCTGCTTCTGGTTTGCTGTGTGACCCCTGGCAAGTCAATGACCCTCTCTGAGTTTCATCCATCGCAGAGAGAAGAGAGCCCCCCACTTGGGATTATTGTGGGGTTAAATGTGGTGCTGTTGGTGAAAGCAGCTGGTAAGTTATAAATCATCACATAAGCATGATGGGCTATTACTACTGTTTAATTGTTATCATGTACCTTACTGTGGTGGCAGAATTCCAAGTGCCTATCAGGGTGACATGACAGCTGCCTGCCCTCTTGGGTTGCAGAGTCTAAGGCAGGAACATGGGCCTTATTGCATGGGTTTCTCTTAGTAGCCAAGGCCCATCTTCAGGAATCCCGTTAGGTCCTGCTGGGCTCCATACCCACAAAATTCACATAGCCCTGCCAGGTGGATCATAAGGCATGTGAGTCTGCCTGCTCAACTCCCTCCCCCAGGCCCCAGGAGCTGACAGCCCAGAACATTGAGCATTAGCTAGTCACCCGTCAGCTTTCTAAAAAAACACAACTCTATTAAAATAACAGCATGATTTAGTTAATTGTTCTCCATAGTAAGTGGGTAACTGTAGGAATACAATTCATCTATCTCCTTGTTGCCTGATTGAGTTTCCTAAAATTCCGCTTAGCACTTGTCATTGCATCTCCTCCCCCAAGAGCTTTCAATAATTCCCAAGATTGCCTAGGATAAAGCCCCAAATTGTAAGTCTGAGATTTTGGGACCTCTACCATCTGGGTCCTCCCTATATTCCTGCCTCGCTGACAGGACTCTACACTCTGGACAGACTAGGCATCTATTCCCTGTCCTTGTCTCTGTCTCCTTCAAGCAGTTTTAAGATTCTGGTCAAATCCAGCTTCCTCCACGAAGCCTTCTTTGATTGCTGTAGCCCAATTTCTTGAAATAAACTTGTACCACTGACATCAGAATCCCGTTAAATAGGGGTCGGAGGAGGTGGTTGAAATTCATGGGCCCGACCCCAGATCTGTTGGACCAGACGCCCTTAGAGGAGGAAATATTTGGGACTTCGCTCGTTTGACAACCCCCACCCCATCCCATCATGCCTCAGTCCTTGGTAATTGGTTGTCCTGCTCTGAACCACTGTTACCCTTGGAACTGGACCTCTTATCTAGACACATCACATGCAGGAAAAATGATGGCCTAGATATTCCAAAGCACTCTCTCTATATAAAACACTCAGATCCTTAATAAGCCATATGTAATAACATGGAGCTTGGGAGGAAGTCAGGGGAACATGCTGATATCAGCTCTATGATAGAGTAACTGCAGGGAAGGCAGAGAAACTGACTTGACCTCCCTGCTTTAAGAAGAGACTCGGGAAGCCAGTGTCCCCTGGTTTCCAGCAAAAACTATTGCAAATCCTCTCTGGAGAACATTGCAACTTAGTCCCCAGGAGTCCAACAGATTAGGGTTAGGCAAAAAAAATCTCATGATCGAAGTTCACCACACGCTTATGAAAATGAGCCACCATGAGTGAGAGTCAGCAGAAACCATAAGCAACAGATGTGAATTCCCAAGAAGTTCAGATACTAGGATAATTAGACACTGGTTATAAAATAATTATGCATAAAATATTTTAAATTAAAAATAGAATGGCAAAGGTAATCATGTAATGAAAATCTGAAAAAATGACGAGGCAAAGTTTTTAAAGGACTGAATAAACCTCATAATAAAACAAACTCAATGAATGGGTCAAACAGGAAATTAGACATAGCTGAAGGAAGAATTAGTGAAGTGGAAACTAGAGTTGAAAACTGCACTTTATTTCCTTGGCACAGCAAGTCAAGGAAATAAAATGTGAGGAGTTAAAAGGTGTGATAGACTAATTGGAGTCTTGAAAGATGAGAAAAAATAGAGAAGAGAAAATTGAAACAATAATGGTTAGAAATTTTTCATTTTAATTAAAAATATGGATTCATAGAGACAGGGGATACAAAGACAAGCAGCATAAATAAACAAGGTCTCATCTAGAACACATGGCCAGGCTGTCTAAATTTTATGGGTTCAGGGATGAGCAGGTCCTAACTGGCTTCCTGACGATGGCCCTTGGCTATTAAGAGAAACTCATCATGCAGAACATCAAACAGAAAAAGAAAATCCTAAAAGCAACCAGAGAAATGACAGATCTGGTCTCACGCCTTCTTATAATGTTAGTCCTGCAGATGAGCATGTCCAGTCTCTCCAGCCAGATCCAAGTCCCTTAAGGCCCAAGACTATCATCTGTGAGCCCTCAGGTTCATTACTAACCTCTGAGTCTCTGGTTTTTCATTGGTAAAAGGCTGAAAGAGAATGTTGCAGTATGTTGGGAAAGAGTCTTGGTTTTGGAGACAGGCAGGCCTGGGATAAATTCTGGCCCTGCTATTCACTGCCTGTAGCCACTTTTATTTTCTTGTGGCCAATGCTCACCCATAGTCATTGACTTGTGTATTTTTGTTGAAGCTAAAAAAAAAAATGAAGAGCGAGATAACAAAACACCCATGTAATGATTTCAATTTTTAAAAGATCTTCATAAGTATCTACTCTGTGCTCAGATATGCCTCCTATATTGTCTCAGGGAGTCCTTGTGACAGCCCTGTAAAGTGGGTATCATTTGGGGAGGGGACCTCAGGGGCCAAGGCGTGAGAAAATCACTTCCCTTGGCTCATGGTGTACTCTCACTGGTTCTCGGCAAGGCCCCCTCTATTTTCATTTTCTTTCTTCTCCTACATCCCCAACCCCATTCTCATTCTCTCCCTGACAACAGCACACATTCTGACACACTTGCTATATGTCCTTGAATATGTATGTCTATCCTTGTTAAATATGTAGTGTTGGTTTGTCTGAGAACATGTTTCTAATTTCCATAAATGATATTGTGCTACAGACCTTAGTTCTGTTTCTTTCTTCCCCACTCAACAATCTATTTTTAATATCTATCCCTGTATCTATTTTTAATATCTATCCCTGTATCTAGGGTTTTCTATTGCAACTGGGCATTCTATAGCGTCCCCACTTAACAGGTGAGGTAACTGAGGCTCAGAGAGCCTAGATGACCTTACCCAGGGTCACATAGCCAGTAGGAGCTGGCCTTGGTCAGAACCTTCACAGCAGGTTTCTTTTCCTTCACAGATTCAGAGGCAGATGCTCGTTGCTTCTTCTCACTGGATCCACAGACCTACCTGCTCCTTGCAAGGGGAGAGTCCCTGTTGGGTCTCCACTGCCTCTGAAATACCCCACTAACCCTAGTGCTTGGGTTCTGAAGGGCCCCATTTCTTCTTTTTCAGAACCTCTTCAGTGGATTTCTTTTACTATATTTAATTCGACATCTAATTAGGTAAATAATTTACTTAGATAGGTAATACAATTGCATGTTTCAATATTCAGAAGACATAAAAAGGTATACGATGAAGTCTCAATCTCTGCCAACCCCACCTGCCAGGTTCCCCAACCTGGAAATGCCCACTGTTATCAGTATTTATTAATCTTACTAGAGATATTTTATCATTATATAAAAATGTTTACATGATGTCCTGACCCCTCCTCCGTTTTTATACAAATGCTAGCATACTCTTTTTACTGTTCTACACATTACTCTTGTCACTTCAGATTGTATCTTGGGGATTGTTCCACATCAATATTCTAATAGCTTTGGCTTTCTTTATGGCTGCATAGTATTTCATTTTGTGGATGTACCATCATTTATTCAACTAAGTCCCTTTGATGGACATTTGTCCAATCTTTTGCTAAATAAATCGCTTCGATGCATACCACTGTGCATGTATCACTACTCATGTAAGCAAATGGAGCAGATATTATGACACATTGCTCTGATTCCTTCAGGACCAGGCACTCATCTTCCACCTGCCAGAGCATTGCCTGCTAACAGCTCACAGCTGCAAATCTCTTCAGGCACTGCCCTCCACTGACCCTCACCCAGGACTACGCCCCTCTCTGGGGTATAAACATCCACTAACTGGTGCCCAATTTAGGACATCTCTGCAGCCATCCCAGCCCAGAGCTTCCTCACTCTCCTATAGGTGTTGCTCCCAAGAACATTCCCTGGTTAATATCCTGCGTGCAAATCTCTGCCTCAGAGACTGTTTCCAGGGAACCAAATCAACGACGGAAAGTCTGTTTGTAGGATAAATTCCTAGTTAGGGAATTGAAGAGCCAATGTGCTTGTAATTTGGGTAGATTTCAATGTATATTCAAAGGGCAGAACAACGAATATGTATGCCACTGGTATGCTATCTGTCCTGAACAGAGCCCTTCCGCCTGACCCAAGGGAGAAGGAGCTTTTGCGCCGATGGTCACATAGGATTTCCCAGTATCCCTATGCAACAGGCAGGACAGACAATTTGACACTTTGCAGCTGGGGTGGCTGGGCTAGGAGGAGGCTGCTTGCCCAAGGTGGCAGAGCTGGCACAGCAGAGGTGGGTCACCCTGGTTTACACCAGACTTGGGGATGCTGATATGTTTGCTTCATCCAGGGACTAGAGGATGGGAAAGAGACTGCAAGAAAAATGTGAATAAACAGAGGGTGCAGCTGAGGAGTTCCACCCCTTGTGAACCCACCACTGTGGAGAGAGTCCTTGAAGTGTCCACAACATCATCCCTGTTAGTGCTTTCTAGGTTTCCATCCCTCAGAGTTGAAGCAGAAAGTTGCTGAAGAAACTTCTCAAGGGCAAAGATCTGAGCTCAGAAATAGAGGGAGAAGAGGAAAGAACACATGTCCCTTCTTTGTGTGTGCACCTGTGCATGTCAGAGCCTTCCTCCCTCAGCTCCTCCTCCCGTGGTGGTGGGGGGGTGCCCCATTCTACAGCGGTGCAAATGGACCGTCTGAAACATTGAATGACTTCTACAGTACCACCCAACAAATTAGCCTCAGAGACTTGATGCAGTGAAGATCTCTTGATCCCCATCCCGAACCCAACTTCCATACCCTTGTGTGGGTTGGGGGTTTAGGGAGCAGGTTGAGAGCCTTTCCCAGGGCTGCCTGGGCTGCCCAGCCCCGGAAGATCATGCTCTAGGATCCGAGCTCACTGCTACTCAGAAAGGAGGCAAGCAGACCAGACCCCACACCCTCTTGCTTCTCAATGCTGCCTCTCACCCCAAACCCAGGCTGACAACCCCTCTCTGCCACAGCCAAACACAACATCGTCACTCCAGGCACTGCTAAAGAACTTTCTAACTTTGGAGTCTGCAGCTGGGGATAAGGGGAAGGTAGAGTTTGCAGGACCTTCTATTTCGGGTCTTGACCTTCTCTGATGCCCCCTGGACAGCCCAGTCTGACCCAACCCTTCCTCTTCTTGCCTCGAGGTTACTGTAATCTGTCAGACATGGAAAAAAAGTAATTCAGACTAATGCGAGGGCCATGTGCAACCTCTCCCAAAGCTACTCAAATGTCTTCTTAATTTTTAGACTGCACAAGAATAAGCGTATGCACTAAAATCATCTTTCTAACCATTTATACCAGCCCCGACTTACTCTGGACCCTGACAGCTGTATGTTGCTATGTATCATCAGCCTGACATGGCCTTTCCCTCTCCCCTTCTCTCCCAACTGGCTCTCCCAATACTTGCCCAGGCACCCCCTCCTTTGGGCAGCTGTCCCCCACCTTCTCAGGGGAGCACGATCCCCCTCCCACCCACCTCGATAACCACTACTGACACTCAGATTTCTGAGTTTAATTGTGGCCCTCTGAAATTATATATCAAAGCCCTGACCCCAGCACCTCAGAACATGACCTTGTTTGAAAATAGGGTCATTGCTCACGTAATTAGTTAAGCTGAGGTCACACTGGAGTAGGATGCGTCCCTAATCTAACATATCTACCTAGTGTTTTTATGAAAAATACCATGTGAAGAGAAAGAGATGTGTTCAGAAGGAAGAAGATGTGAAAATATCATCTACAAGGAAAGCCAAAGATTGCCAGCAAACCCCCAGAAGCTAGGAGAAAGGTCTGGAATGGATTCTTCCTCACAGCTAAAGTACTGTTTCAAGCTACCCAGTTTGTGGTGCTTTGTTACCACAGGAAACTACTGCACTCACTGGATTCTCGGTGTATATCGGCTGATACTAAGCTTCTTGCAAGAAAGAGCTAAGGCAGGGGTCCCCAACCCCCGGGCCATGGACCGGTACCAGTCCGTGGCCTGTTAGAAATCAGGCCACAGAGCAGGAGGTGAGCAGTGGGCAAGCAAGCAAAGCTTCATCTGCGTTTGCAGCCACTCCCCAGCACTAGCATCACCACCTCAGCTCCAACCTCAGATCATCAGGCATTAGATTCTCATAGGAGGACCGGTCACTAGTGCTAAAAAGATTGGGGACCGCTGAGCTAAGGCATTCCTGGGATGCTACAAGCTGGGTAATTTTACCCTCATTTACACTTTGGGAAATTGAGGCATAAAGCTAGTTAAATGGTAGAGCAAAGATATGGACTCCAGCTGTCTGACTCCAGAGCCAGTTTTTAACCACTAGCCTATATGTCCTTATAGTAATTATTAGTGGTATTACTAAAGGAAGACTCACAGTACTACTCAGGCTCCGGTCTCAGTGCTGATGAATCCCACAGCACCATGAAGGAGGAGGAGCTTCCAGCACCCTCAGGAATTTTCCCAGGCTCCTAGCCAGTAAGAAGCAGGCCCAGGATTTGATCTATAGGGCATTCCCTCTCCTATAGACAGGTTGCACTGCAGCTCCACCCTGGTGGGTACATCTGTTTCCCGGCCCAACTGCGTGTGTCTTGACAGGGCAGGAGCTGGTCATCTCCACTGTTGGGCCCCACGGCCCAGCAGGGTGCCGAGCACACAGTAGGTGTTTCATAAATTCGGTGGGAAGAGTGAATCCATGTGTGTCTCAGACACGGCGGCCTCCCTGGGTTTCATGATAGCATTTCATACACAGCTCCAAGTATCGACAAAATCCCCATCTCAGCCTGCTAAATGCTTGCCTAATTTTCCACTCTATTGGCAGACTTCATGTTATTTAACTGGCCCCTATTGTATAGTGATTGGATGGTTTCTCATCCCCTCCTAAACTAGGGGGAGGTGCCAGGAACACCCAGGCTGTGGTGGTGACACCTCCTGAAGGAGCCAGTCTCCGAAGAGCATTTCCGTGCCATTAAAAGCAACAGCCAGCTGGGGTGAGGCTTGGGGAAAGGCCTGGGCCATCCTGGGTCTCAGGAGGTACCACCCTGTCCCCAGTCACCTTCGAGTCATGTCCTCAGTTCCTGCTCACCTTTGCGGACGCTTTTGAGGGAATAAAGGACAGAGCGCCCACCCCGTCGCATCCTGCTCTGACCTATACTCTCTTGTCTTCTCCATGTCTTAAATCTTCCAACCCTCACCTGAAATAGAATCCTGGAATTTCTTCAGTAATATTCACTGAGTGCTAACCTGGTACCCAGCACGGACCCAAGTGCTGGGGATTCATCCATGAACTAAAGAGACAGTGTCCCTGCTCACGGAGCTGACATTCCAGAGCAGAGAGATGGATGCAAAACCGAGAGAGAAGTCTGGTGGTGATAAGCCCTATGGAAACGGGGGGAGGGACGGGTCCAGGAAGGAGTTGAGCAGAGACCCGAACAAGGAGGAGTGAATCACGTGGGCATGTAGAGGAAGAATTTTCCAGGCCAAGAAAACGGCGAGTGCAAAAGTCCTGAGACAAGAAAGGCTGACATGTTCTGGAAACAGCAAGGAGGCCCGTGTGACTGGAGTGAGTGAGCGAGAGCAGCCACATGGTGCGGGCCTTCAGGATCTTCCCACAGCTTTGGTTTTTTAGCCAGGTGAGATAAAAAGGTTTGCACGGACGTGGGGCTTGGACTGGCTTGTTTCAGAAGATCCCTCTGGCTGCTGTGTGGAGAAAGGACTCTATGGAGGACAAGGGGAGAAACAGATGAAATAATCCAGGCAAGAGACAATTGTGGCCTCTACCGGGGTGATGGCAGCGAAACATGTACACACACACGCACGCGCACACACACACGTAATCATTCGGGATCTATTTTAAAATTAGGGCTGGCAGTATTACCAGATCTAGAAGGAACTTCGGAGACCATTTTCCAGCCCCATTTTTTAGACTACAATAGGCCCCCCTTATCCACAGTTTCACTTTAGCCGTTTCGGTTACACAGAGTCCGCTGCAGTCCGGAAATATCAAAAGAAAAATTCCAGAAATAACGATTCGTAAGTTTTAAAATATGCACTATCCTGAGTAATGTGATGAAATTTCACACCCGCCTGGAACGAGAATCATCCCTTTGTCCAGTGTCTCCACGCTGTATACGCTCCCTGCCTGTAAGTCACTTAGTAGCTGTTTCAGTTATCAGATTGACTGCCAAGGTATCACAGTGCTTGCGTGTAAGTAACTCTTCTAGTAGCCTAATGCTATGTCACAGTGCCTACGTCATTTACCTCTCTTCGTCTCATCACGTAGGCATTGTATCAACTCACTTCATCACAAGAAGGGTGAGGACAATACAATGAGACATTTTAAGAGAGAGAGACCACAGTCACTTAACTTTTATTGCAGTATATGGTCACAATTATTCTACTTTATTATTAGTTATTGTTGTTAATCCCTCTGGACTCAGTGCTGATGACTCATTTATAAATTAAACTTTATCATAGGTATGTATGTATAGGAAAAAACATAGTATATATAGGGTTCAGTATTATCTTTAGTTTCAGGTATCCACTGGGAGTCTTGGAATGTATCCCTTGCAGATAAGGGGGGACTACTGTACAAAATCGAGCCCTAAGGAGGGGAAGTGACCTATCTGGGCCACACATGCAGCCTGTCTCAGCACCTCCAGCTCCTATGCTCTTGCCTCAACCTCTCTCTCTGCCTCTTGAGTATTACATTGTGTCTTCTCTCCCTCCCTCCCTCTCTCTCTGTTCCCAGCCTCTGTCTCTCTATCTCTGAGGATGCCTCGGCATTTATTTCTCCTCCCGTCAGGCCCAATTTGGAGCATTAATTAGTGATGAATTAGCAACATAAATCCCAGCAGTCACCGTCACCTGGTGCCCATGGGCTCTTGGAAGGGACCTTGCAAATCTGATCTTAATATCTCTCGCCTCCTCTCGTAGGGCAATTACTTCTCACATCATTTGTCTGTGGAGGCTGTGGCCACTCCCCACCCTCCCAGCCCAGCTGAGGACAACAAGTTCATCTTTGTCAATTAATTATTGAACGGTTTATTTCGCACTGGGAGGTGATAAGAGAAGGGAAAGCCGCATGTTGTGAAATCATCACCATAATTACACAGATGCTGCCGCAGCGCCCAGCATCACAACGCCGCATATGCCGGTGGGGGCGGGGAGAGAAGAAAGGGCAGAGGCCCTTTGGTGGGCAGGAGGCCTGACTGTGTGGCCTTAGGACAGCCCCTGGGCCTCTCTGGATTATAATCAACAGGCATACCCATACTGAGCTTTCAGAGTCCAAGACTAAACAGGGTATGAAGCAGGATCTTAACTACAGGTGCAGGCTGTGTTTCTTCATCTGGGGTGATCAGAATGTGAGAAGGCTAAAACTGCCTTTATAGTTCTTCCTTTCTGAGCCTAGGTGCCCCAAAGCATGCACAAAATACAGTTGCATGATAGAAGGTCTTCAATACTCTAGCAAAACAAAACAAAACAAAACAAAAAACAAAACCCTTTCCTTACCTTACCCTAGCAAAAATGGCCCACAAAGCCCAAAACATCCGCCCCATTACCTCTCGCCTCATCTCTGACTGCTTCCCCTTTGTTCACTCCGCTTCAGTCACGCTGGTCTCCTTGCTGCTCCTTGCGAATGCCAGGGGCTTTGCATGTGCTGTTCCTTCTGCTTAGGGTGCTCTTTCTCAGAAACCTGCATGGTTCATTCTCATCTTCTACTGATCATTGTCAACCATCATCTTTCAGTAAGACCCTCCCTGAGCACTTTATTTAAAATTGCAACCCACCCATCCCCTTGCCCTAACACAAACGCTGTCTCTCTTGCTGCTTATTTTTCTTTCATATCATTTCATCACATTTGACATATGGTATGTTTTACTTATTTGTTTATTCTCTCTCTCTCTCCAAGCGTAAGCTCCACAAGCGCTGGGATTTTTGTCTGTTTCCTCCTGGTCCCTCCTCCCCCACCCCATATTTCATCTGTGTCTGCAGCACTAGAACAGTGCCTGGCACAAAATAGGCAGAGTTAATCATTATTGAATGAATGAATGAATGAATGAATGAATGACTATTTGCGTGGGATAGGGTCTGGATATGGAAAGGACGAGGGTGAGTTCCTTTTCCGGGAATAGGCTGGCAAGGTCTGCTACAGCACTAGGAATTTAGGAAGATTCTTGAGAGATGGGTGAACCTTGGCCACGGAGGAAAACTGCTGGAAAAGTCATTTAAAAAGAAGTGTTCCAGTTGATTTCATGTCTGTGCATGCCTTCAGGCTGGCATGCTTGATGCTGCCCGTCCACCGGTCACACACAGATTGGTCCCCTACCCCCACCCCAAACTCTCCCCAGGGATGGGATAAGAACGTGAGAAGCTGAGGACACTTTGATTAACTCCCCAGCGAGAGTCGCCTGGCCTGAGTCACCTTCTCTCCCCATGGCTGTAATGGAGGGCAGTGTGCCGCGAGCAGGGCGGGCAGGGGCATCTCTGCAGCGAGGGAGGAGGGGGAGCTGGGGCCTGCAAGGGGAGGAGGATCCTGAGGAGCAGAGTGAGACAAGGGTCAGGGCTCCCACTCAGAGGAGTGAAGGGAGACTGGGTGGAGAGATAACGGGGAGACGGGGAGACGGGGAGGTGTTGTGAGGAGGCAGGCTGTAGGTAGGGCAGAAGGAGATGCAGAAAGAGTGGTGAGCCCAGGTGAGGGGGCTTCGGGAACTGATGGGGGCAGGCCTAGGCCCTGAGGGGACACCAGATCTTCTTCCAGGACCCTCTGACCCTGAAGCTCCTAAACTCTTCTCGGAGCTATGCTACCCTCCCCTCTGAAAATAAGATGGTGATTTTTTTAGAGCTAGTTTCCGCCCTAACCCCACCCCTTGCCAAATCTCTGGAGATACTGGAGCTGCTGTTTCCATGGAAACTTTCTCCCGCTCCAACCTCAGGAAGGAGGAGCTGGGCAGCCCCACCGCCCCCACACCGCCCCTGCTCCAGCCTGCAAGGGGGCCCCAGGTTGAAAATAATCCCCTCCCCCATATTTTCTCAGCAGGGGCTCCGCTTCTTCGCTGAGGGGAAGGTCGCTGGTTTCTTTTCTGTGGCTCAGGCCTAATGTGGGGACTCAAGACCCTGGCAAGAGAGAAATGGGGCTACTGGGAGGAGGGGCTGCTTGGCTTCTAGGGCAAGCTCTATCTGTGGGCATCTCCCCCCCCCCCACACACACATACACGTGTGTGCACACACACATACAAAAGACTGGTTAGGAGACCAGTCTTCAGGGAAGGGCCCTAGAGAAGTTCTTTCCTTCCCAGGAAATCCCAAAAGATCCCATTTCTCTCTGGCTCTGTACTTCTCTGGGGAATTGTCTTCCCCAGGCTCCAGACCCACTTGAACTCAGCAGGGATCACACTGCAAACTGTAAACAAACAAACCAACAAACTGTCCAACTCAAGTAGAAAGGAATTTATTGAAAGGACACATCATACCTTCTTGAAATGATGAGATAGCTGAAGAAGCAGGCTCAGAAAACTGGCCAGAAGCAAGAAAGGCTGGTGAAGAGTGACAGCTAAGTTAAGGCAGGGGACACTGCTGCCTCTGGACACTGGCCACCTGTGACTATCAGCATGTCTGGGCACTGGCACATTATGAACAGTTTTAATGGTCCTCACTTCTCCATTCACTCTCTCCAGGTCAAGATCCTGGGCAAAGGGATAGGATGAGGGAGTTTTTGGGGTGATGAAATGTTTTGTGTCCTGACTGTGGATATGGTGGTTACATGAATCTCTATATGTTAAAATTCATAGAACTGTACACCAAAAAATTAAATCAATTTTACTGTATGTTAATGTAAAAAATGAAATCCTGGGCAAACACACCCTTTGGCCAAGGTGGTTTCTGGGCCCATTTCTCAGCTTCCGGGGCCAGGGGAGGGGGCCTGTCTGCACGCTTTTGGCTTCCAGAATGGGTTAGGGCTCTGCCCCCTTGTCAGACTCACATCCTGGGAGATTCCATGAAGAGGTAGGGAGTTTAGGTGCTGGGCGGCCAGCAGATGGGCAGATGTCCACTTCCCTAGATGAGTATTTGGGCGCTTGGGAACTTCTGAGGAAGTACGACCACTTTGAAGGGCCCTTAATCCCTCTTCCTTCTAGGCCAAGTCACCTCCTCTGCAGAAAGAGAAGCTCTAGAGCTTCTTGAACTTGCAGTCCAGCAATGGATGGCATGCTGAGCAAGGAGGCATGAGAATTAACAGAACTGCATTTAGGAAGCCTGGGTTTCTGGTGTGACCCTGTTCTGTCACTGTCCTGGACTATAGCAGGGTGGAGATAATGACCATATGTCACAGGGAAACTCTCTGAGGGCTCACCTGAGAAGGAGCACACTCACGCCAAAGCAGGAGGCTCAGGTGACAGAGAGGACACTCCCTCCTCCAGCCAATTGCAGCCAGAGGATCGTCCTATGAGCCAGTGTGCTGGTACTTCTCTGGGAGCCTGGGAAGGAGAGGGGGATGCACAGTGCCTTCTCCAGGCCTGGGCCCAAGGGAAGCTTTGTGCCCTCAAAGGAACTGGATGGTGGTGGAGGGTCTTTATTAAGCAGCTGAGGGCAGCCCAGTACTGAGCCTGAAACACTCCGATTGTCAGTAGCTCAGGGAGTCAGGGAGGGAAGGCTTCTCCCCGCCCCTCGAGCGGTCTTCCGCTGGCCCACACCAACCCCCACCAATTCTACCTGTGTCTGCAGTGGGACTCTACTCTGGTTTCCAATCAGGAGCTTTCTAAAGACTGTGGATGATGCCCTTCCTGGAAAAATGAGATTGCTGACTCCTTAAACTCATGCAAGGAGCAGCAGGAAGGGAGAGGTTCCTGGACCTGGGCACCATGAGCACACATGCAAGTTCCTGCTCCTCCTTGAGCACCTTTCCCAGCCCCGGAGCTGTCTAGGGACTTGCTCTCCCTCCTGGCATCACAAGGGGTGGAAGGGGCTCTACCCCAATCTACTCTGGGCAGAAGTGTCTGGAAGGTTGAAGGCAAGGGGAACAGCTACAGAGTGGCTTCCTGCACAGTCCAAGAGATTGGACCAGATGGTCCAGAATCCTGAAAGAGCAGGCTGGGGTTGGGGTGGCTGGGGGGAGAGACACATGGCCTACCTGGTGTTCTTCTCCTATCTTTACATAGCCCTGGGCCCTACTCTCTCTCTCTGCTCCTCTGTCCCCACCTGGAGCCCTGCTACCTGAGCCAGGACCTCAGAGAGGGAGGTGGGGAGGGAGAGAGCAGGGGCTCTCCAAGGAGAAGGCTATGTACCATGGGGCATCATAAAGCTTCCCCTGAGCACATGTCCCTAAAAAAAGCAGTCTTTTCCACAATTTTAAAGGTTACACGTTGCCTTGTGTTGTCAGAACTGCATAAGAAAGCCATGTGACAATAAAACCAAGAGCCCCAAAGCGGGTGCCTTTTTCTGGCCTGCTCGCTCAGCGACCACAGAGCACAGCCACCTGGCTCCCCGGCTTGGGAAGGAGGGGTTCTCTGATGAGGTATGGAGGTGGGATGTCTGAAACCGTGGAGGCCAGGGAAACTGAGAATGGACAAGGGTGAGAACTCCACTGGGAGACAACATTTACTGAGGCCTTTGCAGCGTCTCTGGCAATAGAGATAAAAAGTACATCCCAGTTCTTAGGATGCTCCCTGCTGTGGGAAGGCACACAGAGAAGCAGTTAGAATCCAGTAAGTGCAGTTAGGAAGGTGACCACAGTGGGGTGGGAGCATTCAGGAGAGAGTCCCCCCCCCACCAGGGGAGGGCGGGAGACATGAACATGAACCTGGGGAAGATGTCAGGGGAGGCAGAGAGCAAGGGAGAGTGAGGAGCACCCAGGAGACAAGGAGGTGTGGGCCTCCTAATTAGACCTGCTCAATATAAGGCCACTTGTGTTGGACTGGTACCAGTCCGTGGCCTGTTAGGAACTGGGCCGCACAGCAGGAGGTGAGCGGCAGGCAAGTGAGCAAAGCTTCATCTGTATCTGCAGATGCTCCCCAGCACTAGTATCACCGCCTCAGTTTCGCCTCAGATCATCAGGCATTGGATTCTCATAGGAGCACTCTCTGGTGCCAAGAAGGTTGAGAACTATTGCTTTATAAGGACACTTGTGATGACATTGGGCCCACCTGGATAACCCAGGACAATCTTCCAACCTCAAGATCCTTAATTTAATCATATCTGCAGAGTCCCTTTTGCCAAATAAGGTCACATTCACAGGTCCCCAGGGATTAGAGGATGGACATCTTTGGGGGACCATCTTTCAGCCCTCCACAGGGTCTCCACTGAGGGTATCCTGCTGCAGGCATTGGACTGTGAGACCCTAGAAGTGAGAAGCCTGTTTTTCACTCTTGCTCCTGCCCTCCAGAGTGTCAGGATCACAAGATCACATGACTTCTGGAACCGCCTGGATTCATTCCTGTCACTGCCCCTTCCTAGCAATGATCCTGGGCAAGTCACTTAATCTCTCTGTGCCTCAGTGTCACTATCTGTAAGATGGGGTAATAACAATACTAATCTCAAAGGTTTTTTTGTGAGGATTCAATGCATTAATCCATATAAGGTGCAGAGAACCTCACTTGGTGTGTTAATAAGTGCTGTGATCAGAATGTACAGTGCCTAGCATGTGGTGAGCATGTCAGCTGCCATGCCAATTATGATTATAATTCCTACTATATTTCAGATGGACCCAGCCCTGTGATAGGCACGTGGGAGCTACTGAAGGAGGAACACTGCTTGTCCTCAGGGAACTTACATTCTAATCGGGAATACAAGGGCTTGTGGAAACATAGTGCTTTTTTCTAGGACTAAAACTTATCTCACAAATGTTTGTGCTGTTAAAGTTTTTTCTGTTGCATCTGCGATACTCATTAGCGCAATTAGCCAAGTTTTTCCAGCTCTCCACCTTCTTGGCGTGTGGTTGAATTGCACCTTCGGGTCTTATTGAGGATGAGTAGGTGAGTGGATGAGTGAGCAGGGTCCTGGGACTGGTCCTGGCCAATGAGCTGTGAGCAGAAATGAAAGGGTCACTTCCAAGCCTGAGCATTTGATTACTGCAAGACCTTCCAGAGTTCTCTCTGTCCCTCTAGCATAGCTACTCTTTCAGCCAGATGCCCCGAGTGACCACGAGGAGCAGAGCCTCCTGCCCATCCATGATGAGTAAGTGAGAATTAAATTTGTTTTTTTTTCAGCCATTGAGATTTAGGAGTTACTTGTCACCTCAGCATAACCTAGCTTCTCCTGACTAATTCAGCAACTAAAGTGGTTTACAGAAAAAAATCCAATCAGCACCATCACAGTATTATTGATGACTTGCTACTCTATCATTGTCTCTGTGCCAACACATAGTTTATATAATTGTTATCCATAAAGAACATCAACTCTTATGTTCTACTTTTCCACTTACTATGCTCTCCCTATGTGTATACATCAATGAGAATGTACTTTGGCTACTAATGACATAAAACCCAAAATAACAATGACTTAAACACCCAAGGTTACTTCAATCTCTCAAGTAAAATCCCTAGAGCGGGATTCCCAACCCCCGGGCCACAGTACAGTAGCTGGGTAGCTGTCTGTGGATTGTTAGGAACCCAGTCACACAGCAGGTGAGCAGCAGGTGAGCAGCAGGTGAGCAGGGAAGCTTTATCTGTATTTGCAGCCACTCCCCAGCACTGGCATCACTGCCTCAGCCCCACCTCAGATCATCAGGCCTTGGATTCTCATAGAAGCACTGGTCTCTGTGCCAAAGAGGTTGAGGACTGCTGCTCTAGAGGTAGGCAGTCCCGGCGACCCCATGATAATGAGGAATTTAGGCTCCTTCTTTCCTGTTACTTAGCCACTCTCAACAGATGACTTCCCCCAAATGGCTTTAGATGGCTGCCAAAACTCAAACTATCACATCTACATTCCTCCCTGAAGGAAAGAGGAAGGTGGAGGTAGGAGGTGGGGAGATTTTCTCTGTAATGACATGTCACATATGACTGTTCTGTCTATATCTCATTGGCCAGAACTTGATCACAAGGCCACATCTGGTTGCAAGGGAAGTTGGGAAATGAAATATTTATTCTGGGCAGACATGTACCCTGTTATTTGTTTTTTCTAAGGTAGAAAGAGGGTTGGTTTCTGGCAGCTGGCAGTTGCTGTCACAGTATAGGATGGTACTCCTTCACACATAAGTTCCATAATTTAATGACCAGTTTGGACCTTTTCTTATTTTTTCACATTCCAGATAATCATATCAGTGCAAATTGCTTTTCTCCATTTGTGTTATTTCCTTGAGATTTATTTCCCAATGTGTAGTAACCTGCCAGGTTGAAGGGTGTGACTTGTTTTCTCTAGCAGTGACTGCTGTTACATTTTGCTGCCCTGGACTCCCAACATCAGCCCAAACAATAGAGCTGTGGGAGATTTATGAGCCAATGTTCCTGTTTCCTCCCATCCAAGTCTGCATCGGCTTGTGCCGTTTTTAGTTTATTTTTATTGATTTAGTAGATGTATTGTTTAAGAGTGTTTTCTTTATATGTCATTCATTAGCAGCCAGCTGAAGTTTGAGCCTGGGCTTGTTTACAATCTGCATTTTCACAAATAGCGAAGATCACCACAAGCTGTGTTTTTTTGTTTTGTTCTTGTTTTTTTAACTGTAAGGGAAATTTAAAAGCCTATTTTAGAGCTGAGGAAACTGAGGCCCTGAGGCCAAAGTCATGCATCAGTTATGGCAGAGCCAGAACTGAACGCTAGTTGTAACTACTAGCCCAGTGCTCCTATAAAAAGAACCTGCTTAATAATAAAGCAGGATGGTGACAGATGCTGAGGTACAGTGGGAAAACCCTGAATGGGGAATTGTGGGCTTGCATGGATGAAGTTTATCTGACTAATTAACCCCCATGGTTTTGTGCTGTGTAAGCTGCTTCCTTTCCCTGGGCCTCAGTTTCCCCATAAGCAAAGTAGAAGTGGAGGAGCAGACCCCCTCTAAAGCCCCTCCCAGCTCTGAATGAAAAATGCAATGATAAAGGCTGGCAGTTTAGGAGCGTGGGGTACGATGAGGAAGGGGAATGCATGGGGAAGGTGGGGGCATCTCAGGAGAGGGGCAGGCTGGAGTGTCTGGCCTGCCCATTGATGTACACACTGGGCTGTCACTGTGTTGCTTGAAGTCTCAAGATTGGACTGAGGGTAAACATGCACAAGTCTACTTTGGATGCACAAATGAGGACTGAGTGTGGGGATTTGAGGCTGCCACGCTTTCCCTCAGCCTAGGTAGGTAGGATGGGGGTTAGGGGTGGAGTCTGAGGCCTGGGAAGAGAGGAACAGATAGGCCTGTTCCTGGAGGATCTGGGGTGAGCTGAAGGCTGGTGTCAAGCTCCAGCCTGTGGTGATCTTCTTAAAGGACAGAATGTTTCTTGGATGTTCTGGGTCACTAAGGCTGGTGGCTTTGGAAGGGTGACACTGGGAAGTCAGTAGGTGCCCATGAGACCCCAGTCTCCCGGACCAACTTCTCCCCCATCTCGATCCAGTTTAGAAAACCTCCCACCTAACTGATTTCCCTCGAATCCACTGTAAGGTGAGGGGCTCATCTTACTCCCAACTGCACAGGTGAGGAAACCGAGTTGAGGGGCTTAAGTGACCCCCGTCTGCAGGAAGGATCGAAGCCTAGGATCTCAAACCTGATGGCCTCCCCCACTCCATGGCCGAGACTGTGTGAACAGCAAATCTTATGCGAACACTTCAGCAGGATGAGATGGGCGAGTGGGTCCGGGAGAGCTGGGGCAAGAACAGATAGTTAAGAACAGAAAGGCCATGACTAGAAGGACAGGTGGACTAGATCACTGACAGAGGAAATGCCAACCTAAGGAAAAACTGTGTATGTGTGTTTAGGTGAGTGCGCAATGAGTATGTGTGTGTGTGAGTGAATGTGCATGTGCATGTCAGTGTGTATGCATAAATGTGTACTGTATGAATATGTGTGTTGATGAGAATGTGTGTGTGCATATAAATATGGTAATGTGAGTATGAGCACGAGTGTGAATGTGAGTATATATGGGTGAGTGTGTTTTATTGAGCAGGGTCCTAACCACCGAGGAGGTAGAGGATGAGGCCTAAGGGGTGAGAGAACCAGGGCTTATGCCCTTGACTTTAGGTGGGTGGTGGGTGGGTGCCATTTAAGGTGTGGGTGCGAGGAAGGAAAGGGCTTCAGAGGAGCTAATCCTGACCCAAAGGGTCTCAGACACAGGCTGAGATTTAAAGAGAGGCAGTTCTGACCTGACTCCTGGAGGCCAGGTCAGGAGCCATGTCAGAGGTGGGGAGAGGCCCATGGCCAATTAGAAAGTGAGGGTCAGAGGTTCAGGGGCCCAGCGGGTATCACTCCCTTCCTTCGGCTTTTCTTCCTGCCTCCCTGGATGCCCCTTCTCAGCCTCCTTTGCCCCCTCCTCCCATCTCCTGGACCTCTGAAAATGTCAGTGCCAGGCTCAGTTGCTGATGCCTTTTTTTCCGCGCTATCTACACATTCCCTTGGTAATCCCAGCAGTCTCTGGCTAAAAATGACATCTATCAATGACTCAAATTTATGGCCACCACTCAGACCCCTCTTCTGAAGTCCAGGTTCATATGTGTGTCTGCTTACTCAGCATCTCCATTAGGATGTCTAATGGACACATTTCAAACCCAATGGGTCCAAAAGTGAGCTTCTGGTCTTTCCCCCCACAAACCTCTCACACCCAGAATTTTTTCTCTGCTCAGTAAATGGCAACAGCATCCTTCCTGATGCTCATAGCAAAAACTGGGGAATCATCCTTGACTCTACTCACACCTCTGTCAATCCATCAGAAAATCCGGTACGCTCTACCTTCCACATCTATCCAGAATCTACCCACTTCTCACTGTTGCCCCCATCCCTGGTCCAGGACCCATCATCTCTACCCCAGAGGACTGCAGAAGCCTCTTCACCAGTCTCCCTGCTTCTGTCTGCAACCTCCTATGGTCTACTCTCAACACAGCTGCTAGAGATAATCTTTAAATCAAATTAAGTCACGTCCTTTTTCTGTTCATCTCTGAGTAAAAGTACAAGCCCTCACGATGAGCTACAAGCTCTACAATCTAGTCCCTCATTACCTCTCTGACTTTACATCCCACCTCTCTTCCCCTCGTTCACTGCATTCTAGCTGCCCCTGGCCTTCCCAATGGCTCCTCAAACACACAGGCACTCTCCTACCTCAAGGCCTTTGCACAAGCTGTTCTCCCTGCCTAAATGCTCTTCCCCCAGATATCTGCAGAGCTTGCTCCCTCATCATCTTTAATCTTTCATCCAGTGTCATCCTCTATGACGCTATCTAAAACTGTAACTGCACCTTAATTCAGAATTTATTTTCCCTATTACCTTGCTTTATTTTTACTGTATTTGTACCCTTTAATGTACTATATAACATGATTATTTCTTTTGTCCCTATCAGCTCTTTTCCACTCACATGCGAGCACCACAGAGGCAGGGCTATTTGTTTATCTCATTCACTGATGTCTCCCCAGAGCTCAGATGATACCAGGCATGCAGTAAGGGCATAGGACATGTTTATTGGATGAAGGAATGCATCCAGTCCAGTCTCTCACTTCAGATGAGGAAACAAAGGCCCAGAAAAGGGGGAGCGTTCCTGAGTCATAAAAAGAAAACCAGTGGCAGGACACAGGGCCAGCCAGACCAAGCACCTCTGGATGTGCAGTCCAGTGCCCCTGCGTTTCCATGCTGGGTAAACCTGAGTGTAGCAGACACCGTTGGGACCCCACTGTGATCACCTCTGATCCCTTTACCTGTGAGTTCATCCCTAGCTCCAGCGTACTTTGCAGCTAATATCTGGCACCGTTGCCATTTCCAGCAGTGTCCCTTGGGCTGTTAGAGCCACCTCATCTGTAAGGAGAGCTGAGAATGTTGGAGTTTGCCTTCCTTCTCCTCCACACATACCCAGGCATCCCGTAGCCAATGACTGAGGGGAGAATAAAAAGACCGGCAACCTTGCCTTGAAGCAGGACCAGTCCTGCAGTGTGATTTACATTCCTGTCATCCGTGGGATCAGACTGAGGTTAGGATCTTGCCTGAAATCTCCTCAGGCTTGGTTTTTTTCTCTTATCTATGCTGCTTCACCCCGTCTCTTGCCAAAATCTCAAATGAGAATTCCTGTAATACATCACCTGTCCATGAATCCTCATAGAAGGGTCAGCTTCTGGAAGAACCCAACTTAAGATATGGGCTTCTCAGGCCCTGAGTGCACCAGGCCCCAAGTGTGCCAGGCCCCGGGTGTGCGCGCGAGTGCGGGGGAGGAGACGCCCCAACTTCAGAGATCCAGTTCTTCAGGAGAGACAGCAACATCTGTAGGTCAGGGGTGGAAGTTGGGGGTGGTTTTTTAAAAAGAAAAGATATGGGCTTCTGCGCTCATCTGGGATAGACTTGTGAACCAGTGAAGTGCAGGAGAAAGACCACAAGCTTAGAGACCCAGTTTCAAATCCACACTCAGCCCCTGAGCTCTCTGAGCCCAATTTCCCCCACTGGAGAAATAATGTGACTTTTATCTTTCTATGAATATGCCGTGAGGATTATGAGATAAAATATGAGAAACACCTTGTGCGATGGCAGCTCATAATGGTTGCAGAATAAACATTAGTTCCTTCTCAGCCTCCCACTCATGGTCTGTTTATGACCCCACTTGCCTGTCTGGATGCACTTTGGGCCCCAGCAGCTGAGCATATACTGCATAGCTTTGATCGTGATGAATTAAAGACTTGTCACTTCTTCAGGGAGTACTGGGGGCCTCAAGGAGGGGTATTCTGAGGCCATTGGGCATCTCCCAAAGGGCGATCGGGTGAGACCCATGGTGAATAAGACTGTTTGGGATGAAGAAAGAAAACAACATGCTCTCAATCTTGCTTTCGCTCTCTGCTCTCCAGTCTCGCTCTTTCCTTATGTGTTCTCACAGTTTACCAGCAGCCAAGTGGTACCCCCGGGCAAGAAAATGTTGACAACCAACTCCAAAGTGTAAAAACCATTCCTCAACTGGGTAGGAAGTATGCCTTTGGATGACATAAGAGCACCAACAGTGGACACTGGTGAGACCCAGGAGCCCTAGAAGCTATGGAGGAGCTGAGGTCAAGGAGGGCTGTGTGACCGCGGGATCCTCTACTAGTGTCCACCTCCCCCCTATGCGCTGGGTTGCTCCCAGGCTGACCTCGTGCTCTGCTCATCCCACCCCCTGTGGCATTGCATCTGCAGCCCTGTTTCAACAACCCCACTCCTGTCCTATGTCTGTGTCCAGGCTTTCCTTTAAGCATAATCGCTCCCCTAGAAGCAAGGGTCAAGTTCATTTTATTTCTTTTAGAATATAAATATACTGGATTATATTTTAGAGCTAAAATTTTATCACTCATCAGATCCAATGTCCCCTATATTTTGAAAACTTGACAACAGAAGCACAAAGAGGAAAAGTGGCTTTCTTGGGAACCCACAGTGAGTTGGTAGCAGAGCCAGAAGGACACCTCTGATGCCATTCTATTTTATTTTACCACCACAAGGACATCCGTTATAAGCTGGGCAGATGAGGTCAATGTCAGAGACACACTCTTTCTGCCCGTGGCAAGGTCTCCAACACAATCTGAAATGGGCAGGAGTGTGGGCCACACGGAGCTGTCCTCCCTTCTGCTTACTGTTTTTATCAGTGGCTGGAGGAAACTGTAGGGGAGAGGAGAGATCATTATAAAGAGCCTACCATATGTGGGACATTGAGCACATACCAAGATATTAAAACTGAGTCTTCAATGGGGTCACCAACATATGATAGAGGTGAAATTCCAGAGTCAAATCTTATATATAGAATTTGCCAAGGAAATGTTCAAGAACCAGTTTCATAACTTGTGGCACCCTCAGCCAAGTCAAGGACATATAAAGAGGACAGTTAGTAGAAAAGAAGATTTGGTAAAGGTATTACTTTGAAGAGAGCTCGGGCTATGCTGTAGACCCAACTCAACCCACTAGGATGGCTGTAATCAAAAACAGAGATAAAAACCAAGTATTGATGAGGATGTGGAGAAAATGGAACCCCCATACATTGCTGGTGCGAATGTAAAATGCTGCAGCTGCTTTAGAAAACAGTCTAGAAGCTTCAGCTTTCCTCAAAATTTCTTCAAAATTTACAGTTACTAGCTTCATACAGTATCATAGCCAATGAGGTTTATCCAAGGCAAGATTATTGCTAAATGAAAAAGGTACAGTTACCATTTGACCCAGCAATTCTACTCCTAGGAATATTCCCAAGGGAAATGGAAACATATACTCACACAAAAACCTGTACACGCATGTTCATAGTATCTTTATTCATAATGGCCCCAAAGTAGAAACAACCCAAATGTTCATCACCGATGAATGGGTAAAAAATGTGGTATGTCCATACAATGGAATGTTATTTAGCCATAAAAAGGAATGAAATACTGACTCATGCTATGACATGTATGAACCTTGGAAACATTACACTAAGTGTAAAAACCCATCACAGAAGACAATACGTTGTAGCATTCCATTTGTAGAAAATGTCCATAAAACAGAAAGTAGATTAATAGTTGCCTAGGGCTGGAGATGGGGTGAAAAGGGGGAATGGGAAGTGACTGCTAATGGGTACAGCATTTCTTTTTTGGGGTGATGAAAATGTTCTAAAATTGATAGTGGTGATGGCTGCACAACGCTTTGAATATACTAAAAACCACTGAATTGTACACTTTAAAAGGGTGAATTTTATGATGCGTGAATTATATCTCAATAAAGCTGTCACTAGAAATGTGACTGCAGAACTATCACTAGCCTAAGAGAGAGCACAAAAATCATGAGCTTGCTGGTGTTTTCCTTTGTGTCAAGGGAAGATAATCTCCACTGAATAAATTTTAAAGAGGCTGTTAGACACAATAAAAAAATCATCACACCACTAGGTGACACCATCTTGTTTAAGATGCTTGTCCAACCTGCCCAGGACTGAGTGATAACGGAATCCAGTTTCGAAAAGACTTCGATGGGCTAAAATATAAAAAATGAAAAAGGTTAAGGAAAAAGTAACCTGCTGTTTAGTATCTGCATAAATTCAGAAGAGGGCGGGGTATTTATCAGAAGTTTGTGTGAAAAAAAGACCTGGTTTTAGTTGGCCATAAGTTCAACAGTTTCTAACTGATGCGATAGCCGTAAAAGCTTGCTCCAGCTTAGGTTACATTAAAAGAAAGAAAATCAGTGGATCAAAGGAAGTGACAGTCCCAGTGTGGTGAGAACCAGCTCACCTGTTGTGTTCTCTTCTGGGCATCATATAAGAAGCACACTGGCACACATTAACAAATCCAGAAGAAAGAGGCCAGAAATGCAAGAGCCTAGAAACCACATCAAATGAGAACAACAAAAATGTCTCAGAATATTTAACCAGAACATGTAAGACATAGCTTGGAACCAGATAGCTGTCACATGAAAGGTTGAATAGACTTGCACTATGCCATCTCTTAGGGATTAGAAAGGATCATGCATGTAAGTGATAGAAAGGTAGGTTTGAGTTGAACATACTGGACTAAACTAGTTATCAAAATAGACTGTCTCAAAAAGAAATTACACTAGCCATAGTTTATTGAAAAATAAGTGAAAGGCACTTATTTTTAATAGATTATACTTTCACATGGCTCAAAAGCAAACCAATACCGAAAGGTTTTACAGTGAAATCTTTTTCCTATCTCGAGTTATTGTCTCCACCTCCTCATGCATATGGGGACATAGCTTCTATATGCAAATAAATGCATATATTCTTACCCTCCCCCACCCCCCTTTATACAAAATGTAACATATAACACAACAGGGCTATGTCTTTGCTTCAGTCCTGGTACTTCCTATTGACCTGTTACAATCTTATTTTTTCTACTGTGTCTAATCTGATGTTAAACCCATATATTGAGTTCTTGATTTCAGTTATTTTATTTTTCGGTTCCATAATTTTCATTTGATTCCTTTTTGTAGATTCTATTAAATGATTAAATATTCCCTTTGCAACTGTTTTTTCATCTTCTGGTTTCTTGAACATATTAATCACAGCTATTTAAAGTCTTTATATCTGGATCTCTTGTGAGTCTGTTTCTATTGTCTATTTTTTCCCCTTGACTTAGGTGACCTGGTCCAATCTCTTAGCAGACAAGTAATTTTTTACGGAATGCCAAACATTTCTGATTTTAAAACTTCACAGTATATCCTAAAGATCTTTCCATTGATATACTGAAATATAAATGGATACAATAAAAAATTATTTTTTTTCTAGATACACATTTTATAAACAGTATCTCCAGACCATGCAACAATTCTGCAAGATGCGTATCTTGCCCAGAGAGAGACCCACAACTAAAAACCAGCAAGGATGGGATTCATATCCAAGCTCCAAAGTGGATGCTCCCCCAACAACACCTGTGAACAGCCATCACAAGAGGGGCTCAGGTGGATCCTGAAGGGCCAGATGTTGTAGAGGCAGCTCCAGCTAGGCTCTGTTGATTGGGAGACGCACTCGAGCTAGCTCAAGAATAAAGGGTCATATCTCTTAAGAATTCTTGTGGCGACAAGAACTGTGTGTTAGTCAAGATCTCAACAGAAAGCAGGTCGCACACTCAAGTTAGGATAATTTGAGGAGGGCTTATTTACTACAAAGGAATTAATTACAGAGGTATGGGGGAGATGTAGAGAGACCACAAGGGTGAAGGGAAGTAACTCAGGACTGGCATCAATGGAGCTGTCACCACTCGAAACCTCAAAGAGATGAGGGAAGTGAGAAGTTACTGGAACCTGGAGAAGAGAGAGCCATGGAAAACAGGCCACCTCGACAGAAACCTTTAGCCAACCCAAGGTAACCTTTCAGGTGGAGAGCCAGGAGAATAGATAATCCCAATGTTACTATTCTCCTCCTTTTTGGACTTTTGCCAGGGCTCCCTAATGGCCAAACACAATCAGAAGCCACCTGAGGTAAAGAGGAGGATGGAGAAGTGGTCAAAAAGGATCTAGACAGGAAAGAAAACATCTGGCACAGACAACACACACAGAGACCAAAGCAATAAAGACATTTAATTGCGTCCATATGTCTGGGTGTAGGCAGTCCCAGTGTTGTTCGGCAGCTCAGTGATATGGTTCAGGGATGTCACTGAGGACCCCAGCCCTCTCTATCTTTTCACCTCATGAGTCTCAGGATGATTGACTTTTTATCTTCAGGCTTGTTGCCTCACTGTCACAAGATGCCTTCCACGACTTCAGTCATTATATCCTTACTCAACTGCACTCGAGACAGGAAGAAGGGGCACGTTTCCTTACCTATCTCCTTTAATCAAGGAGTAGTCATTCACGAAAGCCTCCCTACCCCCAGCAGCCTTCTTCCTGATTCTCATTGGCCAGACTGGGTGACACGCCCACCTCTGAACCAATCACTAGTAAAGGTGGACAGGATTATCTTGGTTGGTTTAGACCAACCATGTTTCATCTCCTGGCACCAAAGCTGGGTCCACTTTCTTGAGCATGTTGTTCCCTGCCAACAAAATCAGGGTTCTACAGTCTAAGAAAGAAGAAAGGATGGTATCAGGTAGGTAGTAACCAGCCATACCGGCCACAGGTGTTTTTACTTTCCCCCAGGACGCCCCGGGCATATCACAGGAACCCAGAAGAAGCACCACAGCTGTGCTCGGGGCACTAAATCAATGCAGTTCTGGATGGGCAATAGCTCCTCCCAGCCGATCTGTCTGCACTGCATGGTCTCCTCTCCCTGGCCAGGCTCTGCTTCTCTCTGCTCTGCCTTCCTCTCTCAGACAGATTCCTCTGTCTACTTGTGGCTTCCCCTGCACCAAATCTTAACTTCTCAGCCTATTTCAGGGCAAAGCCCTACTGCAGTTGAAGCTGGGGATGGGATCATGGGTACAGACAACACAAGGGTAGCAGGGGCTAGGGATGGAGTGTCCCTTACAAGGGTCTGTGCAGAGGTCAAGAGAGGGCAAATGAAGCTGGGACAAAGTAATGGGATAGAATTTACCTAGATGTGAATAAATGTATAATGAAGCCAGGGTGTGTTCATGCATTTGAAAGAGGGTCATTCAGTGCAAAATTGAAAACTCTCCTCATTGGTACCCTCAGGGTGCTGCCATAGGCTGACAACTGGAGAGAAGTGTCCCTTCTGTCCCCAGTTCTTCACACCTCTGGGACAAACTCAGAAACCATGCCTAGTAAAAAGGGCCTTGTGGGGGATGTAGCTGATGCTATCGGTGCCCGCCCATATCCCCTTTATCAAGCCCAGTCCCAGCTGCAAAGAGCTCACAGTTGCCCCCACTTTCTGGAGAAAAGAACCACCCTGCCCAGCCGTCTGGGAGGTTCTCTCCTCTCCACCCTGGGCTCCTCACTGCCACTAACTGCCTGACTGGGTGTGCGAGGGGGAATGAGAAGCCAGACCTTTTCCCAGGGGCCTTTTCTCAGGAGCCAGCTCAGCGGTGCTGTCCATGCCCCACGGTCTCCTGTGGGTCAGGCCTCACCCGGGCCTGGCTTTTTCCCCGGCCTAGCTGGCTCCCCCTCTCCTACTTCCACAGTAAGTCACCTTCAGTCACAGTAAGAATTCCCATCCTAGGCTCCACTGGTAGGGAGAAGTTAGACAAGACATTTAAGGCCTGTCTGCTCTGAGATTCAGGGATTCAGGGTTCTCCATCTCATGGAGCTCCCCAAGGGCAAGAACTGCGAGCAGGAACCCCGTCTCCTTCATCTTCCTCCTCCTCTAGTCACTGCACAGGAATTCTTAGAGCAGCCACTGTGTGCTACACATCCTGCTGGGCTCCGTAAGGGAGGCATGAGACGCAGCCTCTGATTTCAAAGGGTTTAAATTCTACTTAGTGAGGCAGAACATACCTATAAAAAGGAAAACAATCACAGCGAACAGCATATGCCAAGGCTTAATGGTTGGCCAAGCAGATGAGAGTCCAGCAGGTGTGCAGAGAAGGGAGATAGCGCCGAAGTCAGGAAGGGATCCCTGGAGGAGACACCCATCGGTTTAAAACTTCCATAGGCAAGAAGGAGGCCAGAGGAATGAGCTAGGACTCAGGGGCCCAAGGCATCGGCCATCTGGAAAAGCGGAAGCAAGAGAGATAAGACAGGAGAGGCAGATTGCTGCCTAGGGATGGCAGGACGGACAGAATGGAGGATGAGACCAAAGTTCAAAGCCAGAGTGATTGGGAGAAAGAGGCTCAAATATCAGAAAGTCCATTTGCCTGGTTCATTGTCATCCCCACTGCCTCGCCCCACAACACCTAGCACAGTGCTGGGCACAGAGCAGGTGGGTCGTATATGTTCACTGAACAGGGTCCTACACACGGGGCCCCTCCTCACCCTCTTTCCTGGATCCAGGCTCCTCAGAGCAGGAGCAAGGGCTGAGGGATAGGAATGCAGGTGGAGCCTTCCAGGTCAGTGTAACTTGGTCCCCAGAGAATCAGAGAAAGTGAGAGCCCTCCCCTTCCATCCTAGCAGGAATTTAATTAGAAGAGCTAATTAGTGGACCGGGAGTGAGAGATGGAGGCACTGGTGCTTGTGTGCGTGCATGAGCATGGAAGCTGAGGATAAATTTCAGGCTTGTCTTCTGCAGGGAATGAAGCTGCAGGGAATGGGATGCTGTAGTTGGACTAGAGCCAGGGCCCCTGCACTGGGCTGGCTCCATCCCCCTCCACTAGAAACGGGCTCCAAGGGTGAGTGTGTGTGTGTGTGTGTGTGTGTATGAGCGTGCACACCCACATATACGCTTACATATGCTCACACTCTTCTACGCACACTTCCACGTACATATTACACACACATGCACCTCCACACATTTATCTACTCATGCAATTCATATACTGAGTCACAGTTACATATTCAGAGGCGCCTTTGCATACAACCACACTATACACTTGCACACTCATGCACATGTTCACAGTCACATCCGCACACATCCGCACTCTCAGATATACTCACGTACACATTCACATTCTTGCCCACACAAATGCACACATTTCCCATGTACTCATACACACTCACACGCATGCACGTGCAGGAGGAGCAGTTTTGACCTCCATGGCTCCACATCCAATTCGGATTCTTCTTAGTGTTCTAAGCTGTACCAGAGGGCCATTAGCAGAGCTGGCACCCCACACCATGCAAACAGCAGCCCTCCAGCCTCACACCCAGGCCCTCATCAAAGTCCCCTCTCACTCCTTGGCTTTTCCAAAAGGAAAAGAAACTTCCCAAAGCGGATGCCATGGTCTGCTCCCATGGCCCAGGCATCCCAGGGTGAGGAAGTTATTCCTTCCAGCTACATTCAGTACTCTGCAGAATCAGGACATTCCAGTTCTTAGGGACAGAGAATGTGCTTACCGGACAGCACCAGTACAGGAGAGCCCGAGCCACAGGGCTGTATTACTTATTAAGGGCAGGGGCTTTGGAGGTGTGTGTAAGTGCATGGGAAATGTATGCACAGGGCTTTGGGTCTGGGCTCTGAAGATTCTAACCCAATTCGGAGTGACCTTGAACAAGTTACTAAACCTCTCTGAGCCTCAGTCTCCTTGTCTGTAAAGGAGAGCAACCACGGTTCCAGGTTGTGTGAAGAGTGGGTAAAATTATGCATGTAATGTGCTTAGCACAGAGCGAGGCACATAGTATGTGCTCAATAAATTTAACATGTCATCACCGGGTCAAACCCAGCATTCCTGGCTTCTTACTCCCTGACCAGGGTTCACACTTGCCCTCTGGGCCTGGCTCCCTCCTGCCTTCCTTGCCTGTCTCCAAATAGGAAGACAGGTTATTAGTACAAATTTGATCAAAATGACACATGGATTAGCATGTATGCTGCAAAGTCTAATTCTGTTTACTGTTCTAGGGGAGCATGCAATTATTACAGGAGCTGGGACAGAGTGTTTTTAATAACATTTCTTGTTAAGATTTAATTATAGGAAATTGTATTTTCTTAATCACTGAAAACTCAACTGGCTAGGAAAAGAATCGTGATAATTTTGTTTGCAGTTTATTAAATCCTTAGGATATTCTTTCTCTTACATTTGCTTTTATTATGTGCTGCTGCTAAGTGCTTTTTAACCCTTGGAACTGTGAAGAGGAAGGGCTGTGGGAGGCTATCCCCTGCCTCCTTGTCCCCAGGCCCTCTACTCCTAGCAAACTCAGATTCCAGAAATCCTATAAATCAAAGCAACTTAGGAAGCTGAGTTGTTAGGTTTCCTGCTCAGTTCTCTTCCCTGTCTGAACTTGGGCTGAGGAACTGTCCACAGACTACCTGGCCCTCACACCAACCTCCTCTGGAAATTCAGCCCCAGATATCTCCCTGCCAAGAACCCCCACGGAAGATTGCAGAAGTAACACTATCACCTGCCTGCATTCACAGGCTGTTCCTGACCACCTCAGGAGTCTAGAGAAGCAACCTAATAGCAAGATGGCACTGCAGAACCATCTGACCCCCATCTGTTCTCTTCTGGACAGGGCAGAACTATGAGTGAAGTTTCATTTCTACACAGACCTCGTATAAGGCCTCTTTCCTACCAGATGTTAAGAATTAGGGATACAGAAAAGGATATGACAGAACCCTGCCCAAGGTGTCCATGGGGCCCTCCTACTTCCCTTTCTGCAGCTTCCGTGTGTGCATGAGGAGTCACAGGGAGGCAAGGGGGTGGTGAAGAGAGCCTTACACTGAGGAAACGGGATGTGTGAAAACCAGAAGCACAAAGGAGCCACAGTCTACCAGTTCCTCCCAAACCAGGCTCAGGGGAGAAGATGCAATATTATCAACAACATGAGGAGTGATGCTTATAAAAACCAATGTGAGACGCCAGCCCACAGGGATTTGTGCTGCATGGTTAAGTAACAATTCCTCAGCCAAAGGAAAGCATCTCTGACTACGAAATCCTGTGATCCCAGAAGAGAGAGAGAGAGAGCGAGAAAGTGTGTGTGTGTGTGTGTGTGTGTGTGTGTGTGTGTGTACCCTCTCGGCCTCAGTCACAGCTCCATCTCCATCTCTACCTGACCCCATGACTTGCCAAGCCTGGACAATCTCCATAGAGACCTACGTTCACAGGCAGCCTTTCCTCCAGAGAGCACCACCCTTTTAGTCAACAAGTACCACCTGTGTCTAGCCTGAAGCTCTCCTGCTGCAAATCAAACCCACGTCCTCTTGATCTTTTGGGAGGTGGGAGAGAAGGACAACCAGAAAATGAATGGAATTCCCTGCAGAACAGCCTCATCTGACACATCTCTAGGTCTTTCCACTCTCCTCTAAACTCTGAGACTGTTCCCCTTAACCACCCCCCAGTGGCTTCTCTGTTCCCTCCACTCCCTTTGGTGTCTTTGTTCTCTGGAGCTGGGGAAAGCAGGCCTGACAGCGTTAACTCCCGATGTCAGAGTGCAAGACATCAAAGGGGCCGCAAGAAAGGTGATAGATAATAGATGGCTGGAAGCATGAATGATACATATGCAGATAAATGATGGATAATGGGGCCTGCATGATGTATAGGCACTGACTGAGTAATAGATGTGTAGGTACATATAGATTGATGGAGGGAGAGTTTCAGAAACAACAGACAGGGGCAGCTAGAAGGACTGATCCAGAGTCCGTGATAGATGCATTGATACTAGATAGGCAGGGAGATAAGAGGCAGGACTGGTCCCTGGGAGACAGCACAGAGGGATATAGGAAGAGAGGGGCTTTCTGGACACAGAGACTAGAGAAAAACAGGCAGCAAATGGACACTCAGAGCCTTCCACTGACAGCCGCTGCTTCTGCCCAGGGGTCCACGGTAGGTCGCAGGATAGAGGGGGTGAGTTGAAGGAGCTTGGGCGCATGGACAGGCGATGAATATGCCAATAACTGACGAATAGATGGGCGGGCCCATTGATGGGGCGCTCCTCCCCTCTTCCCTTGGCCTCCCTCCGCCCTGGGCTGGGCTTCCAGGAGCCTGTGTGGAGCCCCGGCAGCGGGGTGCTGCGCTGCTGGTGGCCGCGCGGGGGCGCCTATGGCCGGGGTACAAGCGCGGAGGGGAGGGGAGGGTTTGCGGATTGCCGCGGGTCCTGCAGCGGAGTTTGTTTCCATGACGGCCGGGCCCACGTGACCCCCTCCTCACTCACCCCTCTCCTTCCCTTCATAAATAATGCCCCTGGTTGAAAACTGCTCCCCAAGGAAGAGCAGGAGAAAGGCTTCTTGCTGGGCTGCTTTCCCTAGAATCGGAGCAGGTCTTTGAAGCCCGCCTGCCTTCCAGAGCTGCCCAAATCAGTTTGTTTCTTTTCCCTGTCACTCCCTCGGCCGTCCCTCTTGCTCTACTTTAAATCGTTTCCCTCTCACCACCCCTGCCTCCTCCTCCCCCAATCCTCAGGGTCTTCCCGACCCCAGCTCCTCTCGGAGCCAGCTGGTACAGAGTGGAGAAACGGTGAGGGAAGCTATTGTTCTGGAAAGGGCAAGGCAAACTCTTGGGAAGGCGTGGGGCGCTTGGTGGGGGTGGGGGACGGGGGGGGCAGGGATTGAGCAGATAAGACCCTCTATCTGCTGAAGCTAGAGCGAAGCCTAGCTGCGGTAAGGGGCTGTCACAGTGTGAGTCTGGCTCAGCAGCCCCTCCCACCTTACACACACAGATGGAGAATAGAGGCATCCGGGACGGACAGCTGCAGATGGCCCTCCCTCAACCACAGCTCAGATCATCTCCAGCTTGGATGGTACAAAACTACAGAGGAGGAGACAGGAGGAGCGTAAACTCCAGAAGCAGTGGCCTCAGGGAGGGCTAAGGTCCTGGAGGTGGAGCTGTTCCTGTTGGAACAAAGGACCCCTTGTCTAACTAAACCCATGGTTTCCTTGTGTTTACTTGAAGCCAGAAGCACAGACTCAAGCCGTCCAGAAGAGACAAACTCTGCTGCTTCCAAGGCAAGCTTTCACAGTTCTTTTCAACAACCACTTATTACCCTACCCCAGGGCCCCTGCAAACAGAGAACCTTGGAGAAACTTTTATAGAGAGGCCAGTCAGGAAGGCACAGAGAGGTTAAGTTACTAGCTCAGTGCACCACAGCCTGGAAGCTGCAGGGTTGTAGCCACCATCGAACCCAGGAAATTCTCAGTCTTGAAAGGTTAGGGAAAGCAGCAAGGGAGGAAGATATAAGACATGCAGAGAAAGTGGCCCAAGTGGAATATTTTTCACATACTGGTTTTCCCCTCCAAACAGTGGCCAAGTCCCTCACCTTTCCACCCCTTCACATACCACCCTCCAGTTCATTGCCCTTGAGATTAAAAAAAATAATCTGGCTACTTTGCCTCTGCCGAGAGGTGACACCAAAACTGTCTTTAAGAAGCAGTGGGGGTTGTCCAGGACTGGCCAGAGGTAAGGGACACAGAGAGGGAATTCCAGGCAGAAGGAACCACATAGCACAGGCAGAGAGGCACGGAGTGTGAGGGAGGTGGAGACAGCTGTGTTCCTGGGGTAAAGCTTCAGTAGAAGCAGAAAGACCGCAGGACAAAGAGGCAGCGCTGATCACAGAGGTCTTGTCCTTCTAAGAAGCTTGCAGTAGGGAGCCACTGAAGGGTTCCGCTCAAAGGTAATAACAGGTTCAGATCTGTAATATAGAGGGTGGATTGGAGGCAGTGGGCATGGAGACTGGGCAGCCAGTTAGGAGGCTACTACAATGGTCCAGAGGGAAGGGGAAGTGATGGGGTACCACATCAGGGTAGTAGAGATTGGCTTGGGGGGAAGAGAGGGTCGAGAAATATTTTGGAGATCAAAGCATCAGGACTTAAGGGGATGGAGACAGAGTGAGCAAACTAGAAGTCAAGGCTGACTCCTGGGTGTCTGGCCTGGGTCTGGGTGAATGGTAGTGCCACCCTCTGAAAGGTCACATGGGAGGAAGAGCGGGCTTAGGGGAGATGTCCAGTTGGAGCAGGTTGAGTTTGAGCTATCTGATGGTGCACAGACTGACTGTCCAGTGGGTAATTGGCTGTTCCAGCCTGAGCCCCATGGGCAAAGGCTGGACGGGCTATTAATGCTTGCAGTAGTTGAAATCCAAGGGGGAGTAGAGGCAACTGATGGGGTGGGGGGGTGGGAGACTGAGAAGAGCAGAGGCTCAGGCCAGAAGGGGCGAGGAAGGAACTGTCAGAGAGAAGGAAATTGGTAGAGCACTGTGTTGGAGAGGAGAGGGGAGGAGAGAGGGACTGGTGAAAGAAGGAGGGAGAGAGTGGTGCCAGGTCAGATGCAGCACAAAATGCTAGCGAGAAAAACACTGATTGTCCCACCGCCTTGGCGCTGGGCATCTTATTCACAACCAGGGTCTAGCAGAAAACTCGAGGGACATTCAATCTGAGTAATTCAAAGGGAGTTTAACGAAAGCATGGGCAAGGTGCGAAGGAAGGTGTAGGGAAACCAACTTTGGTGTTGGGGGTGGGGGGGTGGGAGCTCTAAGACTAGTAACAAGGGAGCCGGGCCCAGGATACCTGGAGGGAAAGCCATGTAGAGAAGCCACTGGACAGGAGCAATAGCTGGTATGGAGGGACAGCTCCCTATAGTTATTCGGGGAGCGAGTCAGGAGATTAAATATCTCAGCCTCGCTCTCCTCCATCTCCCGTGAGTCTCCCCATTGGTGGGGCCCGACCTGAAGCCAGAGGGCAGGGAGCCTGGGGCATGCAGTCCACAGAGGTTAGCCCTGGAGCCCACACACTAACCATCAGGCTGCACAGCCTCGGTAAGCAAGCAGGTAAAAGCACTGAGTCATGTAACTCATGAGATGAGGGCAACACTGGATCTTGGTCCCTCTTGTGCCTTTCTCCCAGCTCTGCTTCTTTCTGCCTGACCACCCATTCCTCCACAGCAGGGGTAGCTCCAGATCTAACCTCACTCCCAAGGGAGTGGATTCTCTTCCCTGCTAGTTCCAGCAGCAAAATCCTGGAGAAGGTGTCTGAGTGGTTTGGCCTTGGTCACATGCCCATCCCAGAACCAGTCACTCTGCTCGGGTGCAGGAAGAAGGAAATTGTGCTGGGTGGTAGCCACCCCAGGAGCACTCAGGCAGTGAAGAAGGTGGCAGCTGCTGGGAAGAGCAGACTTGTAGATTAAAACGGGGAACGTGATGAGGAGGCAAGCGGGGACCAAGATATGGCCCTTTGTGTTTCTAAATGAAACAGGAGGTGAGAAGGCAACAGAGGGGAGCTTTCCTTCTCTGCTTACTGCTGGGCGTGTACCAAAAATACACAGAGATTTGTCCTCACACACACCCATAAACACACATGCTTGCATATATATAAATATATAGACACATATACATGCCTATGCAAACATGCTTACTCATTTTACACTCATGTACAGACTTATACACAGTCACCGACAGATACACTGTATCGGTCAAGAGAAGCAAGGTTATGGTTCAGTAACAAACAACTCTAAGGTCTCAGTGGCTCGAAATCTCAAAGGCTTCATTCGTGCTTACACTGCATGTCTATCACAGCTTCTGCTCATCCTAGTCACTCCAGGCCCCCTGCTGACGGAGAAGCCATCAGCTCAAACTTTGCTGGTCACTGTGTCAGAAGGAAAGAAGACCTCACACCAGTGATTAAATCCTTCTGCCCTTCTGTTAATTAGCCAGAACTGGTCGTATGGTCCCGCCCAAAGAAGCCAGAGACCTTGAACTTTTCGGCAAATAGTACTAGTGACTACCACAACATAACACGGGTGTGCTAACACACTCACTGCTCTGCCTATGTCTTTCTTATTTTATTCTTTTATATCTCGGACTCCTAACAACTCCCTGTTCCCAGCAATTAGGATCGAAATTTCTCTGCCGGAAGCCAGAGGTCATTGTAACTTCCTTCCACTTTTATTTCAGGCCTTGTCTGCTGCCCCCAACTCTCCCTCTCTCGCTTGGACCCCCATCATCCATCTCCCCTCCCCAGCCACTCTTCTTTACCTCCCCTACCCCATGCTTCTTCCTTCCTGCCAAGGAGGGAAGAAAGGGACAGCTGCACATTTATTCAGTGAGACATCACGCTGTCGCCCCACCACTTGCTTCAAGCTCCCTGCTCCCTCCCTTTCTTCTTTCTGTGGTTGCCTTGAGAGCTTACTAAGAGTGAGCTAGTGGCACATAGAGGGGAGGCTTCTTTGGAGCTGGAGAGACAGAGAGGTGGGGCCCAGGGAATATGGGGGTGAAAGGAGAGCAGGCAGACACAAACAAAGACCCCAACAGGGCCTGGGATGTAGAGAAACAGACACAAACAGACAGAGGCAAAAAAAAAAAAAATAGACATAAAATGTGTGTGTGAGAGAAGCAGAGATACAGCCAGTAACAGAGGCAGATGGAAAGAGACACAGATTGACAGAGACAAAAACAGAGACGCAGAAACTGGGCAAGAGAGATGAATGCAGAAAGGAGCAAAGAGACAGTAAAGATTGTTGAGCTCCAGGGTGGAAGTAAGGCCGTGTCCAGCCAGTGTGTGTGTGTGTGTGTGTGTGTGTGTGTGTGTGTGTGTGTGTGTGTGTGCATTATTATAGGCTCTCCAGTTACTTGTTTCACATTATCTTTCGTTGAAAGCAGGCGCTGAGATATCTTTAAAGACAGGGAGAAGACGTGGCCCTTTTCAAGGAAGTGGCTGGGGTTTGAGGCCAGACTGTAAGCTCAGGGTACTGGCAGGGGTTTCCTTGGAGATTTCTAGTGCAGTGTTCAGCTCAATAGCATTGGCGTTGTCAGTTGGAGGAGCCTTCAGGGACTAAACTGTGAATACATTCTCAGCTGCCTCTGCCCCACCTCTGCCGCCTGCTCTAGCTGTGGGATGGCAAGTCACCCTGGAGGGAGGACAGAGCTGGGGGTAGGGGGCAGGCAGTCCCTGCTCTGTGCAAGAAGTGGAGGAGGTCTCAGGCTGAAAAGAGAGGCAGATTCCAGTCTTCAGGGAGCTCTGGGTCTGAGTAGAGATGTAAGCCTCGTTTGTTCACCAAATGATTATGAAACCTGTGCCAGGCCCTGTGCCAGGACTTGGAGACACAGTGGAGACAAAAACCACATGCTCCCTGCATAGGTTCTAGTCTGGTAGAGCAGACAGACTCCAAATAAACTATAAATCTAATATGACTAATCAGTTTAATACTACAAAGGAAAAGAGTGTTATATGTCATAGAATGATGGCCATGGGACTTCGTTAAACTACTTTAAACCACTCTGCCCTCAGGAAGGTCTCTCCATGTGGGTGATATTGTGACCAAGACCTTCCTGATGAGGCGCAGCCAACCAAGAAGAAAACTGGGTGTGGCGTGGAATGGGAGTGGGGAAACGGCCCAGGTGGAGGGAACAGCCCCAGTAAAGGCCAAAAAGCGGCACCAAGCTTGGGCACCAATATCAAGACCTGAGGGGGGGCAGCACGGTAGGAGCAGTGAGCCGGGGAGTGTCGGGAGTGAGACCAGCCTAGTGGGCAGGAGCCTGCAGGACGAGCCCTCCATGGAGTGTGAGTTTTATTCTAAGGACAGTGGGAGAGACGTGAGTGGTATCCATCCATTCATGTGCTGGCACCTGCCACATGTCAGGCACCGTGCTGGGGCTCTCACCCAGCTGAGGTGTCGGGATAGACGTAAGAGGAATGTGGCGCAGGGGAACCCAGCACATCTGAGCATGTCACTCCTTTACTTAACTCCCTCCGGTGGCTCCCAGCACCCTCAGGAAAAAATCCAGACTCCTTAGCAAGGCTGTCAAGGCCCTCACACCCTGCTCCCCTCTTCCTCCCCATCTCCTCCCCTCCTGCCATTCCTCTGCCTCAGGTTTAATGCTCCCCACCAGGCCATTGCACATGCTGTGCCCTCCGCCCTTCCCACTGCTCTCTCCGTCCCCCTGCCTGAATTCTAGCCATCCTTCAAGGCTCAACTCAAGTCTCCTTTTTCTTGGTGAAGCTTTTGCTGAGCCCGGTCTCTTCCTCAATGCAACTGACCACTCCCCCTTCAGGCCTCACAGCACTAGGTACCCAGGAACACTTCATGCCCTTGTCTGTCTGTTTGTCTGTCTGTCTGTCTGTCTCCTAGATGGAGTCCAGGGAGAACAGGGCTGTACATGTCAGAATCCCCAAGCAAATTATCCAGCTACGGTCATGCAGCTGATGAGAGGCAGAGCTCTTGGTCCAAGGGAGCTGTTCGCATTTCTGCTCCCCAACTCCTTCTCAGAATAATTGGAGGTCAACCCTTGTTTGTAGGAAGAAGAGACTGGAGGCCAGAGTCTGGGACGTTAGTCTAAGAACTTTTTTTCCAGCTTTTTGCCTCATTGCATCCATGAAAACAAGATAAGCCATTCAGCAGCGCTGTTGGAGCCACCCAAGAAAATGTGGCCAGGGTTCTCACTCTGGCCATGACTGCTCAGACTGGCACAGCACGCAAAGGATATAGGCCTCATTGAGTTGGACTAAGTGACCTTTTTTGAATGGATCACCCAAGACCTCTGCCCGACTGCAGAAACGATGCTGCTCTTTGTATACAAAAATTTAAAAACTTTTAAAAAAGAGAGAAATTTTTTGAGGAAATGAATGTGGGTCAGCGTTCAGAAGAAAGAGCAGGGTCATGGTTTGGCTAGCAGTAGGAGGTCAGAGACTCTGAGCTGGGGAACAGGGGCTGGCAAGGAGCAGAGGACTCTGGGTGATTGAGGCAGGGACCTCGGGAGAAGATTGGGGAGGGAAGGTGCTGAGTACTCGCTGTAAGGCGTGAACGAAATAGATGAAATAGAGCAGTGTCCAGGAAGGACTAGCACGAAAGTCTGCCTACTCCCAGGAAAGTGAATCTGCCACGGAGAGCTTTTTATCCAATATGCCATTGCCTCCTTCCGGGACCTTGTGTGCTGCGGGAACCGAGGCAAACAGAAAGTCCGTCCCCCAGGAGATGACCTCTCTAAGACCCCTGCTGTGCTTCAGTTTCAAGGAGGACACAGGCATCCCCTGGGAGCACCTAGGGGTGGGTGACAGAGGACAGAGCTGAAAAGACCAGGAGAGGTGGGGAGAGGTCAGAAGAAGCAAGGCGGGGGCTAGGGGAGCCTAGGAAAAGGAAATATCACCTAAAATGCTGGAAATTCATGAGGCCTCCAGCCCTCACCCCTCAGAGACAGCGGGAAGAGGGCTAGTAGAGGGCCTGACCCTGCAAAATAGAAAGCTGAGAGAGAGAAGATTTGGAGGCCAAGGCTAACTGCTCCCATGGCTGTTGGCTCCTCTCTGCTTCAGCACTCCTGGGGGGAAAGGGGGATTTCTAAAGTTCAGTGTGGTTTGGATCCCCATAAACCAGTCCCCAGAGGACCGTACAACCAAGCCAGATCCCTGGACAGCTAGACTAACCTGTCAGCATCTACTGAGGCTGGGATTGCACTTGGCACCTAGAAAGAAGGCCCCACTCTGCCCTAAGCCTGACAGCCAAGACAGCTGTACTCAGCCCCCATTGGACAGCAGGACAAGTGGGCCTGAAGCAGGGGGAAGGCCCTGGGTCAGAGGGCCTGAAAGGAGCAGGCTGGCCTAGATGGATGTGGCAGCACAGGGAAGGGAACACAGACCATGAGGCCCAGACAGAAGGATGGACAGGGATAGAGACAGGGGCCGGGGAGGGGGGTATTTTGAGGAAAGAAAAAGAGACAATACTAGCTGCTGTAATAGGCAAACACCCACATCTCAGTGACCTGACCTATAAAATTCACTTCTCCCTCAGTCACAGTCTAATGCAAACATTGCTATCGGTGCGGCCTGCTGCAGGGCCTGTTGGGGCCCAGGTTCCCTCCCTTTAAGATCTCTGACACTTCCCTGTTCGGCCAGCAGACAGGGACGGACACCTGAGAAGGTGTACCCAGTTCCTGATCCTTCTGCCTGGAAGTAGTATACGACACCCTGTGCACGTTCCATTAACGAGAACTAGAAATGTGGCCCTACCTAGATGCAACAGGGTCTGAAAAATGGGGGTCCTGGCTGGGCAGCTGCTTCCCAGCTCCAAACTCCACAACATGGAGAGGGGGTCCCGAATTTGTGGTGGATGGCTGGCCAGCTCTGCTTCCATCGGCAGCGTTTATTGGACATCTATTCTAGTCCAGGCCTTTTACAGAGTGTGATTTATTCTATTCTTCACAACAACCCTTGAAAACTAAAGACTATTAGAGTCATTTCATACAAGGAGAAAGGGAAGTTCAGGGAGGTTACGAGGCTTAGCCCGAGGGGGCGAAGCCTGGATTCGAACCCAGGCACCAGCATGTCAGAGCCCATGGCATTTCCTTTCCCCAAATCACCAAGTTGTTCCTCTAGAAAATGACAGACAAAAAGGAGGGAAGCGGGGGGCGTGCTGAGGAGTAAAGGAAAAAGACAAGAAAGAGAGGACAAGAAAGAGAAAGGCACAAATGAAGAGAAAATCTGAGATTCCCACAGAGGGAGAATAAGTAGTGAGACAAGAAAGAGCTGGAAGGACATCCCAGGAAGCCCCTGGTACAGATGGGGAGGTCGCTCCCCACACCCTTCCTCCCCCTCCTGCAGAAGTGAGCTATTCTCACAGAGAAAGCTGGGCCAGACCTCTGCCCTCCTCCTTCTTCTGCCAGCTCCAGGCCAGCTCAAGGCTCCCTCCTCTGGACCTTTCTCTGCTTGGCCCCACCCTGTTGAGGGGAGAATCTGGCTTCAGCTGTTCCCCACAGGCCCGAGTTCAAATCTTACCTCTGTAGGTACTAGCATTAGATCTTGAATGGCTGAGGGCTCAGTCAAGATATGGTAGATGAAAGTGCTTTATAAACACTGACAAGAAATGGTCCTGGGGTACCTGTCCTGAGGGGCATTTGCCAGAAAGAGTGGCAAGATGGGGAGCAGCCTGGGGACTGGGGACTGGGGCGACAGCAGGAATCCCTGCTGGCTTCCCCGCCCTGGATGGCGGGAGCGAGGAGAGGATGGAAATAACGCATTTAAAGACTGCTGTGTTTCCCAGCTGCCCTGTCAGAAGCAGCTTTCCTGACAGGGAGGGCTACTTGGAAAATGAAAAGTGAATGGGTTGCTAAAATGTTTTACTTCCCCAGCTGTGTCATTACTGTCCACGTGGGAGCTTTAATGAGGGACCACGCGTCACTTGACCCCCTCACCCCAGCGGATGACAGAGGGTGATGGCTCCCCGGTTGCAGGCCCCAGAACAATCCACCACTGCAGGGCTTGTAAATTGTTATGGCCCAATGAAGAGCACGCCCTTAAATGTCACTTACCCAGGAATTAAGGTGAAGACAGGCAGTGGGACCTGCTAGTGGCACAGCCTAAGGTAGGGGAAGATGGGGTGAGGGTCGGCCTTCTCAAGAAGGGCAGTCAGACACAAGGTCTGAGGTTAATGCAAAGGGCCCCTTATCCCCCCAGGTGATCATCATCTCCACTAATTATCTCAGTTTGTGTGTGTGTCTGTGTGTGTGTGTGTGTGTGTGTGTGTGTGTGTGTGATGGGGGACAGACTTGGGAAAGTGCTTCTGTCATTAAACTGACCATGGCGAATATAGGCCAGGCACCCCAACCTCATCCCCACCCGCCTCCCTCTCCACTTCTCTCTATCGCCCTGTTCCTTTCCCTTGCTTTCTCCATTCCTCCCCCTCCCCCATGCCTTCCTTCCAATCTTACTCTCTCACCTCAGCCGTTTGTATTGTTCAAGGATTTCTCTTTGCCCCAGTGGACCCTGAGGACAGAATGGAGGAGGAATCTTAATGAGTCTGACCCAGGACAGAGGGCCCTGGTCAGGGACACCACGCCAGAGGGATCGGCCAGCTTCGCTTTCTAGCTGCACTTTCTAACTTTGAGGGGCAAGGAGAGGTCAGCTTCTAACTTTTCCCTGGAGGCCCTTCTCTGGAAGAAGGTAGACCCTCCCCTCCTCGTCTCTCTCCCATACCTATTTTTTTTCATTGTGAGATAAATTTCACATCCAGAAAAGGGCATGAAACGAATGTTCCATTTAACCAATTGTTTTAAAGCAAACGCCAGGGTAGTCACCACCTCTGCCGAGGACCAGAACATTGCCGGCACCCAGCAATCCCGCGGACAGCTTCCCACCCACCTCCCCCTGAGCCTGAGATCCCAGGCAGTCACTTCTGCCTCTCTTGACAGTGCTGTGTTCCCTCAACACGACAGTGTCGTTTTGCCTGTTTCTGAATTTTACATAAATAAAGTCATATGTTGTATATTCTTTTGTGTCTGTCCTGGTTATGTTCGTGCGACTCATCTGTGTGGTTGGTGCAGTCACAGTTCGTTTATTCTCATTGTCATAAAGAGATTGTGGTTGTCTGAGTGCCACAGCCCCACCGCATGTCTCCCCAGCCCTGGTCTCACCAGCTGTAGCACCTTAGAGCTTTGAGCCACTCTGACAGTGAGGACGTGGGTGATCCTCACAGCAGCCTGAGGCCTGGCTGGACAGGATACTCTGCAGACAGATAGCACAGTGAGGAGTCCTGGGGATGAACTGAACCCGAGCTCTCCTACCCTCCTGGGGACGTTGCCTGCCAACAGGGGTCCTAAGGGGTCGGGCATGCATGGAGAGAAATTCTAATGATAGCACCCCAGGCATTGGTACCAGTAGCTGAGAGAACCTTGAAATAGAATGTGGTGCCTAATTGTTGCCTGGTAGATGTTTGCTGAGTGAATGAATGACTGCCCTCCCGGGATCCCTCAAACCAGGCTTCTAGGTGGCCAATCTTTCTTCCTTTCCTAGGTGGCCAATCTTTCTTCCTTTCCTCCTAGTTGCCAAGCACACCAGCGCTTGGCAATTGTGTCTCTTTCTGAGACTCTTCAGGCCAGCAGACCCCTCCCAGACTCATAACTTTCCTCCTGCCTTCCCTCCGGATGGGTTAACTGCTCTACCTTATTAACCACCTGCTCCAGGGCCCAGGAAAGAACTACATGGATTGCTGCCTGTCACCTGTTGCAGGTCTCCCATCCCTCCTCCTGCCTGGAAGTTCCCCTAAGGTCTAACCTCCATCCTCCCACCCCGATTTTGCTGCTCCGCTGACTCTGATTAAGTTGGAGGAGAGGTAGAGGTACGGCAAAAATAACACATTAACTTCATTTGCAAGGCATTTTTCAATGTAAGAAGCACTTCCTAATGCACTAATTGAGTGTGGATGGTTATTATCATCCTGTTCTAAGTATTTTACATTTTTAACTCATTTAACCCTCAGAACCACCTCTGCAATTGGTACTATTATTATCCCCACTTTATAAAGAAATAAGCTGAGAAGTTAAGGAGCTTGTCCAAAGTAGAGTTGCCAGATAAAATACAGAATGAGCAGTTAAATTTGAATTTCAGATAAATGGGAATTTTTTAAAGTATAAATATGTCCCAAATGTTGCATATGAAATTCAAATAGGCATCCTGTATTTTTGATTTGCTAAATCTGGCAGCCCTAGGCCAAGGTCACTGAGCAAGTAAAGGTGGAGTCAAGATTCAAACCCCAGCTCGCCACTGCCCTCCGCTCCTACAGGATCTGCACTAAGGCCCTGGTGGCTGACAAGAGAAGCAGATGGATTTGAGACTATTTAGTAAATCAACCAGCAAGGTTAGGAAACAGATTTGATATGGAAGCTGAAAGAAGCCCAGTTTCTGGCACTGGTAGATAAGATTTAGAGAGGAGGCTTCTTGCTGAAGATCACTCAGCTCAGCAGAGGCAGAGCCTCCAGAGGCCAACGCCACTTCCTCTAATCTCTGTTCTCCACCTCGCCACTGCCACTCGCCACTGGAGCGGAGATGGCCAAACCCTGCCTGGCTCAAAACCAGTCACCTCAGTCCTCGTGGCTGTCCAATGGGCTCCCATTTCCAGCCTTAACACCCATAAACAAACTACCTCATCAGACTGACTGCCAGGACCTCTGTTCCTGCCCTCCATCCAGCCCTCCCCCAGGGCTAATCGCCTTATTTAGATTCGATGTAGCCGCAAGACTTTAACTGTAAAAATTGCAAAAGTGAACTTGGTGGTGTCTGAGGCTGCAAATGCAGATATATGCTTTTATTTTGCACCAAATAACGCATTTAATTACTTCTTCGAAGGGAAGCCTGTTTGGCAGACAGTGAAGGCGATGCTAATAATAGCGCTTTGCATCAAGGGCCTCAAATACGGAGGAAGAGCCATGAAAGGGTCCTGCTTCTGTTCCTGACAACTTGAAAGCTCCCCAGACATGCAGGCCTCCTTCCTCAAGAGCAGAGGGGATCGCGAAGAAAATGCTGTGGATTTTTGCTTTTAACTCTGTTTTGATCCTTGCCAGCCATCAGAATGGAGGACCCCTGGAGAGACTGGGGTGGGGAGTTGTTGTCTGGTGGGAGGAGAGTGTGGAGGTGGGGGCACAAACCTTCTCCCTCCTACCCCCCTCTCAAAAGGCAGGGCCGGAGAGAGCCCCCCGCAAGACAACACTGCCCTGGCTAAGGCATAGTTTTGTGTACAGAGAGTAGAACAGCGAATCAAGAGAACCTGTTCTGCCAGTTTGGGCAAATTATGCTCCACGTCTGGGCCTCTGTCCTTCTGTGGGGTGTCTGGCCTCATGTTCCTCATTTGCAAAATGGGGCTCATGCTACTTACAGTACAGCAATGTCGTGAGGATTAAATGAGTCCATTTATATAAACGGGCTTAGAACAGGATCTGACACATAGAAGAGCTCAATAAATCCAGCCATAACAACAACAATAATAACAATTATTGTCATTTTCTGAACCATGAGGGGTTTACACCAGCTCAGGGACTAAAGAGGAATGTGTCTGAGGAGACCCAGGACCTCTGCACCCTGCCCTCCACCCAAGGTAAGACCACAGAGAGTGGAACAGCCTATGGCAGACTCAAGACAGCAGACCCAGTAAACAAATTCAAATGTAAATTTAAAAAACACTCTGATCAAATGATATGGGTCTGTGGGGCCAAATGCAGCTCTGGGACCCTGTTTCAACCTGGCTGAGCTTTAGAGACCCTCTGCCATTACAAAATCTCTGTAATTTAGATTCAGATGTAGCACTAGAAGGTACTTTAGAGCCCATCAAGTCTGATTGACTCCTTCACCCATCTTACAGATAAGGAAACTGAGGCCCAGAGAGAGAAGTGCCTTGTGAGTTGTATGTATGTGCTCAGGGACTTTAAACCATGCCGTCACCCGCGCAGAACACTTTCCCACACGTCTGGTTGGCTGTTGTATGCTCTTGGGGAAGTTGCTGCACTTCTCCAGGCTATTTTTCCCTGTAAAATGTAAGGCTTGGATCCAATGCTAAAACAGTGTAGGAGAATGAGCCAGAGAGGCCTGGATCTAAATCTTGGTTATGTAACCCTGGCAAGTACTGTCAGCCCCTGAGCCTCAACCATCGTCACCCTTACCGTCACCATCATCACAGCTAATGCTCCCTAGTGCTTGCTGTATGGAGACCCTATTTATCCTAAGTTGCTTTACCTGGGCCAACTCATTTGTTCTTAAGGACAACCCTGGGAGGTGAGTCCTATTATTACCCCTAATTTATAGATAAGGCAACTGAGGCCCACAGAGATCAAGTAACTTGCCCAAGGTCAGGCACCTTTTAGGGTTGTCGCTGGGAAGGATTCAGTGTCCATTAAGTACCCTAGTGCCTGGCACGTAGCAAGCTGGGCTCTCAATAAGCATCAGTGCTCCACCCCCACACCCAATCTGGGCCGTACTTTCTAGGAGTCTGTCATCACAGCCAAGACTCCCAGGAACTGGGAGACCTCTTACAAACCATATGGCTATAGAGTTAATAAAGTGTTGTAACCAAAGATTGAAGAAAAGATTAGGGCACTCGGCTCTTAGAGTAGCATTATTAAAAAAGGAAGAAGCCACTCAGCTCTGCAACGGAGGAGTGGGAATGGGGCCCAGGCCTCCTCTTAGATGCTGGGCAAACACCAGGCGAGGGAGCGTCCCTAACCAGCTCAATGTGTCTGTCGTCGGCCATAAAGACACAGCTTATTGGGGCTATGGTGATGGGAGAATCAAGGACCAACAAAACAACCTCTCTGGAGGGGGATAAGGAGGCAGGTTTATTACCTCAGCAAAGAGGGATGCTCGAGCTGGAACGTCCATCCCGATGATAAGAGACAGAGCCCACCTCAACAGGCCTCGGGGCTACCACCGTCCACCACTGGTCATAGGTGGTGAGGAGGTGAATCGGACTCAGCAAGGCCTTTGCTCTTCATCCTTGTCCTTCTGGATACAGGTCCACCTCCTACCCCAACAGAAGAGGCCAGAACAAGCTTCCTGATTTTTGTCGTCCTCCATCCTCATCTCTCCAGGCAGAACTGTTCCCACCTTCCTCTGTCTTTCTTGATGCTAGGATTAATTGCCCGGGTTCAAATCCCAGCTCAGCCACTTACTGGCTGTGTGACCTTGGGTAAGTCATGTCACTTTTCTGGGCTTCAGTGTCATCCTTTGTGAAAGGGGTATAATAACAGAAGCCATCTCATGGGATCGGTGTGGGGATTAAATGAGGCTTGTAAAGTGCTTAGACCAGTGTGTGACACTGAATAAGCCCTCATTAAATGTTGTTTTTTATTATTATTAAGACCACTTTAACCCTTACCATATCATATTATAATTTGATGATGAGTCTGTCTCCCCAATGAGACCATGGGCTATAGACATCTTACATCCTCATAACGACCTCATGATGTAGTTATTATTGTCCCCATTTTAAAGATGATGACACTGAAACCCAGAGCAATTAACCAACTGCTTGCTCCAAAGTCACACAACTGGGACCAGACAGGGGACAGATCTCAAAAGTAGACTCTATGGCCTTTCTGCTTCGTATCCAGGGCCTCAGCCTGGGTGATCTCCAGGGCTCCTAGTTCTGCTGCCTCAGGCTGTAGCTCTGTAATGGCTTGTTGGGCAAAAAATAAAGATACTACTCCAGAGCTCAGGCAGGAAAAGTGGTCTTAGTTCTAGGGGACACAAAAGCCAGAATTAGGTCTGTAGGCCTCTGAATGCGGGGTGCCAGAGGGCTGAGAGGGATCCGAGCTGTGGAGGGAAACTGGCGCTGCTCAGACAAGAAACACCAGCCAGAGCCCCTTCGTCACCAGAAAGATGCTGCTGCTGAGAGAGCATGTGCACACACAGATGCAGAGACACATGCAGACCCACGGACATGTGGGTGCACACACACTCTCACACGTGCCCACTCACTTGCCTACAAAGTCCTGTCAGAGGGAACCATTGTGCTTCCTAAGGAGAGAGACTCCGAGCTGTGATGGAGGTGCCTGGGGGCTCCCTGTCATATTGGAGGGATTTGGGTGATCATGGAAAGTACGATTCAGCAGACCAGCTCTAGAGTGAGGGGAGGAGGCATTCCTAGAGTTTTCCTCAGCAGGAGCTCAATGTGAAGGTCAGAAAATCTTAAGGTTTACAGATCTGATCCATCTAAACAAGTCTATGACCCTACCCTTCCCCTCTCCCTGCGGAGGCCTCAGATTTTAGTGGACATCAGATCTACATGGGGAGCTAATTTTAAAATTCAGATTCCTGGGCCACCCCATCAGAGATCATCACACATTGGCAGGCGTGGAATCTGAGGCCCAGAGAGGCTACAGAACTTGCCAGGGCCCAAGCTTCGAACCATCAGGCTTGACCCTGTCTCAGGCACCTGCAGACTCAGGCACAGGCATTTGAAAAGGCCACAACCAATCTCTTAGGGAAATAAGACTGGGAGCAGGGAGCAGAGCTGGGCAAAAAGGGTCAGGACCTCAGGCACAGAGGCAGGGGTTCCAAGCAGGGCTTTGTTTCCAGGGGGGACTGGAGACTCAGAGAAGAAACTGAAGTATAGGTGCAACTGTGTAGCCTGGCTGGACTAGGCTGCAAGGCGCTTAAATGTCTAGTGGTCAAGGACACTGGCTTTGCAGTTAACAGGGGCTGCGTGAACTTAGGCAAGTGACTTCAATTCTCTGAACCTACAGAAAAACCATAACAACCATCCCTTCCACACAGGACTGTTGTGAAGATTAAATGAGCTAATACACACGTCCCAGCACCAGGGAAGGCCTAGGTGAGTGACAGTTTATCCTCCTACAGATCTGACCGTGGGTGACCCTTCTGGTGGAGGCTGGCTACATACAAAGCTTAGAAGCTGCCCGAGATGGGGTGGTCCATTCCTCCGGACATGCCCTGGCCCACCTTGAAGCAAGCATGACTCACCTTCCTTTGCAGGAAGGGAGCAGAAAGGAGGCCAACCCTAGCTCCACAAGCAGCTGAGCTAGAGCTACTAATAGCATTTCCTGCCCTCACCCTGGACTGCCATCTGCGTGGGGCTGAATGGACCTGCCAGTCTCAGAAGGTGGTTAATTTATAACCCGCCCTGCTCCCCATCTATACCAAACCAGAGGGGCCACGTCCCCCAAACCCTCAGCCTCTCAGCAGGAGAAGGAGAGGGAAACAGAACTGGAAACAAGTTCCAGCTTGAATCCCTTCCTTCCTGTGAACAGTTAGCCAAAGGGACACAGAGGTGAGGCCTGCTTCCCTTAACCCCCTCTATCACAGCCTTGGTCTCACAGCACACCTTAGTAATCTGCACACTTTACTGACAGGCAGAAGAGCAAGCCAGAAGGAGTAGGGGCTCTGCAGCTAGACTACCTGGGTCCAATTTCTGGTGCTTACCAGCTCTGCAACCTTGGACAAGTTGCTTACCCTCTCTGTGCCTCTATCTCTTCATTTATAAACTGGAGATAATAATAGAAGCCACCTCCCAGTGCTATTGTAAGGATTAAATAATATTATGCATAAAGATTTCAAACAATCCCAGGCACATGTTAAATGCTCAGTTGTCATTATCAGCTGCTAGTCCATCTGGCATCTCTGTGGGCCTTTGAGGCGGGGGGGGGAGGGGGAGTCTGGATGAAAATGAGGCAGATGTTTCTCAAGGCCTCCTGAGGGGCAAGGAGTCTTCTGACCTGTAACAAGTCAGGATAATAGGAGAAGGCCTTACAGTGGCAAGGGGGAGAAGCAGAGGGTGTCCGCAAAGAGCAGTGGCAGAAGTCAGGGGTCCTCTGGGGGAAGGGACTGGAGGTCTGGGCTGAGGCTGCCCTGCATGGCTCCTGCCTTTCGCTCCTTCATTCTTCACTTTCTTCCCTGTCTGCTTCACTCTTGAGGGAGTGAATAGAGAACTCATCTATTGTCAGGCGTTCCCCCTTCACAGGGCTGGCCTCGGGCCACCAACCATTCCTTTAGGGTCTTCGCCCCCTAGATAGGTTGGCCTAGGTGCTCCATCAGGACAGTATGGCTGCTGCTATAGGAGAAAGCAGAGTACCGAGGCTCTGTCCACCAGGAGTAACCCAGCAAGGGCCCTGGTAAGAAGGCATCAGGACCTAACTGTACACGGAAATGAGGCTCCCTCACATGTGGTTTCTCCCCACTCAGACTTCCAGCTCTCTGAAGAAACAGTTACAATTCTGTACCCTCATTCTGGGGCTTCCTGAGGCAGGGCTATGTCTCTCGCTCAGACTGGTACTCCCTGTGAGCAGGTGAGCAGGGCTGTGTCTCCTTCCTGGGTGTCAGCTCACTAATCTGGAACAAGACTTTGGCCTCATGGATGCTCTAGGGAGGAAATGGTGGACGTTTCATTTATAGTAGTTCCCCTTACCCATGGCGATAACGTTCCAAGTCCCCTGGTAGATGCCTGAAACTCGATACCAAACCCTATACAGATGCTCCTCTATTTATGATGGGGTTACATCCCGATAAATCCATCATTAAGTTGAAAATGCATTTAATACACCTAACCTGCAGAACATCACAGCTTAGCCTAGCCTACCTTGAACATGTTCCAAACACAATAGCCACAAAACTCTGGCAACACAGGACATTGTAGCATACCAGTTGCTTTATGATTGCAGGGCTGACAGGGAGCTGCAGCTGTCCAGCATCACAAGAGTATCATACCACTTTTCGAGAACTTAGGAAAAGATCAAAGTTCAAAATTTGAAATACGGTTTCTACTGAACGCTTATTGCTTTTGCGCAATCGTAAAGTTGTAAAATCATAAGTTAAACCATCATAAGTCGGAGACAGTCTGTATATACTAAATTTTTCCTATACATACACACATATAATAAAGGTTAATTTATAAATTGGGCACAGTAAGAGATTAACGATAATAATAATAAAACGGAATAATTATCACAATATTCTGTAATAAAGTTATGTCTCTCTCTTTCTCTCTCTCTCTCTCTCTCCCCCCATAACCAATCTGATAACCCAGATGGCTACTAAGTGACTAATGGGTGGGTAGCATATATAGCGTGGATATGCTGGACAAAGGGATGATTCATGTCCCAGGCAGGATGCAGCAGGATCATGTGAGATTTCATCGCACTGCTCAGAATGGTACACAGTTTAAAACTTATGAATTGTTTATTTCTGGCATTGTCCATTTAATATGTTCAGGCCATGGTTGACCACTGGTAATTGAAACCACAGAAAGCAAAATTGCAGCTAAGTGGTGACTACTGTACTTACAAATATGCCTTTCATCCTCCCGGGTAGGTGGGCATCAAGATAGAGACTTAAAGGTCCTAGCCTGAAGTGAAAAGACCCGCTGAGAGCCATGGAGTCCATGTTCTGGCAGTGGGGGGTGATGGCCGCTGTATATGGACACACCCTCTTCTCTGGCCCTGTCCCCAGCAGCTTTCACAGACCTGTCCCTGGCTTTAGGAGTAGGAAGGGGTGTGGATGGCTTCCTGATGCCCAGTCCTCTCCAGAGCCGCTGAAGAGTGCACCCATCCTGTTGGAGCCAGAAGGACCATCTCTGCATGTGAACCACTAGATTGCTTGAGTTTGAGTTGCTGCCCAACTAGTGTTTGTTGAATGAATAATTGCAAACCTGCCAGCCAGTTATTCCCCCAGCCTAGATGTCTCGCCCCTACCAGCTTCCATCTTTCCAAATCCTCCAGGGCCAACCCACATTCCTAAACAGCCCAGCTGCAGATTCTTTCAACCTTCTCTGACTGCCTGTTGCACTCAAGCATGTCCCTTGACTCCAGTCCTCAAACCTGGCACTCACTGGGGAAGTTTTCTAAAACACAAAAGCCTGAGCTCTGCCACCAGGGATTCTGATTTAATTAGTGGGGTGGCAGAGCATTGAGTCTGTTTAATTTCCCAGGTGATGCTAACATGCCACCATGGTTAATAACCAAGGGACCAGGCTGTGGTCTCCTCCAGAAGAAGGAGGAGCTATCATTTATTAGTAAATCCTGGTGCCTAGCACTATGTCTGGCTCGTTGTAGGTGCTCCATAAATGTTTGTTAATGATTGCATGTTAATGATTGCATGACGGGTGGGCCAATCCCCTTCCTGGAGGTGTCTGAAAGTAAAAAGGAGTGGAGTGGTTCTTCCTCTCCAGCAGGAGAGGCAATGATCAAAAACTTATCTCTCTTGACTGACAGACCGAATTCAAATTCTGCCACCTGCTCGGCCTTGGGCAACTTGAACTTCAGTTTCCTCATCTGTAAATGAGGCTAGTAACAGCCCCTATCTAATAGCTGTTTTGAAGCGGATGGACAGCTAAGCCTTTACAAGGGCTTAGCTCAGGCTGTTTCTGCTAATCTCAGTCCTGAAAGGAAACAGATGATTTATTCAAACCACCAAGAGGCGTTTACCAAAGGGGCAGTTTGCAAAGATGTGGGCAGGGTTGAAGAAAAAGACAAGGGATGGTGCAGAACCCCAAGGCTGGCAACGCTGGGCCACTGTTAGCAGCCTAAGCCTAAAGGGGCATGGGGTGGAAGCAGTCACAGGAACCCAGAGACAAAGCTGTGCTGTAGAAGAGGAGCCTGAGACAGGCACCATGAACGGTAAAGAAGCAGCCACTGCTCCCAAAAGAACTACCTCAATTCACTCTCCTTCCTTCTTCATCTCTTCATGGTGTCACCCATTGGGCAATTCCAGCCAGGGGAGGTCATGAGAGCCTGGGAGCCCAGGGGATGCAATCCACATAGGTCAGCCCCCTAGGGCACGGTGCAAGGAGGCAGAGGGCAGAGAGTGGATCTGGAGGAGCAAACAGAAAATATTCAGCACCCTGACATATGGTAAACACTGATTAACTATTGTTCCACATATTCGAATTCGACTAACCGCAAATAGAAAATATTCCAAAAAGCTGATCCCTAAACAATACAGTACAACAACTGTTTACATAGCATTTACATTGTATTAGGTATTCTAAGTCATCTAGAGATGATTTAAAGTAGACAGGAGGATGTGTGTAGGTTATATGCAAATACTATGCCATTTTCTATAAGGGACTTGAGCATCTGTGGATTTTGGTAACCAATCCCCTGAGGATACTAAGAGACAACTGTACTATTATTACTGTCCCAGTGGTTTGTGTGGATCACCTTGTGACGTCTGACCTTGATATTTCAGTGTTGTGTGCACATGTTGGGTCTCCCTAGAACAGCAGCTGGCCTACGGGCCGGGCCAGCTCCTCAGCAGCCCCAGCCGCACACAGCAGGTATGCAGTACACACTGGTGGGAGGAAGGACTGCAGGCAGGAGCAACAGCACATTTCCACGTTTAGCCATGGGCGGCAGCATGTTTGACAAGCCATCAAAATGGCCTTTCAGTAGCAAGCTTCATTAAAATGGCAGCACGGCGCTCTAGTATGCAGATGGGGCCACTTTATTACTTTTTAATTTGTTTACAGAAAGCCTATGTTTGGTGTACACCATCTTTGCATACAGTAACAAATGGGCATGTTTGCTGCCTCAAAAACTGTGGTGTCCCTGGACGAATAGGACAAAACAGGGTTTGAACACTGCGCTTGGTTACTCTTAATAGAATTTGGCTAGCTCCTCAAAGTGTGGGGGAGGCTGGAGTGAGGTGGACCCAAAATGGGGTGGGCGCATGTGTGGTGCGTGTGTGTGCGGGGGTGTGTGCGACTTTGGGCAACGCATGCCATCTCTGCACTTACTTTCTCAATCTACACAATAAGTGACTTGGGCCTGATAGTCTCCATGGTCTCTGCAGCTTTCCTATCCAGCGGCTTGCGATTTCTCTAGCACCCTAGAAGCCACAAACCTCCATGAGCTACCAGCTTCCCAATTCCCAAGGAAAGCCTAAATGACCAAGTGCATTTGGAAAATGGGTCAAATTGAATGAAGAATACTTAATGGAGTGTAACTATTCAGGAGACAGTTCAAATACCTATACTGTAGCCTCTCCAAAGCAACAATATTCATAAATCCATCAGGACCCTCAAATCCCAGTTTTACTCATTATTAGCTGTGTGATCTTGTGGAAGTTACTTAATCTCTCTATCTCAGTTTCCTCATCTGTAAAGTGAGGGTAATAAAACTTTCCTCATGGTGCTGTTGGGGAGATCGGACTGACTGATTTTACAAACCATTCAGATTGAGGTACGGCACCAGCAACTGCTCAGTAATTGTTAACAGCTGTCGTTATTATTATGCTTGGTACTGGTATTTCTATTAAAGAGAAAGGACTGAGGACAATCTGTTACATAAAGGTGCCCATTCAGCAGAATCTTGTCCTATTCTGACCATGCCCAAGGGAGTGCCCTCGCTCCCAAGTCACTATCGCATCTCCATGGCTTACTTTCCTGGCAGCACTCATCACAACCTAAACTCCATATTTACCTCTCTATTTACTGCTGGTCTCTCTCCACCTCATTGTGGGCTCCATGGGGGCACAGACCTTGTTGGTCTACTCATGGCTATCTCCCCAGCCTCTAGAATGGCATCTGACTGGTTCTCCATAAATTCCTGTGCAATGAATGAACGTCTACATCCAAAAAACATGCAGCATTGACCAGATGTGAGGATGAACTCTGGAAACCATTGGTTAAGAGAGGGCCCCTTGTGGACACCACATACACCCACTGCATATTTTATGCCTAATCTTAGCTTACAGGACTGTACATGAAACAAATTTGTGTTTTGACTTTAAGATAAAGCAAGATCAGAAAAGAACATGAAAAAGGAACAAAACGACATCCTAATCCTTCGGGTGAAGTCCCAGGCTCAGAACTGTTTGGGCTTAAGGGGTGTGGGATGAGGGGACTTCTTGTCCTGGAAATGGGCTCTCAAGGAGCAGAGACTCCCTGGTGAGGACGATGCACCCTTTGGGGTGCCCGGGGCTTTACAGTTTACAAAGTTCACTTGGAGCCCTTATCCCACCTGCTCTCTCCTTGTGAGAGGGGAATCCCACACTCCCTCCAGGTATCATGACTCCCATTTATAGATGCAGAAGCCAGGGGTGGAGGTGGGACGGACTTGCAGCCTCCTCATAGCCTAGCTCTTTCCAATAATATTTTGAGGCCTCCACAGAAAGGAATGTTAATTTCTCTGCTGACTAAAGTGAGGAAAGGAGTTTGTGCATTTCAAATAAATTTTCAACTACAAAGGGAATGAAAATAAAAGCAATGGGCTACTCTCAGTTAACCGGAATATTCTGTTAACCAGGAACACACATACACATCCCATACTCTAGCTGGAAGCATACTTTAAACAACATTCTGTGGGTCGTTCCTCAGGATTTCAGATATTACATATTCCTAACTGATCACTCTAGCAAAGATTCAAGACCCAAAGCGATAAAAACAAGGAGCCAAACTTTCCTGAGAAGGATTTAAAGGCATTCTGTGATTACAGTAATTATATCCAACACTTATCAGGTATACACTTACTATGCTCCAGCCTTTCAGGTCACAACCTTTTAATTTATTGGTCACCCCACTTTATAGATGAGGAAACAGAGATATTAAGGAACATGCTCAAGGTCGCACAGTGGTAAGTGGCCAAGCCAATTTTCACATCTGAGTAGTTAGGCTCCTGAGCTCACACTCTTCATCTGCTGTCTCTGCAAGGGAAAAAAAAATCTTAGTGAATTTTAAAGAAGTAAAAGATAGAGCAATACTGGTAGAAATCCATTTTGTTGACAAGGTGTTAAATCACAAGGATAATAGTAATGAAAAATCATGATTATCCCATTGGGTATAAAACTTTCCTTTTAATAACATTATCTGTGAGCAAGGCTACAGCAGACAGCATATCACTTTGGCTGGTGAACGTAGCAGAAAGTGAGTTTGGATCACAATTACAAAACATTCCTACATCCCAAGAATGGCCCCCTCATCTTGCCAATGTTCTCCTTTTATATACAAAAATCCTGGAGCCCAGAGAGGTTAGGTGACTTGCCAGAGGTCACACAGCAAGTTTTCAGGAGAACCTAACCTACTCTGTTCAATGAATATTTATATCACTTCTGCCACACGACTGAGTTATGTTCTTTGCACTAGAAGCCAGAGAGGAAGCCGGAGGCCAGATTGTGGAGGGCCAACTTATTAGTTAGCGGAGGGCTAGAATCAGCTCCTTCATCACCCCAGCCATAGCCAGGGTCTATTTTCTGCCTAAGTGCAGCTGCTGCTGTGGAGTAGTCACGGGGTTTTAGACCTTGACTCTCCTCAGGGGAGGAAAAAGGAAAAGTCAGATACCTACCGATTCTTTTATCTGGGGGCCAATGAATCCCTCTCATCTCACAGAAACTTCCAATAACCCTCTTCCTTCCAGTAATTCTTGGAGAATGAAAATTGACACCTATCTGCTCTTCTTACCACTGCTTCTCCTACCATTCAAGCTAATCACTTAGGGAGAGTCCAGAAACAGCTTCTTTGTGTGCCTGTGGCTTCCTCACAGGCCTGCAGGATATTGATAGTCCCCATCAGTGATGTCACAGCACTGGTTGTGTAGGAGGCCACTGTACTGCAACGGGACGTGAAGACACAGGTCTCCAGCAAGGTGGCCAGGAAGTGGGGAGAGCAGAGGAAGCGGTCCAGGATCCTCTTTGAGGGTCTGCGTTGGAGGCTTTCCAGTGAGGAAAGAGCAGCTTATTACAGCTAATTTCCTCCCCCTAGTCAAGAACCGCAAATCCACAGGGTTTTCCACAACATATTTGTGTATCTGGAGTTCTCAGCTCACCACCTCTTGGGGACCATAACAGACACCAAGGAAAGAAACAACATGGTCCTTCATAATTTCAAAGTCAGTTTTAGAGTTAATAATAAATTAAGGGCTGGGGGCAGGTGGAGGAGGACTACACTCTGCCCATAAAGGCCGGCCCCTCCAGAAACATCTTCTAGGAGTCAGGAGAAATTATGAGAGTGCTGGAGTCTGAGATGCTGAGGTAGCATCCCCAAGTCACATGCCCATCGGACTCTGTATATTTGCGGTACGAAAATAGTGGGTCCCCATCCCCAGACTGGCTGTGGGAGGGGAGAACTGAAGAGCATTCTCTCCCACTTCTTTCTTCCTCCAGGTGGAGGGCAGGGGCACCGGGGCAGGCCCCAGCCCCGCTGGGAGTACCCGGTGATTCCCACACTCTCAGAGAAAGGACAAGTTAGCTGTTTCAGAAAGAACTGGAAAATTCCTTTTCCTGGTTGACTTGACTAAACTCACTCACCTCTGAGGATGTTTCTAGACCAGCAACCTCACCAGCTGGAAATCCAACAGTCTCAAATGCCTGTATAATTTTGCTATTCATTGTTTTTTGGTCCTAGGAGGACTACCTCCCAGACTGGGCACTCCCTGAAGATCAGGGGCACTGCCCAAAGACTAGAAGCTCAATCAATTCTTGTCAGAGCTAAGATCGCGAGGGGACTTGGAAGCATTGGTGTGAGGACACTGGGCAGGGTTAGCCCGTAGATGACAGTATGGGGTATATACAAGTTGGCTGCCCTGAAATACCAGAATTCACTCCTTCTATGTGCTGCCCCCAAGGAGAAGAGCTAGAATTAAGGGGAGATAATACAGAGGATTGGACTTCAGTTCTAGAAAAGGATAAACTTCACAAGAGAGCAGATCAGTGAGAGGTAGTGAGCCTCCCACTATGTGGAGCTTCTGAGGAAGGGCCTGAAGTACCCAGTGGCAGCTGGACTGGGTGGCCCTTAAGATCTTGTCCCAACTCAAGAGTCAGTGAATGATGGTAGATTTTTTAGTATCTTCGGCCCCAACACCTAAGGCTGTTCCTTCTGATAACCACAGGGAGAGGCCATAGGCAAATGGGCAGGAGGACATAGGGACTCAGCCACAGCCAGGGAGGTTACTAAATAAATTAGTCGGGCAAACAGCTACAACAGAGAAGGATGAACACAACGGTGGCTGCTGCAGGCCTGGAAGACGACCCCACTGTCTGCAGCTGAACAAATAGGAAAATAAATCTTCCCTGCTGAGCAGGGTAGTGTTCTGTCTTTACTACCGCAGGAGATAGAGGCTTGGCTTACCCAGTTCCCTGCAGAGGACTCACTCATTCTTCAAAGGGAACCTGGGCCAGTGTAGAGGAGTGACTTGTCCACAGTCACACAGGTAGTGAGGGCAGAGATGGGGCAAAGCCCCAGGGCTCCCTATTTGTAAGCCAGTGCCCTTTCTCCCACCCTTGGCTGCCCCCACAGCACCATCTGCTCCTGCAGCAGTTGGGATTCCTTTTAAAATATATGTTCATCTCAGGCAAGTCCCGAAGTGGTCAGAGATGATATATATGTTTTTTGCTGACCCAGGAAGAGCAGGCAGAATGAGGTCCGACCTTTCTGGGATACGAGGAATGTTTTACCCTCCAGTATCTGTATTTCTGCCCTCATGCCACGTTCTCTCCCAAGCAACTGGGAAGCACTGGCATTTGGCATCCTTCGCCCTCTTGCGCCTTGTGCTTCCTTCCAGGAGCCCCCCACACCTAGTTCCTCCAGCTAACCTGAAGGGCTGATTAACTCCTCCACTGGAAGACAGTAGAGATTCATAGTGTTGTTCCTCCCCACGCCCACCCCAGGCCCCAGGAGAATTTGCATTTTAAGTCAGGCTCAATCTAGATTCCGGAGCCTTGACATTATGAACTTTCAGGATGACACGGAGAGATGAGGGGGAGGGTCGGAGATGCCTTCCTTCCCAGGGCTCCTCAGGTACTCCCTGATGCGAAAGGAAAGCTGGGCTGAAGGTGGAGGCACTATCCAGGAGTGGAGGGAGATCACAGGGAACCTGGGCATGCTGCAGGAGGTTGCAGGCACCAATGGCAGGATGGTCCCGAGAGAAACATGTCCCGCAAGAATCAATGACCTCTCCCTGGAATGAGGATGTTCACCATTAATCCACATCTGGACAGACCTACCACCATGACCACTGCAGACCATTCTCCTTCACCCCCCAAATAGACAGCCTCATCTCATAGATTGGATCTCTTCCTGGGGTTCATTAGCCACACACTGTCTGATGTCAAACACTGGATGCAGCGACCTCTGGGGGTTCCTGCTGGAGATTTTTCCCTCCATCCACCCCCAGAAGCTAGAGGAGCAGAGCAGTCTCTGCGGAGGACTCCTACACATACCAACGGATACCAACCAATACCGGGAGCAGGGCCAGAGGCTCCTGTCCCTTCCTCTTGTCCCTCCTCCCCGACCCAGGGCAATTTCTCCAGGAGCGTGCTCGCGCTGCGCCCTCTGCGAGCCTCTCAGTGCCAATTGACTGGATTTCAATCAGAAATCCATCTCCGTTAAGGACCACTTTGGATAAAAGCAGAAGTAACCTGCAATCTAGATGCTGATGCCAAGCCGTAATGCGAAAGCTGAGAGAGGCCGGCTGCCCAACTCCGGCCTCCATCCCCCAGCGGGGTTGAAACCAGGCCTCAGCTGCAGCAGACTCGGCTTTTAGGCATCTAGGGAAGGGAGTAGCTTGATCTGCCTCCATCTCTGACATCGGCCGTACAGGCCGAATCGCCGAACCAGGCCAAAGAGTTAATGGGCTGCTAGCAGCTGGCCAGGGTCTGGGAGGCCTGGATGCGCCCTCAGGTCCCAGGGCGTGCCAGACACGGGCTCTTATGGGCCAGCTAAAGGGAATGCGAGCGTCCTTAAGAGCAGAAGGAGGTGCGGGCTCAGCACTTCTCCCACCCACCCACCCACCCCCAAACTCCACTCCACTACCACTTCTGTTACTCTAGTTCCTCTCCCGGCCTATATTGCGGTCAGGAAAGGGTCACTGAGAGAGAAGGTGGCTGCTCCCATCCCCTCGCGCTCCAAGACCCCGCACCCGGCGAGCAGCAGAGCTACAGGGACAGGAGGGACCCCGCGGAGCGCTGGTGGCTGTGGCGCTCAGCGCGGGCAGCCTCTGGTAAATAATGCACGCCTCCCAGTCCAGGCTGCAGCAGGTAGTGTATCAAAGTAATATCGCGCGGCGAATTGCAGTGTAATTGCCGTAATTTAGGGCCCCATGGGTGAGCCCGTTTCGAAAAGGCTGCGCGCCCGGACAGACAAGGTGACTGGAGCGTCTGCGCCGGCTTTGACCTCTGGATTTCCTCCAAGCTAAGTGAAGGCATAAAAAATTCAGAAGCCCAGGCTGTCTCCTGGCAAATGGGGTGTGGGCAGAGAGATTGTATTATCTATCTAGACCCAGCGAGACGGATGCCGGGCCGGGAGTAAAGCGATGTCCCTGGGCGCGCACCGCCGGACAAGCTGGGCCTCCCAGGTAGCGGAGAGAGGCCCGGGCCGTGTGTTGGGGGCGCCCTGCCAGGCGCGCGGCGACGTTTTCATTAGGTCTTGGGCCGCCCCTTCCGCGAACTGGCGGATCTTTTCCTAACACCGACTGCTCCGCAACCATCTTCCTGACCCTCCCAGGACCCCGCGGGGCCGTGGTCGCTCCTCCCCGCTGCGCTAGGAAGTCGTCGGGGCATTAATATTCCTGCCCAGGTTCCTCCTGAGAGGCTCGTTGCCCACCTTCCCTCCCCTCCCCCAGCCCCGCCAGGGAAAGTCATTCTGGGGTGGAGAGATGATAACAGGAAATGTATTTGCAGGCTCCCTTCTAACTTCTTGATGGGAGCCAGCTGGAAGCGAATGAGCTGTGCTGTCCCTCTGGGTTTCTGTTCCTGGTGACCGAGAGGGTGATAATCATGAGCTTCTCTCAGAAAAGACAAAGAAATGGAAAAACTTATCTGGCTCGGCAGCCCTGTCACATTGCATTAGCAGAGAACCTTGTGTCTGTGGCCCCGCCTGGATGCCAGAGGGGCCATTTTGTGTATCTTCAAGAAGCACCACTCCAGGCTCCTTCCCCCGCTCCATGTCTAATTGTCTGGACACAGGAGTTGCTACTTCCTCTTCACCCCTCTCCAAATCATTTTCGTGTCTCAGTGAAGAGATGCGACATACACCTGGCTTTTCTGGACTGACGATCTGCTGATATTCCCCAGCCCCATTCTACCCTCTAGTTTCTCTTTAGCCAGGCAGTGAGCTTAAGAACCAGAGGGGCCCTTAGAAACCAACCATTCTGGTTAAACAAGCTGTGGTGCATTCTTACAGCAGAACATTCCACAGCCAACAAGAATGAGGGAGATTTATATGTGTGTGGAAAGCTGTCCAGGATATATTGTTCAACAGAAAAGGCAAGTTGCAGAATAGCGTGTAGAGAACGATCTCATTTGTGTTACATTTTAAATAAAGGCTATATATACTCACATGCTTGCATATGCATAGGAAATGTCTGGGAAGATAAAAAAGACTGTTAACAGTGGTTATCCCATGGGATAAGGAGCAGATAGGGACTTTAACCTCTCACGCTTACATTTTTGTACTGTTAAATTTTTTCAACAAACAATTGCATTACTTTCATAATTTAAACATAAATCTTTCCCCAAAAAAGATAAGAAAAAGAAAGAAATCTTCCAGTCCAACCCCTTCATTTGAAATTGGGGCCAGGGAAAGAAAGGGACTTTCTCATGTTACACAGTGCTCACAGCCCGGCCCCTGTCCCTGTCCTACACTGTCCCCACACCAGGCTCCTTCCCAGGAACACAGCGCTGCCAGCCAGGCTCAACAGGCCCACAAAGGAAGCATGGACCCCCTTCCCAGAGCAGGAAGGCCTTCTGACAGGAGTGTGACCTGATTTAAGAGACCAGTCAGATAAAAGCAGGAGGGAGCAACAACAAGGATTGGAAACAAATCTGGACACCTGGCTGGATGTCCTGTACTTGCCCTGCCCTCATCCAGCTCCGACAGGCTCAGTCTTCTCTTGGTCCAGCCTTAGCAGAGGTCGGGACTGAAGGGTCATGCCTAAGGTGACCAATCATCTTGATTTGTTCAGAACGGAGAGGGTTCCAAGGATGCAGGACTTTCAGTGCTAAAACTGGGACCGTTTTAGGCACACTAGGACACGATCACTCTTGTTGGGCCAGCCATGTCTGCAGCAACCCACTGAGAGTCTGGCCAAGGACACCTTTCGGCAACTCAAGGATAAAGATTCTAGAAGCTTATTTTCTTAGATGGGTGAAGCTGCAATTTACATTGTGTCAGTTGTGATTTCCTCTTAGTCCAAGTGCGTGCTTGCACACACATGCACATACACATACCTCCTTACCTCCCTTAGTCTATCTAGAGGCACGTCAGCCAGGGCCCAGCTAAACCAGCCAGAGCCCCCTGTGTCTCTTTGAGCAACATAATCCTCAAGAAATTCTAGAGCCTTTAATTACACATGGGGTGCATCAAAATTTCTCATCTCTCCTTCCCCACCTCAGGAGACAAAAAGGAAATTTCACACCCTAGTGAGCCCAGCTCATCTTTTCCTCTTTGATGCCAGCCTGGGGTTAAAAAGCGGGGACAGGCGACACACGCCTCCTCTGGATACTGATTCCTTTGCTGATTTTGAGATTCAAAGCATGCATCTTAAAGATCATAATCTGATTTTGCCATGCCCGCCTTCCCAGCCGATTAATGGCCCCTTGGCTTCCGCACTGCAGCACCCAGTGCTCTGCAGAATGCCACCTCCCACACACCCGCATCTACCTCTGGCCCCACCGAAGACTGGTAACTCAGAGAAGAAAAAGCTAAAGTTAAGCTGGGGGATAGAGGGCAGTTGGGGGATGGTCAGAAGAGGAATGGAAGATCCAACTTCAAGTTCTAGTTCTGTCACTAGCTTTGGACACATTGCCTCCCCTCTCTGGTCTTCAGTCTTGTCATCCACAAAATGAAGGGGTCGACCCAAGTGTCTTTGAGGTCTATTTAGACCTAATAAAGCAGACTTCCTCAGTTTAAATTCTGCCTCCTCCTTCTAGCTGGATGAACTTAGGCAAGTTACTTAACCTTTCTGTGCTTCAGTGTCTTTATCTCATTGGATTTTAATAAGGATTAAGTGAGTTAATATTTTATAAAGTGCTTAAAACAGTGCCAAGCACATGCTAAAGAAGTTATGACAGAGATATTGGTGGCCTTGCCATATGCCCTCGCCATTCGATAGTCCCATGTATGGCTCTTGGACTTCTTCCAGCTCCAAGCACCTGTTTCTCTGCCTGACAGCTTTCTTTGATCCGCCTTCCCCCCCCCCCACCCCCACCCCACTGTTTGCCCTGAGTTCCAGACAAGCTGGAAGTGCAAGGTGTTTAAGCGCCCAGAGCAGCCCTCAACTGATGAAGGTAGGAAGTTGGCGTAGAAACACCCCAGCAAACTGTCCCTCATTGAGATAACTCTGAAGCTTGTTCTACAGTCTCCCCGAGGTCCAGCAGGATTGAGCCTAGGATCCACAGTGGTAACTGCTCTTCAGCACACCCTTTATGGGGTTTCCTCCTTCCTGTCTCCCTTACCCAGTACTCTCCAGAACCAACCTCTAAATAAACTCCTTACACTCAAATCCTGCTTCAGTTACTACCCTGTGCCAGTGCATTTTACAGACATCACCTTCAGTTGTTGCAACAATCCTGTGAAATGAGTGTGATTGCTTCATGTTACAGGTATGGAAACTGAGACCTACAGAGGTTAAGTGCCCTGCCCAAGATCACACAGTAGGTAAGTGGCCCCGTGGGGATTTGAACCCCAGTGTGTCTGACTTCACTGGCTCTACGTCTCCATCTGCCTCCCTCTTCCCCCTCTGGGGAGCTGAATCCTGCTTCATGGACAGACACTTCATTCCTTCAAAGCCACAGTGGCAACTCCTTTGCTCCAGGCATGGAAAAGCGGCACAGGACCTGGGCTAACTGTGAAACTTCCTCTCTGGCAGCCACTGAGAGGCCACCCAAGGACTCTAGCAATCATACACATACCCATAGAGCCCTTGGGTGGCATAGTCCTGAGCAGAGCAATCAGGCCCTTTGTATCACAGACTCAGTTTAAGTGCAAATATGTGGGAACCCTTGGGGGAAAAATGGCCTCCCAAGGTCCTGGGGATGGATCCAGTTACTACTTGACTCAAGAGGGCACCGTGCTTTCTAGTCCCCAGCCAAGCCCCCCTCTCCACCTCTGGAAGTGTGAGCTGCTGGCAAGAGCAGTGGGCTATGTGCCTGAGACTGGAGGGGCCCAGCCTCACAGTCATACCTTCTTAGAGGACCTCATTTCAGACGGGCTCATTACAGTTCCTGGTGTTTTACGTTTTATACTTATCAATAGCTTTTATGTGCACATGGTTCCAAAGTCACGAAAGCCTTCCTCCCTTCTCTGCATCTCACTTTCCCTCCCTAAACACAACAGCCACTGTTGTTGATTTACTATGAGTCCTTCCAGAGATAGTCTGAAGGTAGACAAGCACACAAATGGAGGCATCACAGCACACCGTTCTTTTTTCTCCAGAACAACATGCCTTGGAGATCTTTCTATATGAGTACATAAAGAACTTCCTCGCTCCTTTTTATAGCTGTCTAGTATTCCAGTGTATTTATGTCCCATAATTGATTTAACCAGTTCTCCAATTGATGGATACTTTGAGTTATTTCCAATGTTTTGCTAATACAAACCTCGTACATATATTATTTCACACATTATAGGAAAAATAGCTCAAGATGGAATTGCTGGGACAAGGGATATGTGCATTTGTAATTTGGAAGATGCTGCCAAACTGACCTCCAAAGGTAGTGAATCACTTCTGCTCCCACCAGTCCTGCGCCCTGCTGAGAGCCAACTGGGCCAGGCATGACTGTGCATTGCTGACTTGGATCCCACAATGACCCTGGGAAGGTGACGCATTATTATTTTTGTTTGATGAGAAAATGGAGAGAGATTCAATTTTGCCCAAGATGACCCAATAAACATTACATTGAGCATTTAATTACATGCCAAGCCCTGTGCTAAGTGCTTTACATTCATTATTTTATTTAACTCCCCAGTAACATTAAGAGGTGGTTGTTCTTACCATCATCATTTATTTCAACCAAGTATTGGAGCTCAGAGACGTTAATTTTCCCAGCATCACACAGCCGGTAAGTGGCAGGGCCAGATTTGTAATTTCTCGGTGTGGCTTCAGAGCCTGGGCTGTAGCTGCTCCCAGAAGGTTGTCACTGGCTCCCAATTTACTGCTTTATTATGTGCTCCCAATTCCCCTAGGCACTATGGGGGGTGCACGAGCAAAAGTATTAGACATATAATTGAGGAGCTAGAGACAGAGAAGGTCAGAGCTTGAAAGGACCACAAAAATGCTTTTTGAAAGGTGGTCTTTGCCCCGGAACAAGGGAGGAAGGGGTTGAAAATGTGAGAGGGTGGTTCTGGTTGCTTCAATGCCTATTGGAATGCTAAACTGTCTCACTCTGCATGGGAGGGTCTCACAAATAACCATTTCCCTGAAAATGCCCATAACCTCCTGAAAATGAGAAACTCTGGCACTTTTCATTCTGTAGATGAGGGGAAGATCTGCTTGGGGCAGGGACAGTGGCTGGGTCTTCTCAGAAGCGACGCCAGCAAGCACTAGAAATTGCTCTGCTGATCTCCAGGCCAGAGCTCAGTGCCCTGAACCCTGCAGGCGCTGTCTCCTGCACGAGCTTAAATTAAACAAAGAGAACCAGACCAAATACCTTAGTTGGGGGATGGGAGTGGGGTGGGGCTCATATATAAAGCAACTGCTACATACACATAATCATTTAAGTTCCATGATAACCCTATTATTTTACAGTCCCCAGCTGAAGGGTGTTGCTGGCAGTTGACTAGCACAGGGTTAAGTAAGAGGAGGCAGATTTGGGGAGAAGCCTGAAATCCAAGCTTTAGGTGAACAATGACATGGACCCCACTGAGCTAATGAGGCTGATTACAGGTTCTTGAGCCAGGACATGACTCGATCAAATTTGTTTCTTAGGACACTAACTCTCATGGCAATGCTTTGCACATGCTGTTCCCCTGCCTGGAATGCCTTTCCCAGGCTTGTATACCCAGAGAGCTATCGCTGAAAGCTCTCTATGAAGCATTCCCTGGCCCTTGGAGCAACCACATCCCTTTGTGAGATGGGGAACCCCTAAAGGTAGTGGCTAGGTCTTATCTTTACATCCCTAGGCTCTGGTCCAGTGTCAGGTACATAGTGGGAGTTCCATAAATGTTTATAGAATGAATGAATTAATGAATTAATGAATGAATGGAGTGATGAAGGCCTGACTGAGAGAGTGGCAACAGGAAGAAAAAGGAAATGTGAAGCCAAGTTGAAGAAAAATAAACAGGGCCTCTTGACTAGCTAGATATAATAATAACAGCTTATACCTATGTAGCACTTACTATATACCAGACCCCATGAGGGAGGTACTATTATCATCCTCATTTGACAGATGAGGAAACTAAGGCTCAGAGAGATTACACAGCCACTAAGATCACACAGCTAGTAATTGATAGAGCTGAGCTTTGAACCCAGTCGTTCTGGTCCAGGGTTCATGTTCTTAACCTGTTGTCTATTTTAAACTACTTATAAGGGCTGGAACAGGTGAATAAAATCAAAACCAAGCAACCCGGGAACATGGGATAATGATGCTTAGAGACTTAGGTCTTCTAATCTCTAATCTGTCGCATTATCCCTGCATTTTCCCCTCCCTCCCATTCATTGAACATTCTCATAGGACTCAAACTTTAGAACCTACAGAATGTATAGCCTGGGCAGAAAGGGCAGAATCTTCTCCTTTTTGAGGCCCAGTGTGCAGACATGGGGGCTGGGAGCATCTGAGAGTGCTGGCAGGAGTCAGAGCCCCAGCCCAGCGGCTTTCGGCCTGCCCCAGTGGGCTCTGGGCGGACAGCCAGTCCAGCCTGTGGTGCCATCTCTCTGCTGCGCCTTCTCCCTCACCCAAGTCACACTCCACGTGCTCAAGTTTCTTTGTGGTGGGTGTTTTGATTAATTTTATTCTAATTAATTCAGTAATCTCAAGCTGTTTGCAAAATCTTCACCGAGCGCTGCTCCGTGATGGATCTGCAGAAAGGGGCTGCAGACAAACACACGATTCATTTCTCCGTTGGCGCTATATATATCTTACGACTGGGAGAGGGTGGGCTGGAGAAAGGAGCAGGAAAGCTGCCTGCCTGCTGGCTTTCAATGTCATTTCCCAAATGCCCTCTGCTTGCCTGGGCCAGGGCTTGCTAACTGTGATTGAAGGACAAACACCCTGAAGGCTTTCTTGCAGACAGGTGGCCGGGCTTGGCGGCAGGGGTTTGAGTTCCACTTCTGCCTCTTTTTTTTTTTTGTGGCAACTCAGTTGGTTTACTTAACCTCACCAACTTCAACACCCTCGCCTAGAAAATGGAGATAAAATGCCTGCTCTGGCTACCTCATGGGCGCTCAGAACCAGCTAGAGTATGGGGACAGGCCTAAGAAACTGTACAAAAACTGAAGTACTGACATCATTATCGGAGAGGCAATAGAGTGTGTTGGTTAAGACTCAAATTAGATTTCCTGCCTCAACCTCTTACTATCTGGATACCTTGCAGAGGCTACTTCAAGTCTCTGTACCTCAGTTTCTATATCTGTAAAATGGGAGTGAAAAGAGCATCCACCTCATAGGGTTCCTGCAAGAATTAAAGGAATATGAGTTTTTAGAACAATGCTTGGCATGGAGTCAAGCACTAAACAGAATAAAACTACTGTGGTTATCTCAGTCATCTTTGTCTCTTTAAAATCTTCACAATGCAATACAAATGCCCAGTAATGAAGGAAGCCTTCTTTGATTAACAATAGTGAAACTTGCACTCCTGTCTCAAAGTACTCATCCTTCCCTCATTTCTCTGAATGTGTTGAAGTTTTCATCCAAATCTCTGTGTCCTCTGGATGGCCCATTTCCCTCTTGCAAAAATAAACATCCCAGATTACATGGCCCATTTTACCCTAAGTCTGTATCTCCCACCATGGTGGAATTAAAGGGACTCAGTCCATGGCTGTTCCAGAAGACCCATCCAAAGAGACTTAAAGGCAACATGATTATTAGAAGAGAGCTCACTTTGAAGCTGGGTTTGCTAAGTATACACACTGATTTTACTTAAAATCTAAATAAATATAAGACTTTTTTAAATTGAGGCACTGCCAATTGTCTGTATGAATGATGATTTTCTTTGATATGGAGGGACTTGAGAGGAACATATGGAAATGGTGGAAGAAGTTCCACCCTTGGAATCTGTACTAGTGCCATGAAGAGGAAAACCAACAAACCAACTGACCAAATGGCTAACCAACCAACCAACCAACCAACTGACTAACCAAGGTAATGAAATGGAGAGGGAGGCGATGCTTTAGCTGGATACTCAGGGAAGGCCTCTCTGAGAAGGTATCATGTGAGCCAAGCCCTGAGAAGTGAGAGGAAGCCTGTTGTTTAACCATCTGGGCAAAGAACACTCCAGATACAGGGCACAGCCATGGAGGTGGGAATAAACTTGGGGTGTTTGGAAGACTGAGAGCAGACTGGCTGAAGGGAACAACAGGATAAATCATAGTGATGAGGCCACAGTGTCCAGACCAAAGGCCCTCATAGGCTATGATAAGAAGCTGGATTTTATTCTAAACACACTGGGAGCCCTTGGAGGGTTTAAAGCAAGAGAATGACCCAAGCTCATTTATATTTTTAAAGGTCACTTTAGCTACCTCTCTAGAATTCTTCCACACATCCTTCAACTCATTTATAATAAGATTTACTGCACATCTATTGTGTGCCAGCCATGCCAGGCACTGACAGTTCAGAGTTGAGTAGGACATTGCCCTCCCCTCATGGAGCTCAGCGCTGATGAGAAAAGAGACAAAGAGATGCTTTAAAGGCAGGGTGGCAATTGACATGGTCGAGCTGCGTATAGGGTCTGACTGTGGAGGAAAATACTGGAACCTGGGATTGGAACAGGAAAAGCTATTGGTTAGAGCAGTGGTCTTTCAAAGTGAGTGGCATCGGAATCCTTGGAGGGCTTGTAAAAACAAATTGCTGCTGCTGATACCCTACCCTTTCCCCACCTCCCCGCCCCGAACCTAATTCATTAAACCTGGAGTAGTTCCTGGGAATTTGCATTTCTAACTAGTTGTTAGGTGGTGCTAATGCCGCTGGTCCAGGGACTACACATTGAGAACCACTGGGTAGGAGGCTCTCAGCTTCTACAGACCAAAAAGAGTTATTTCCAGGAATCCGTTTCAGCACTTGGGGCTCTGGACAGTTCCCAGCATCTCCTTTCAACGTTCATCTTCCACCCAGGCCTGAGACTGGAGCCCCCTGGGGACAGCCATTTCCCCACCATCTCCCTCCACCCACTGTTCTTTGGATTCTACCCACAACCTCCTCCCTTCCCTCCTGGCACATCTTCAAACTCTATCCTGCCTCTGGAGGAGCAATTTCACTCTCAGTCGCCTTCACTGATTCTTTTCAGAATGCAGGAGACCTGTTACCACTGAACCCGGCTCCCATCCAACCAGTTGAGAGCTCTCATCTCCCTCCTTCTTGGGGGATTCCGAGTCTCCCAGTCGTCAACTGCATGTCGCAGGCTTTATTTGCTTCACACCCTAATAATCAGGCTACCCCTTTCCTCTCTTCACCCCCTGCCTTTCTCTATGCTCTGAATGTCCTTTTTTGTCCCTGTCATATTTCCCTAGCCCTCTCCCCTCCTCACCCCTTTGACCCTCTTCTTTGTGCTAAATTTAGTGAGCTTTCTCATAAAAACCTAAATTACCAGGGCTCCTGGTAACCTTGGCCCTTAGTCTCTCAAAGAAACAGGGCTCAGGTTTCCAAAATCAATCAGAGCCCGGATTTCAAAATTTATGAAAATTCTCCAATTTGCGGTCTTCCCAACTATTCTTCAAGAGTAGAATTCTCCAAGGATTTCAAATGGGCAGCTGATCCCGTTCCTCTATTCTCCACCAGACTGCAAACTCGCTGAGAACGAAGAGCCTGGCTACTCAGCTCTGGAATAATATGCTCAGTGCAGCACCCAGCACCTAATAACTGCTCAGTAAATGCCCCCTTCATTATTACTATTATCATGATTGCATTGTTGTTATTGTTACCTCCTCTCCTTGTGCCTTGACCAGTGCTTGGCACGTAGAGTCTCAACAGAGTCTTCCACGTAAACACATTACAGAGTGCAGAGTTGTCACTGTCACCTTGCTAGTCTCTGCTCCTACTGCCTCATTTGCCTGTAACAGCTTCTCCCTCATTTGCCTTTTTTTTCTTTCTTAACTACTGCTGTGTTCCAAGCTGGAGCACTTGAATGATTTTTGTGCAATAACTCCCCACCCTCAACACCCAGATTTTGGAGGCCTGGGAGATTAGTGTCAGAAGATTTGGTGGGTAATGGGTTCTAGGCAATAGCAAACGGCCCCTTTACAGAGACACAATTATGCAGGTTACACTTGTCTGGCTTCAGACACTGCCACAGACCTCAGGGAAACTGGCATCAGCACAGATGGTGCATGGGGCCACATTATATAGAATATTCTCCACTTGCTGTAAAGCTTTTGACAAATATATAAGAAAAGAGATGATTTTCTTTTCCTTCTTTTTTTTTCCCCCCCCTTTAGCCAAACACTGCAGGCCCTCGTGAGTCACAAAAGTTTTGAGATATTACTCAGGAATATAGGAGGAAAACTCCATATTTCCCCCTGTCGAGGTTTGGTTTTCTTATTTATTTACTAGCGTGCCACTGGGTAAATTGAACCCTGAACAACATTAAAAGGAAATAAACATATCTCTCAGCCGCTCACAAACCTGGGGCACTCACTGCCTGGTGCTTGCCGTGGAGCTGGATTATCAAGATGCCTCCCCAGCCAGGGATAAAGTTGCAGCCTGGAGATGGGATGGGGGTCCAGGGCCTGCAAAGCAGGGGACCTTCGGTTTCCTACTGTAGGTTCATTGGAGCTCCCTCCTCATCCACCAGCCTCCAAGACCCATGACAGACAAACACCTACACTCGGTATCCACAGCAGCTCTGGGCAGGCAGAATAATTCTCATTTTATCCCTACCTTTCTAGTCCCTGTGTTTCTCACAAACCACTACACACACACACTCATACACACATACACACCAACAATGACAAACAGACCAAAGCCGCAGGAGAAATATCATCTCAGAGTCATATCTGCATGGTTGAAATCAGAGGGTAGGATGCCTGAGAGCATTCCTATGGCCTGTTTACAGTCATAGAGAATCAATACTTACTTTTGAGAAAGAAAAAAAATTCACACATATATATCTGTGGTGGATAGATGGATCTCTCTCACCCTGAAAACCATGACAGATGAGTTTAGTTTGGACCTCTATGCATTTTAAAGGTGCATTTAAACTCTTTAAATTAGAATCTGGGTTGGTGGTGGCACCCACCCAGCCCTGACTTAGTCTCCTCTCTCCCTTAGCGGGGCGGCGGGGGGGGGGTGGGGGTGGGGGGGTGGGAGGAGTGAGGGGGGTGGGGAAAGGATGGGGGGACAGGGAAGCCAGCCAGGGCCTCATTCAGAATTCGATCTTGCCTAAGTGGTGTGACTGCCTCTCTCTCTCTCTCTTTGCTCAGTTTTCATGATAAGGAAAGCTGGGCCCTCTCCCCAGAGGAGCACACCTGGACTAGGTGGGTTTATGGGGTGAAAACAGACAGATGCTCCACTGCTCTGTGGCCCCAATCTACCACAGTTGTGACTCAAAGCTAATTGGGATGATGGCAAGCAGTTCACACAGGCTCCAAGAATACCAAATTCATTCCTACACTCTTCTGCTCAAGAACCTGCAGTGGCTCCCAATCATCCCCAGCAACTAAGTTTCCTCTCAATTGAAAGTAGTAGGCAGAGACTGCCTGGAGCTTTGGGTTGAAAAAGACTCTGAGGTCCCACATGGCTCAGCAGGGAGAGTGTAACGATTGATTAGCAGCATGTCCCATGGATGAAGGAGGGAGACTGGAGACACTCATGCTGAAGAGCTATTTTCCTTGGATTTCAGAATTAAGTCCAAATACCTCAGCTGCTCTTTCAAAGCCCTCCACTGTCTAGCTCCTCTTTAGCATCATTGCCCACTCCTCTCCAACAAGGCCACCCCACTTACACGATACCTGCCACATGCCACCTCAAAACAGTCTCCATGCCTTTATTCAAGCTGGTATGCCATGTCTTCCTGCCATCTCTCTACTTTGTGTATGAGTTTAATTTCTACTAACTTCTTACTGTCCAGCTGGAACTCTCCTCTACCATTAAGCTTTCTTAACTGTTTCAGTCCATACCAGTTCTCGGGTCATTTAGGGGTATTACCACATATTGAAATGTTTGAGGGTTAGCGTGTGTCCTATTTCTGAGTTCCTCTCCTCAACCCAAATAGACCCATTTCCCTATCACCTCCAAATAAGAATAATATCTTAATTTCTTTTGTATCCCCACACCCATCCACCCCCAGCACTTCACCCAATTCTTGTCAGCATTCAGCCTGGCCTAAGCACTTGTTGATTACCAGGTCTTCCACAGTTTTAACTGGGTGCTTTGAGATTTCTGGGGTCTTAGAAACCAAACCTGTGGGGCCAAACATGGAGTCAGAAGAGCCTGCTCTGGACCAGGAGTCCCTAAGACCCACGTTCCATCCCTGACTCACTGTGCAACCTGTGGCCTGGGCATAGCTTAACTAAATATCTGGGCCTTGATGTGCCTATCTACAAAGTGAGTACCCACTTTCTGCCCCCTTTTTCCCAGCACACAAAGGGCAGAGTTTCAATCTCCACCCTGACACCTACTAGCCAGGAACACAGGGCCAGGTAATAGACCTCTCTGGTCCTCAGTGTCCTTGCTGTAAAAATGTAGCATTCTCATGGGGAATAGGAAGGTTTGCTCTCTTCTCTTTGGTCCAGTTCCCTGAAGCACAGTAAAGGGAGACCAGAGAGAGGTAAGGAAGTAGGGAGGTGGGAGAGATTTTAGTTCCAGCATCTTTTCTTTGGTACTGCTTGCCTTCCTCCAGAACCTTCATACTTTCTCCCCGACCCCTGGAGCTAGGAAAGGGTTTAGGAAGACAGATGTTCTCTACAGAGCCCAGGGGTTGGGGCAGAAGGACCCCTCAGGCCTCTACTAGCTGAGGTGGGGAGATGCCTCTGAGGCCTGGAAGTCAGTCATAAGACAAGCTGAGGGGTTTGGGGAAGGTTCAGGGCCCAGCAACCTCCTTGGAAAGCAGGGTCAGCGAAGAGGGATTGAGAAGACAGACCCCAGTTGGAGGGTCAAGAAGAAGAGAAAGCAAAGCTGACCCAAGCCGGCAGGACCCTGGGCCTGTTAGTCACAGGCCTCTTCCGCTCAGAGGCACACAGACCCTTCTTGATCTCACACAGGGACCACAGCCCCCTCCTTTCCCCTGGGACATGTAGACCGAAGATGCTCTGCCCATCCTCTCCATGTGGCCACCACAAATGGTGATTACAAAAATCACAAGAAAATATCTGTGGCGCAGTTAAGTGCAGAAAGCGGACACAGCACCGTATGTGCAGCAGGAGTACCATAGTGTCAAAATCATTACGAGGTAATACCCAGGAGAGGCTAAGACGACAGCTCTGGAGCCAGACCACGTGGGTTTAAATCCCAGTTCGGTCTCTTCTAACCTGAGTGAGCTTGGCAAGTCACTTGACATTTCCGTGCCCAGTTTCCTCATCTGTACAATAGAGATGACTACTGTGGGTACCCATCTCGAGTGAGTTAATCTTCAGAAAGGACTTAGCACGGTGCTTCCTATCACTATAGAAGTCACTGAGTTGTACATTCAGAAGGGTGCGGATTTTGTTTCTTTTAGTCACTGCTTTATCCCTGCACCTAGAATAACACCCAGCACATAGGAGGCATCAACACATATTTCTGAATGAGTGAATGGGCAGGGGGAATGCACAGAACCATCAGAGGCTGCCACACATCCGCTCCGGTGGCAAAGCAAACACACAGCCTGTGACTGTCTCTACAAGTCTGTCTTTTTGCACACACTACACGCCAGTGTAGTGAATGTGCTATGGGGTGGCCAGGGCACAACATAGTGGTGCAGGAGGCCAGGGCCCTATGGCAGAGGCTGCTAGTTGTCTCCATCTCATTCTTTTTTTCTTCCTCAGTCCTGGAACTTTTGCCTGGTCATATGGCCAAACAGAATAAAGGCTACATTTCCTAGCCCTCCTTGCAACTGGGCATAGTTTTGTGACTAAATTCTGATCAATAAAGCGTAAAGGAAAGTGTCAAATGATAGCTTCTGGAACTCTCTTTAAGAGATAGTTGGCATTCTTCCCCCAGTTGACTGGTAAGTGATGTAATGGCTGGAATTGGAGCAGCCATGTTGAACTGTGAGGGGACCTTATTCAGGGAAGCCACCTATCATAGAGTAACAAGGTAGTAGAAGCCTTGGTCCCAGAGGACTATATGAAGCAGAGCCACCATATCATCCCTGGACTCCAGACTTTCAAGAGAGAAAGAAATAAAATTTCTAAATGGTATAGAGGTATATTTGTGGGTTTGTTATTACCTGCAGCCCATCTCAATCCTAACTGGTACTGACTCTTTTACTACAAGCTTACGGTCAGCTGGGAGAAGCACACAAAGAAACAGAACAACTCTGCCGAGTACGGTGATAATGGGAAAAATCACAGAAGACGGGGAACCACAACCCAATGGCAGGGGAGGGGTGGGGCTGGGGCTACGGGCTGGGGAAGGGATCTGAGAAGGCTTCCTGGAGGGAGTGATCCCTACACCTACGTGAATCCAAAGAATGGAGAGGAGTTTTCAAGATGGTGGGAGTGGGGAGAGAGGGGTGAATGTACTATAACTGAGACTTATGCTTAGAGTTTGGGGACCTCTGGAGAGAGAAGGAGAGAAATTTTGTCCTGAGGGACCAAGAAGGATTTTCCAGAATGAGTGGAGCCAGATTCTGACGAGAAGGACTTTCACAGGCCAAGGCTTAGAGGGCATTCCTGTCTGAGGGACACCAAGTGGAAAGACAAAGAGGCTATGACCAAATGGTGGGTTTCGATCACGGTGTGCACGGCAATGGGGTAGGAATAATGGAAGATGAGTTACGAGTGTTTTCAACCCTGGATGGAGTAAGAGTTGAAAACTTGGTACCAAGTGCCTAACATTTTAAGTGTGTAGTATGTATAAACTCGCCTAACCTCATAACAACCCTCTCAGGCAAGTATTCTTTATAATCTCCTTTTGCAGATGCAGAAACCAGGCAGAGGGAGGTTAAACCCCTTGCTCCAGGCTGCATGGCAATGAATGGCAGGGCTGGGGTTGGAGGCTGGGCAGTGGGCCTCCTCAGCCTGTGTGCTCCCGAGACCCTCTACACTCTCACGGGGCTGTGGGCTGCATGGGGGGACTCTCAGCTCTTTCCCGCCACCCACCCTGGACCCTTCCCCACACATACTTACCTGGCATCCTCTATGGGCACATATTAGTGTCTGGATGACTTTCAGCAACACCAGGAGATTTTTACCTTGTTCCTGAACAGAGAGGGAAGAGAAGGAGCTCCCAGGAGGCGCAGGAAGTCCGAAGCACCCGGAGAAAGGCACATCTGAAAAGGGATCACAAGATTTATTCAGACAGGGTCTTCCATTTGGGGAGTGAGATTTCCATCAGGAAATACCATGACTTTCACCTTGTGTATATGATAGAGAGATAAGGACCATCTACACATCAGTGCATTTCCTACATTAGCTCATTCATACCCTCGCATCACTTCTATGAGGTTGATGCTCTCACCCTCATTTTAGAGATGAGATGAGGCACAGAGGTGGTAAGTAACTTGCCTGAGGTTGCCCAGTTCATAAATGGTGGATCCAGGAACTGCCCCAGGTCTGTGTGACCCCCAAGCCCACACTCACAGTTGCCTTGCTCTTACACATTCTCTGTCAGGGATCTTTATATCCGTGACAGAATTCTGTTCAGACACGGCTGCCTCCTCCCTCACTGTACTCCTCTACCCCTCCCCCTCTCATCCTGCTACCACAATCTGTAGTCAACATATGCCTCGAAAAGGCGACAAAGCTGCAGACGTCCTCAGAGGTTTTTAAAAATGTAGTATTATTATGCAAGAGCTGAGGAAATCATTGCTAGAAACACCCTTTGCCTTACTCATTCCTGGCACGTTTGGAAAGCCATCCTAAGACATGAATCTCAGTACCTTGGGGCACCTAAGACCTGGGACGGTTCTCCTCTATCCCCTGCCTCGAGAAGGAGGCCCCTTAAATATTGCCAAGCTGAAGAAGAACCTCTCTCCTGAGATGGAGATGTGCCCTTCCCTCACTCTGGCCACAGGTCCATAATAACCTCTCCACCAGGAGAGAGCCAAAGCAGACGTGTCACATTGTACAACCGCAGGGGGCGCCATTCCAACAGCACGCAGTGTGCCTTGGTCCCTGGAGCTGTTGCAGTCGACCTGCTTCCTCACTGACTGGCCTTGGTCCTTTAGTGCCTCACTGCCCTGCCCAGCAGTCCTTCCGAGGCTTTGCGCTGGCTTGAGTCCTGCCCACTCTAGGCCTTGTGGCATCTTGAGCCCAAACTTGAGTCTGATTGATGGCTGGATGCTGGGCGGCCTGCTTGTCTGGAGTTCTTCCCGGGAGAAGCCCCAAGTACAGCCCAGTAAATCAATAAACAAATTAATAAGCAAATATTGCTGTCTGCTGAGCTGAACTGGGACTCCCGGGCAAACAGATTTCAAATCAACAACAGACGGCCACAGGGCATGTTGGGAACCAGGGCATCCTTTCTGGGTAGAATTTTCAAAGCCCCTGTTTCTCTCAGGACTAGAAACAAGGTTGGGGGCAGGGCGAGCAGGGAGCGGCAAGGGGATGGAGGCTATTGTAGAGGAAAAGATCATTCCATCCTGAGCATCATTTGTCATCCTCACTTGCTCCACAGTCTGCTGTTTCCTGCTGAGAGCAGGGCTTGGTGCACTGTCGGAAGAAGCTTTGATCTGAGTACTACCAACGATGATGTGGGTGACAAAGGAGCCCCGAATCACACAAAGCACCAATTAAGGGAGTTGGCCCTTTATTGCTGACTTGCAGTTGCACACAGCAGCAGAATAGCTGCTTCTGTTCACTTCTCAGTGGGGCCTGCAAAGGGGAGCGAAGGGCCGGCCGGGCACCTAGAGAGAGTCAGGTGCCTGTGGCAGGGGACTGTTCCCTACTTGCCCATTGTCTCACTCCACTTGTGAGAGAATGGGCAAGTAGGCCTGAGGGAGACCATACCTCTAGCTCTGGGCAGCCACCACCAAATCCTCCAGGCAGGGAGGCCCTGGCAGAAATCTCTGTGCCAGCCCCCTCTCTCAAGGAAAGCAGAGGCCCGCCCTGCAGTGTTCAGGGGCCAGGGTCAAGATGCAAACAGAAATGCCTGGATCGCTGAAAATAAACTCAGGTGGACCTCAGGAGACTCCTCAGTCAGGAGGCCTTTTCTGAAAGGGCCTCCTGAATACCCACATCTTCTCTTTTGTGCTCACAAATGCCACCCAATCGCAACAAGACCGCTAAGGCTAAATAATAAGGCAGAGAGAGTGTCTGCCTGGGGCGCTGGCCTCTGGGCCGTCTGCCAGGGCTGTCAGGCCGCCCAGACTTCAATGCCAACAGAGTTAAGGGACAAAAGAACAGCTCCAGTAAAGGCTTGGAAGCTGGGGAGCGAGGGGGTGGAAATGACCTGTCTTGTGAGGAGACAGAATTTGGTCTGCCCGGGGCCTTCTGACAAGAGGCCATCTCAAGAACCGTGCTGGCGGCTCTCTGCAGTGTGAGCACTAAAGGTGCCTGCAGTCAGAGAAGCCGGCCTTGTAAGCACTGCCCTGTCTGGCTGCCCACGGCTCTGCTGCTAATGAATCCGGGTCCACCATTTCTTCTGCGGCCCTTGGGAAGGGTCTTGTCAAGTTGCTACAGCTCTCAGCGAACACTCTTCAGAAGGGAGAGAAGATGTCAGCCCCAAATACCCCAGACACTTGGAGAATTCTGATCATGAAAGGCACATGCTGAAAAATCTCTGATGACCCACTGTTGGCCCACAGAACAGTGTCAAAACTCGTGAAGATTCCAACATTTGGGTATAGGCCCAAGTCTTCCTGAAGCCAAAGGAAGTGGCATAGCTGTGGATCAGAGCACAGATCCTGGGGCAAATTCTAGCTCTTACTAGTTGTGTGGCCTTGGATGAGTCTCTCCCCCTCTCTGTGCCTCATTTTCCTCACCTGTAAAATGAAGGTAAAAATAGTACCAATGCTCATGGATTTGTTGTGGGGATTAAATGAGTTAATGCATATTAAGTGCTTAGAGCAGCTCCCAGCGAGTAGTAAAAGCTATATGAGAGTGACTCATTAATCTGAGAGAACAAGGCGGCTGGCTGGACTTCCTTGGGGAGGAAGGTACCCCAGGTGGCTACGTCTGCGTAAAGGACCCGGAGATCAGAGTGAGGTGAGAAGAAAGGGAGAGAAATAGCTCCGAAATGACAGGCTGCTCCAGCCACCCGGGTGAACAATGGAAGAAAAATGGGAACCCACTAGGCTCAGATGTGTGTGTGATTTACATACAGTCAAATGTACTAATCTTAAGTTTATAGCTTAATCAGTTTTTATATATGTGTGAATGCATACAATCACCACACAGGTCAAGATAACACTTCTATCACACAGAACGTTCCTTCAGGCATATTGGCCTTCAACAGTCTTCATCAGAGCAGGAAGCCCAAACCCCAAGGGGGCATGACGTAATCTATGTGTTGCCACTTCTATTTTATACCATCCTTTTCGATTTCCCTCTTTGTGTAGACTTTATCATATACATAATACGTTAACACAGTTGTGCATGTTTAGAATTTATTAATACATAAACATACATTTGCTGGGGATAGGAGCTGAAAAGTCCTGCATATCCTTCAGGCTCCCGTGGCCCTCCCCTGCCCTGCTCTGAGCCCTGCTGCCCTGGGGATTCAGGCAGGATTTGGCTAGTAGAAGGGCTTGGAGGGGAAAAATACAGTCAGGGAATTTATTCCGATGGCTCCCTCCCTGCAAGGCCACCTCATGTGGCTGAGTCCCTTACCGAGAAGCCCCCCCACAGACTGGCTCTCTACCTCCAAATTCTGATAACCATTCCCTCCCCTTCCCTGTGGACCAAGGGCTGGTCACAGCTTTGCTAACTGTAGTCACTGCACTATCCCTTGTAGCTCCTCTACACACACACACCTTTATAAAGAATCTTTTGTAAATAAGCCTCCTTGGATTACCCTAATTTAAATGTGAAATCTGTTTCCTGCTGGGACCCTGACTAATACACAAGCATATCCTCAAAAATGTTTTATCCACAGGGGTGTATGATCAAAATATTTGTAGATCACTGTATTGCACAGTATGGTGCCCATTTGTGGTTCAGTCGGTGCCCTGGAACCTGGACCCATCAGGGCAGTCTTCCTCTTCCTGGGGGAGAAGCGAATGAAGCAGTTTTCAGCGTTTGCTCTCCCCTCCAAGCTTGGAAGCAGCCGGCATTTACAGAGTCTGATTTAGGAGGACATAGAGTTGACCGAACTCCCACTCGTGGCTCACCAGGGGTTCCCCATCCCAGAGAGTGGTGGCCAGGGAGTGGTGCCAGGGTCTTCTTGCTCACCCAGGCAGGCAGCTCCCTCAATCCCCATTTCCTGTAGGGGAATCAGCTCTTTCTCAAGTGGCCAGTACTTGATTTGTTCAGGACCTGGGAGCAATGAGATGACCTGAGGAGACTTTAATAGTTTGTTTACATAGGTGTGAGCGGGGTTTAAGGGGGACCACAGCACCTCAGGGTTAGTGAGAGTGGGGAGCCTGCAAAGAGAGTAGCAGTGTGTAGAGGGCTGCCTGACAGTGGCTCACTGTGGGTAGAGGGACAAGCCCTGATGACCCTGCAGGGAGGGAGCAGGGGTAATAAATTCCCTTTCCTCACTCTTCTCCTTCTCCCTATCCCAACCCAATGGAGCCCTCCAGAGATGGCAGCCTTCCAGGCCAGAGAACAGGGTGTTGAACATCGCATTCCGGGAGCAGGGAGCAGGGTGTTGAAAGGTGGGGTGCGGTTCTGGAGGGACAAAAGGAAGGTTTCCAGCACAGCACCGGAAGTGGCCGGAAGTGGCTGCTGTTCTGGAAAGGCCTTGCCTCTTTGCACAGGGCTCCTTGACCCCAGGCCCTGGGAGAAAACCATAGCCCAGCCTCACCCACCCCTAGGGGAGTGATGAGAAACTGGCAGAGGCTGGAGGAGGGAGCTGTGGTAGGCGGGGGGAGGGAATCCAGGCACCACCACAGTGGAATGTCAGAAGAAGAGGTCTGAGCTTTCCCCAAGGCAGAGCAGTGTGGGCAGCTAAGCAATGATCTGACTAAATCCAGGCCTGAGCCAGCACCCACCACAGAGGTGGGAAGAGAGGAGAGCTCGCTCCCTGATCCCTTACAACCTCAATAAGACATGCCATAGATGAAAATGCTGGTGCCTTCAGCCAGCCAGTTAGGAAGAGCTCCTGTGCCTTTGCTTGCTGCAAAACACACAGGTCAGGGTCTGGCTTCTTTCCGGAGCGGGGGTTCTGATGTTCATGGCTCTGAACGAGAGGAGGGGAAAGAAAGTTCTCTCTCCCTCATCTCTGAGAAAACTCAGAACCCCTCAGGCACAGCTCTGCTCATCTGTCTAACTGTAGCACTAGGCAGCTTTCTGCATTTCTCTGGGCCACAGTGTCCTCATCTGGAAAGTGGCAATAATAGCACCTACTCTGTGGGGATCTTGGAAGAGTAAATGTGACAACACGTGTGAAAGCATATGTTCCTCACCAGAAGAAACGGAGGATGGTAGGCAAGTGCCATTTTATGGAATACCCAGAAGGAATACTCATCTCTAAATGTGTCTTGTTGAAATAACAAGACCTTTCCCTAAGAATTTACCGAGTGTCTCCTCAGCCCAGCCTTGTGGGCTGCCCTAGAGCATGGGAGAAGACGAGGCTAGCAGCTGGGTTGAAGATCAAACAAAGACAGGATACAACTTGAGAATTCTGGAAGGGAAAAAACTTCAGTGTGCAGGAATTCCAAAAAGGGGAAATTGGGCCAGAGGAGACAGGGAATGTGGCTCAATTGTGCTGGAGAGGCCAGCATTCGAGGTGAGAGGAATCCCCCAGGTAGAAGGCAGAGCCTGGAATAGACACATCACCCAGGAGGAGGCAGGGCAGGGAGCTTGCTGTGTGCTGGGGTGAGCTGGCAGGAAGGGCCAGATACAGTCTTTGGAGTCCATGCTCTCAAACGTCACACCAGAGAAGCCCTTCTAAGTCCTTGACCCTGTCTTTCTACTACCCACTCTGAGCAAAGCCCCATCCCTGAACCAGTCCAGCCATTTGCTTTCATTCTTCAGGCTGCTGAGGTCAGCAAGAGAAAATGATACCTTCCTGTCAGTCCTGAAGTCCCTACAAATAAATTCACTCATTCATTCAGTCAGTCAGTCAGTCAACAAATATTTATTGAACATCCACTTTTTATATCCACTCTTCTAGGCGCTGAGGGTACATCAGTGAATGAAATGGACCTACATTCTGGTGGAGAGAAACAATAAACAAAATAAATAAGCAAAATAAGCTATGCAGGAAAAGGAAGGAGAATAAGGGGAGTTCAATTTGGAGAGAATAGCCAGAGAGGATCTCATCAAGAAAAGAGACCAGCAGGAAGTAAGAGAGGGAACCATGCACATATCTGGAGGGAAAGCATTCCAGGCAGTAGGACTAGCAGGTACAAAGACCCTGGGGTAGGAGTGTGCCTGGCATGTTTGAGTAACAGCTAAAGGTCAGCGTAGCTGGGGTGGAGTGAGCAAGTGAGAAGTAATAAAAGGTGATTTCAGAGAGTTAGTGGGGGATCCAGTGTGGAGAGCCTTACAAGTTATGATTAAGATCTTCATCTTCAACGAGACCCTCAATACCATGTTTGGCTTCCCTCTTTCAAAATATACTTCAACTATTTCAAAATTTAAAATCTCCTGTAGCAATTATGTTGCATTTGGCTGCAAGTAACAGAAAAACCAATTGGCAGTGGCTCAAATCATAAGGACATATATTTGTATTGAACAAGTGTCCGATGGTAGTGGGTCCCAAAGGTAGTTTAAAAGTTCACAGATGTCATCAAAGACCAAAGCTCTTCCTGTTTTTTCATTCTGCCATCCTCAATGTGTCTCCTCATATGACAAGATGGCTGCTGCAATTCCAAGCCTCACACCCGCTTCCTATAGCTTCCCAAGTAGAAATGAAGGGGTCAGGCAAAGAAAAATGTATGTGTACAGTGGGAAGACAGGAAGACTTTCTCCTCACATATGTCTTACCGTAGAGGAAAACAGTTTCCCAGAAGACCCAGCAGACTATCCATTATGTCTCATTGGCCAGAACAGGAGGGTTCACATGTCTACTCTAAGCCAATCTGTGGGAGAGGAGGATAGATGGTCATAATTGTCTTGTACCAATTATGATTTATCTTGGTGCTGAACATATTGACTCCTGGAGAAAACTGGGGCTCTTCTAGCAAGGGAGGAAGAATGCTGTGGAGTATATGATATACAGTATCTGCCATTCCCCTCCCAATCCCCACTGCTCCCCTTCTGAAGCACAAAGAAAACAAAAGCCTTCAAGGTCCCTTAACCACCCACTGCCTTATCACCCCATCTATGATCCCCAGCTGCACCCTGGAGCCCAGCCCTCAGGGCTACTATTCCACTGAAATCACCATTGTTCCTTCCACATTGGCCACTCTGTTGGGCTTTTCTGTCCCAGTAAATGGCAGCACCACCCACTGGTCCAAGGCAGGAAGTGGGTGGCTTCCTGGACTCTCCTCCTCACTCTCCATATCACTTTTTAAATCACCTCCTTCATAGCTCTTCGAAATGTCACTTCCTTTCCATCCCTACTCTGACTGCTTTGGCTCAGGCTTGAACCATTGCCAGAGCCTTTTAACTTGGTCCTTGCATCCAGTTTCACTCTCTTCCAGACCAGGATGGGGAGTAGAGAGAGGTGAGCAAAGCACCTAGGGCACAAAATGTAAGGAGGTGCTCAGTCACAGCCTTGTGTTGCAGCTCGCTCGGCTCCTCACCATCCTCCATACTGCAACCAGACTAACGCTTCTAAAACACAGATCTGATCACGGTCCCATTTAAGTTCAGAAATGCCCAAGAGCTCCTCTCTGCCTTGGTAAGAAATCAAACTCCTTAGAATAATCTAGAGACCCCCACTTGTCTTCTCAGTCTCCTCTCCATGTTTCCTCTTTCCTCATGCATTTCATGCTTCACTCATTCTAGTCTTCCTCATGTTGTCATCTTTGTATCCTGGCTCCTGGACCTAGAACATCCTTCACCCATCTTCTGTGTTTCCCAAACTCGCTTTTTTTCTATTATGAATTATTTAGGATCTATGTAAAATTTATAAATAATAATGTAATTAACACCCTTGTACTACCACCATCACTTAGTTTAAGAAATAAAACATTACCAGTACAGTAGAAGGCCCCTGGCACCTGTCCCCAGTCACATCCATTTCCCCAATTATTAGGATAATCACTATCCTGCTTTTGATGTTTACTATTTATACAGCATAGGTTTGGATAGCTAAGCAATGTATTGTATTGTTTTGAATATTTTGAATGTTTCGAAACTTTAGGGAAATGGTATCATATGGTTTACAGTCCTCTGCAACTTGTTTTTTTTATACACATTATGTTTGTGAGATTTATTCATGTTGATGTGTGTAGCTCTAAATCAGAGGTCAGCAAACTTTTCTAGTAAATATTTGAAACTTTCTGGGTCCAACAGTCTATTGCAACTACTCAATTCTGCCATTATAGTGTGAAAGCAGACAGACTATTTGTAAATGAGTAAATGTGGCTGTGTTGCAATACAACTTTAATTACAAAACAGGCAGCAGGCTGGATTTGCCCTGTGGGTCATAGTTTGCTGATTCCCGCTTTAGTCCATCATTGCTGTATGGTATTTCATTATATGACTACACCGCAATTTATTGACTCATTCTTCTATTGATGTATATAGGTGATTGAATTATCGTTCTCAACTCTTTACTCCACGACTATATAGAACTATACATTCATACCTTTTGCCACATTGAGCAGATAGAGAATATATCCCTGCCCCATTAACTTTGGATTTGGAGTAATGAGATTTAACCAACGGAATGCTAGAGAATGTGAGACATGCAAACAGAAGTTTTAAATGTTCTTTATGGTTTCACTTGGCCTCTTGCAGTACTGACATTCACCATGAGAACATGCTCCCCCAAAAATCTTGTCTCTTCAGCCTGAGTCCCCAAATGAGAGATACACGGAGCAGAGCAAACCTGAGCAGAATCACCCCAGCTAACCTGAAATTCTGTGAGCAAGAAGTAAATGTTTGTTACTGTAAATCACTGAGATGTTTTAGGATTACTTGTTACACAGCATTATCACAGTAGTAACTAATACAATGGACATTTAAATTGTTTCCAATTCTTTGGTGTTGCAACAAAGTACACGCTTGTAATATGTCAACTGGTGCATCAGGGCACCTTCAATTTTTCTAGTTAATGCTGATTTGTTTTCCAAAGTTTTGTACCAATCTACACTTTACTGGTGGTGTATCAGTTTCCATGGCTCCGCATCCTTGTCAGTACTTGATTTTGTCAGATGTCTGATGATATGATAGGTGTGAAATTACATTGCCTAACTCTTACTCATCTTTCTCTTTCTCTGAGCCTCCTCTAACTCCCCAGTCTGAACTAGATTCACATTCTCAGTGTGTCCATAGCTCCTCATGCTTGCCTCTCTCAGTGCTAGTAATATGGCATTATATTTATCTTTAACTTTGTCACCAAACAGAGATCCCCTGTCCCCCAGCTCCAGTATAGAACTCAGAACATAGTGAGCACTTAGTAAATAATTGTTGAATGAAGATTTGGTGAGAAACTTTAATCAAGCTGGTCAGCTCCTGCCCTTGGAGAGTGTACAAGCTGAGAAAACTAACTCATCATGCATACAATACATACATAGATGTGTGTGAAAGGTCAGAAACTGGTTGCTTTTCATGTGAGTGTCGGACTTGGGTTTCGAATGCTACTTGCTTTTATGTGAAAAATATGATCAGTAAGGTGGATCTCAGAAGATTAGCAGTAGCTGGAGTAGTGAGTGAAAGCTAAGCTCTAAGAGTCTGGCAATGTTTTGTGGGCAAATACAATCTTGAGAAAAAGCAGGTAATAATAAATAGCTAGCATTTGTTGTTCACTGTTTTAGCATTTTATACATATTTGGAGCCTTGGAATAACCCTAATGTGGGTAAATATCAGAGGAGGAAACAGGGAAAAGCAATTTGTCCAGGGAACACAGCTGGGGAGTAGAGGACCTGGACTGGTTTAAACTCGGGCATTCTGGCTTTGGGCCCTGAATTTTTAATCATCGTTCTCTACTGCTCCTCTGGAAATCATCATCATCATCATCATCATCATCATCATCATCATCACCACTACACACACACACACACACACACACACACACACACACACCACACACCACACACACCCCTCAAGGCAATTACTTTAGAGATCAAGGAACTTGGCACCTCCCAAAGATTCCTTCCCAGAAGCACTGAGAACCCTTCTGGGTGGCATGGTTTCATTTGTATACCCAAGGTCATATCCAATGGTCAGGGTTTTGAGAGATCCTTGAGAAGGGCACCTCTGCTGCCAGTCAGCGTGATGGAAAGAAAATGGGTCTGGAGCCGGAAGACTTGGGTTTTAATCCAAGCTCAGACACAGTCTTAGTTTGGGTTATTTTTGTTACAAGAAGGAAAAAAAACATTAATAACTTCAGAATTCCCAAAATGAAGAGGAAAGCTGTACTATAAGGGATGGATGGTGCTGGCGGCTTTGAACTAAGACTTGGACCATTGACAGGAGCTTGCATTCATTCTACCCCTTTCTCTTTGGGCTAAGAACAACATCTCTTTCCAGGGTCACATTCCTAAGAGATAAAATCTCATTGGCTCAGCTTCAGCCAGATGTTTCCCTCCAGTCCAATCGGCTGTAATGAGGAAGGTGAGATCATATAAACCTCAGGAGAGGGAGGCCATTGTGAGCTAGGCAGATATCTCTAGAAGGTGTCTAACAAAGTTACTAATTCACTGTAGACCTTAGAGAAGCTATTTTCCTTCCTGGGACTCAGTTTTCTCATTTGTAAAATGAGTCAATCTATGTCTTACTCACTTATTATATCTACTATGTCTGGCACATAGTAGATGTGTAACAAATGTTTATTGAATAAGTGAGTGGACTCGAGCGATCTCTATATTACCTTCTGATTCTGATTGTCTTCTAGAATATCGTGTATGTGAGATATGTGGGTGCTGGGAGCTGACAGTGAGGAAGAAGAGAGGGGAGGGAATAGACAGATACTGGCAGGAGGTGCCCAGGAAAGCCAATTTAAGCAGCCAATTCTCTGTCCCCATCAAACAGGCTTCTGGACAGAATCTGGCTTCTCTAATAACTCTGTCCCTGGAGGGATAGTGCCCTTTATAAGCTGTTAATTGGCTTCCTAACAATAGCCAGCGGAGTGCCATTTGGTAAACATGGTCCAAAGGAGAGAGGACCCTGGATTTGACTCCAATATCTAGAATCCAGACTGTTTCACTTATTATGTGACCTGGGTTGGTCACTAACCCCTCTCAACATCAAAATCTCCATTGGCCAAACATAGATGAGCATATTTGTTCTACCTCATTCATAGCAGCGCTTGAGGGTTGTTAAGTATAAAATTAACCTAAATAGTTGAACTATATTTATGGTGTGCTAACTAGGATTTTTATTTTTTATAATCCTGTCAAGAATTTTATGAGGTGTCTATTTTACAGATGAGGAAACTGAGGCTCAGAGGTTAAGTAACTTGCCTAACATCACACAGTTGATGAGCAACAGAGCCAGGTGCCACCTTCTGAACCACTAAGCTCTACTACCTTTGTTTATGGCCCGGCTATAGACAGACACATGACAATGTGGTGATAGTTATTATTATTACTTCCCAGGATATTATTATCTCCCTTGGATAAGCTAAACATTGAGGTTGCAGACCTGTAGGCCTACAAAGCCAAAGCTTTGACTCCAAAGAATTTCAAGGTTTATTACCTTTGGAAAAAAAAAAATCAGTCTAAAAACTACACAAATTGAGACACCTCCAGCCTGTTAGTGGGAGAAACCCAGCTCAAACTAGCTGACTCAAAAAAGAGGATTTTTGTTTTGGTCTCCATCCTGGGAGGGGCAAGGGTGAGACACCTGGAACCTGAGCTCCAAACATCCACAGGGCACTTTCTCTCACCAGCTGTCACAGCTGCTGCCCAATGCATGCTACCTGCCTTCCTTCATATCCCACAGGAGCAGCTCCTCATAGAAGGGAGCACAGCTTTCAGCAGTTCTAGAATCACATCCCAATAGTTCTATAACCAGAGCTGGATGGGATTTCATTTTCCAGCTAGAGATTAAAAATCTTAGTGAAGAACTCCTATTGGCCCATGTCAGGTCATTTGTCCTGCCATCTGAACAAATCATCATGGCCAAGAGCATGTAGTTCTGTGATTGGCTGCCCAGCTTGTGTCGCATGCCACCTATCCACGTGACCAATGAGAATGGGTTTGTTATCAGAAAAGGGTGGGTGGGTGGAGATGGCAACACAGGTATGGACTCTGGGGGAATCTCAGAAGCCAGTGGTCACTCCAATTTGTGTCCTTTCCAACTGGTGACCCCAACCTTGGTTTCCTCCTTCTACTAATAAAAAGTCACCTAATAAGCTATTAGTTTCTATGCCTGTCTCCTTCTTCAGAGGGGTTCATGTGGTATATATAGATGGAGGGGTATGTCCTCTTCTGTAAGGTACTTCATTCATGGATGTACCTCAGCTTCCTTGTCTGCAAAATAGAGGGATTGAGCCTGCCCAACTTTCCTTACAGAGCTGAGAACCCACAGAACTAATGGATGCAAAAACTGCTCTAGAAAGAACAAAGTGCCGTATTTACAAACATAGGATGTATTTATTGATTTATTTATGCTCCTTTGTGTTCCAAAAAAAGGATTTGAGGTAGTTCACCAAAATGTACACAATACAAAGTAGGACAAAAATAGACAAAGTGATAGAGCAAAGGGAAACAAGGGTAGAAAAATAAAATAAAGCCAGAGAGGATGCTAACGCATGGAAATCTATGCACAAAATTCCTGAACCAGCTCAGGTTTGAGATTCCTCATGAATAAAAACGTGGGAAGCATGATCAGTTACAAAAGGTACTGTAGCCGTAAGGTAAATACATGGCCTGCCGGGAAAGGCCATATAGGTTATCTTGGCAATAATGTCTAATAGAAATTTCTTTCCATCAAGAAAATATTATGGATAACTAGATATTATGAATATGCCTATTTAGCAATATTTAGATCTCTGTCCTTTTGTTTTCATGATGTCATCTGACATCTACGTCAGGGTCTCATGTGGATTCATCCTCTATTTATGATTTGATTTAATTCAGCTAAAAACTGGATACTGGATACCAATTAAATAGCAAGCAAAAACATCCCTTTCATCTCTTCCGTTTTCTTTTCTTTTTATGGTAAAATGAGGTTGGGTGCAAGGAGTAGCACATGAGTTCCCCAGTGAAGTATGGGACAAAAAGTTTGAGCATCTTGGCTAAGCTGAAACATAAAAATCCCTAAGATATAAAACTGATCCAAGCAGGCCATAAAGACACTGCCTTTGCCTCAGAACTTGGGCTATAATCTGCTGCCCTGGAACAAAATTCAAACATAAATCAGCCTCCACTGTATTTTTAACCACCTACGAAATTCTTCATTTCCTGCCTGAAATGTTTCTGACAGTGAACAATTCCACTCTTCCCCAACCCCTGCTCTGAAAGGGTGGCCTCAGGGAAGCAGTGGGGGCCCAGGTCTGAGCCCCACAGGTCAGGCAAGCCCAAGATGGTACAAGAGATAGAAGAATTGACCCAAGGGTCTCCATGACAAGTAAGTCAGGGCTGCGACTAGCCTATATAGTGCTTTTGTGCAAAGTTGAAAAAGGTGTCCCCTGTAGGCCCAAGAAGCCCCTTGGGTTCCTACCAGGGGTTCTCTCTCCCCCATCGTCCTGGACCCATAGCCTTGACAAAGCTGCCCCCAGTACCCACAGTATTCTCTTTTTTTCTGAGCTCCTAATTTATCAACGATAAGTACCAGACAGCTGGTATTTAATTATATGATGTCTGGTATTCACTATTTCATGTTGACAGTCTGTCTAACTAGATTGAAGATATCTTGAGGATAATGATTAGTTCTTATTTTATGTCTACCTTATAGCCAACAAGACTGCCCTTATGTCTGGGCACTTTGCAAATAACAAGGTCATTAAAAACAGAACCCAGGATATATAAGCTGTCTAGTTCTCATCCCTGTGCCCATTTCACATACGAGGAAATTAAGAGCTGAAGGGGAAGCTTGACCTGACCAAGGTCAAGTGAAAACCTGGCCTAGCCAGGAATGAATCCAGTTCTCCAGTCTGTCAATGGTCAATGCAATGCTCTATTATTTCCCTTAAATACTTTGCTCTAAAACTCCCTAATAGACAGTTCAGAACTACAGTTCACTAGAAAACAAAGACAGACAGACAGGCGGCCCACAGTAATCCATCTGTGTGTGAGCAGAATTTCCAGCACAAAGCCAGGCCAAACTGCAGTAGGCTTAGCCAATAGCCCTCACGGGAATCAAAGCTGGTCTTTGTATGTACCAGGGAGATGAAAAGCCTCAGAAAGCTACCTGGGGCTCTTTCAGCTTCCCCAACACTGTGGGGGGCAGCACTATCCATAATGTTTGGGCACATGAAACTCATGATTGATGGTCTCAGCAGGAAGGATGAGTAAAGGTGAAGAGGGCGTCTCCTCTCTAGAGAGAGACACTTGTGTATGTTGGGGGCTGCCTTATGCAGTGAACTATGCACCCTTAATAGCAGGAAACAACCCAAGTATTTGCCCCTAACTCCTAACAACAAATACTTGACAATAGTGTCAAAGCTGATAGAAACCAGTATCAACACAATAACCAAAAATATGAATGGCAAAAATTGCTAAGCGAAACCCTATAACGAAAAATTGGCATCATCAGTCCTGCCGAGTCTCTCTTGGTCACTCACTAGCCACAGCGCTGAACACCTAGCAATTCTTACAGCAAACCTACAAGCCTGGCGTGACCAGCTTGTTTTATAGATACAAAAACCGAGGCTCAGCGAACTTGATTTTGCACCTTGCCCTGAATTACACTGCTGCTAAGTGGCAGCGCTGGGATTGAAATCCAGGTCAGTCTCACTCCAAAAGCCTCCCCTTTTACTACAACCCACATAGGCTCTCATTCCAGCCCCATTTCAAGTATTAGTCCCATTATGAGAACCAGGAGACAAGGTTTGGTTTGGAAAATTCAAGGTTCTTCAGGCAGAAGGACAACAGCTTGCCCTTTATTTCACAGGGGAATGAGGGAGAGACACAAGGAACCAACCTGACGTGCACCCAGATATCCATGACTTTTTCTTATTGCCAAACAAATGTAGAAGAAGTATCTTCTAAAAGAACACAGTGTTTTTCCTCCTTTCCTCACTCCCCTGGGCAAATGCCTGTGATAATTGGGTAGCACAGAATCTGGTTTTTCTGGGATTGGAATCAATGCTGGGAAGTGTTCTGATAATAAATGCTGCTGATTGACAGTTGATGAATAACGTTCTTGAGTAAGTTTTTCCTGTGCTGTGTGTTAAGGTAACTGCACTAAACAACTGCTCAACAGCCCGCTTACTGCTCAGACGGAATTTACTACACTTTTCCTCTGTGGGCCTCAGTCAAGTAGGCGAGATGATATCTCAGGTCCCCTCCAGCTCCATCATTCAATGACTCTATCAAAAAGAGAACATAGATCTGAAAACACTTTTTTCCCCAAACACTGAGTCGGGTTATTATTCACACACAGAAACACAGGCTCCAACGAAGAGATAACTGGTCTGAAAATAAAGAGCTTCAATTCTGGTCTCATCCTTTTTGACCCAATAATTCCACTTGTGGAATTATCTTAAAGAATTGTGAATTTATCTTAAAGAATTCAGAAGGACAGAGCTATGTATGCAAAGATGTTTGCCTTAGCGTTATTTGGAGGTAATGTCCAATAAAAGAATGTCCAATAAAAAGAATGAGATGTATTTACTTGGCGGCATATACTGCCATAACAAATGATGATTTCGAAGATATGGAGAAATGTCTATATGAGTGTTTTTCAAATTGCAGTTCAATATCCATTAATGGGTCATGAAATAAACTTACTAGGTCTCCTGTTGCCAACTCTTTTTTAATGAAATAGGCTAGAATAGAAAATATCAGAGTGCATCACAGGCAATAAAGATGTTTATCAAGCAAGTTTGGTTTCAGTTGTGTGGGTAACTAGGCCATGATATGTAAAAACTTTTTTTTTTTGTTTTTATCATGGGGTCACAGTCAAGACATTTTAAAGTGTCTGGGTCTACAGTGTCCTGTACAGTAGGGTTACAACAGTATAAAATACTATGTCTCAGAGCAAGCCTGGAAGGAAATACACAGGAACAAAGGCAGGAATGGTGTCAACGGTGGTAGGATAAGAAATGCTGCTTTTCATTTATGTTTTCTGTGATGGTTGTAGGCTATGCTTACAATAAAACGGAAAAATGGGTAAGAACACAAGACGAAAGGAGGAATAACAATAGAAGGTCATTATCAGATCCCAAAAGGCCAAGGGACTCGAGATGGGGCTTCCTGAAGCAGCAGTGCTTTCGAAATGGGTCTTGAAGTTTAGACAGAATTCGAATGCGGGGTAGGGGAGTGCAGTTAGGCCTCAAGTGGGCAGAGAGGTCACTAAAAAGAAGAGCACAGAAGATGGAGTGAAAAAAAATCAGCGTTTTAAAGTGGCTTTGAATTAGAAAAGGAAAGGGGCAATTTGATCCCTGGACGGACCATTGTTTCTCTTGGGGCCATCTTGTTCTCTATCCTCTCCCCAGCCCCAGGCTGAGACTCCAAACTAGCGGTGGCCCCGCACAAACATGGCCGCACCAAGCGGGTCATGCCACTCAATAAGATGGCGACCTCCAGTAGCTCCACCTCTCGCCACCTCGCAGGCCAATGAGGGAGAAGCACGAGTGTTTACGCATGCGTGCTGCCACCAACGGGCGCGTCCAATAATGACTGGGGGATCCTGGCAAGTAACATGACTAAAAAGAAGCGGGAGAATCTGGGCGTCGCTCTACAGGTGAGGGGGAGAGTTGGGGTGGGCCACATCGTTAGTTGCCTTCTTCCGGCGGCGGAGTAGTGGGTCAGCCCGGCTGCTGGTTGGAAGAGGGGCCAAAGGAAGGAATTAAGGGCGACGCGGGTTTGGGAGAGGGACACAAGGGTGTGAGAGGGCCCGATGGGGTACCCGTAGTTAGGGGTACGATGTGGGGACCGAAGGTTGGAGAGCCCGAGAGGGGACTAGAGGTGCGGGGACCTCTAGAGGGGCTGAGACATAGAGGTGAACGGAAGCCCCCAAAAGGGCTGGACGCAGAAATAGGAGGCCCTAAAGTAGACGTAAAATGAAGAAGACCCAAAAGGGGCGGGTACTCGAAGGTGAGGGGGCCCCCAAAGTTAAGGGAGTCCATACGTTTAGTATATTACTAGTGGCTTAAATATCCAGAGATGGGAAAGCTTCCCCCTGGAGTGCTGAAACTTGTAGCTTGAAAATTACTTTAGGAACCTGTGGGAATTTGTAGAGAATTCTGGAATAGCGGTGTTCCCAAAGAGCTTAAAAATAATTTGCTGCATACGGTAGGAAAAGAAAGTTGATGCATATTGAACAGCCGCTATATGCTACGTTGTTTGCATTCTCAGTTAATCCTCACTACAAGCCTGTGAGGTTTTTACAGGTGAGGAAACTGAAGTTTTAGGTAGAGCCCAGGTTGAAGCAGTGAAGGAGCTGAGAATCAAGCACAGGTGATTTGCCTTCTAGTGCATCTTGCTTCTCCTGTGTTACTATTCCTTTAGAGCACCCTCCCAGGGGTTGCAAGAGAGATATGGGGTAATAGTCTTTTTGAATTTACTACCAGTTCAGTGGTTCTCATACTTAAGAATGCATTAAGAATCGTTTGTAGAGCTTGTTACAAATAGAGAGTTAAATGCTCCCTTATTCCGAGTAATTCAATAGAACTTGGGTGTGCACGTTTAACAAAGAATTTGTTTTTAACAAGCTACATACATTCATGCTGATGGAGGAGGTTTTAGCACTACCCCTTGAGAAATATTGGCCTACTTGGTAGGGAAAAAAAAGGTTGGTGGAAATATGAATCTCCTAAAAGAGAATACACATGGTTAAATGAGATGGCACTATGTAGTGGAAAGAGCATAGACTTTATAGTCTATATTAGGACATGATAAGCTGCTATAACAGAAACTCCAAAAGTCAGTGAAAAAACAAAGTATTTTTTTTTCTAACAGGCTAGATCAGGGGTCATCAGATGTTGTCTGTAGATAATCCGATAGGCATTGTGGGCCATGTGGTCTCTGTTGCAACTACAGTTGATCATCATTCATGGAGTCTGTATTTGTGAATTTGCCTACTTGCTAAAATGTATTTGTAACCCCAAAATCAGTACTCGCAATGCTTTTGCAGTAATTTATGGACAAACTCAAAGCGGTAAAAAATTTGAGTCACTTGAGGCCCACATATCCAGCTAAGGTTGGACAAGGCAGTCCTCTGTCCTCTTGTTTCAGTTCTTACATCGTCAACAAGTGTCCTTTTTGTGGTCTGTTTAATGCCACATTTTTTTCTTTTCTTTTCTTTTTTTTTTTTTTTTGCAATGCTGTGCTTTTTGTTGGTGATTTTCCTATTTAAAATAGCCCTCAGGTGTAGTGCTGAAGTGCTGTCTAGTTTTCCGAAGAGCAGGAAGGCTGTGTATGCCTTACAGAGGAAAAATGTGTGTTAGATGAGCTTTGTTCAGGCCTGAGTTATAGTGCTGTTGTCTGTGAGTTCAATGTGAATGAGTCAAGAATATGCATTAAATTAGTTCTTTAAACAGAAACACACACAAAACATGGTTTTGTATTGATCGATTGATAATATTGTTGTGACTAGAGGCTCACAGGAATCTACCCTGATTCACTATTTGCTCATTCATTGTTGGTGGCAATTTTATAGAACATAACTACCACAAAAAACAAGAATCAGCTGTAATCAGATAGGCTGTCTTAGCCCAAAAGCCGCCGTAGACACTATGTAAATTAATGAGTGTAGCTGTATTCCAATAGATATTTACAAAGCAGGTGGTGGACCATATTTGGCCCACAGGCCATAGTTTGCCAAACCCTGGTCTAGAGTACCAGGACAGTAGAGGTTCTACAATATTCCTTTGATCTTGTTACTCTGTTGTCACCTTGTGAATGGAACTAGCCTGCAACCCATTGATATGTCCACTGGCAGGGAAAGAGAGTGGAGGAAGCACCCCCACTGTCTTAAGAGTCCTAGGCCCAGAGTGCCCACTTTCCATTGGCAAAGATGCGAGCTAAGATGTGAGGCCTCACCTAACTCACTTGGGTGGCTGAGAAATGCATTCATCATCTAGGAGGCCAAATGCCCAACTACAGCGCAATTGCTATGGAAGAAGGGGCCAGTGTGTTTTAGTGGACAGCCCACAGTCTGCACTGCAGATTGCGGTTTACCTCACAGTGGTTTTTTGTGATTTAATGAGACAGTATGTATAAAGTGTCTAGCATGTGCCTGGCATGGTGAATAATCAACAAACAATGCTCTTTCATACTAGCAGCCTTTGTAGTTCTTTTGTATCTTTCCATCGTGGCTAAGTCAATCCCACTGTTTGGACTTTAGTTTCCTCATCTGTAACATAAAGGACTTGAACTTCACCAGGGGTTACAGACTCACTGACTATGGTCCAAATACAGATACAAATGTATTTTGTTTGGCTGATACCAATTGTAAAAGTGTTTTGAATTTGGTGAGGCACGTGCTCTCCTAATGCCTTATACTAATCACATCTGCCATTTTTTTTTTTAACTTATCAATACCAATATAGATATTTATATTTGCCCTCTTGATCTCTAAGGTTACTTTTTGCTGGAATATTCTGATTTGAGATCTGTAATTGCACCTTAGAAAGAGCTTGCATCTGGCTGTCTCCTCCCCTTTTTCCTCCGTCGCCCCCAGCGGATCTGAGTATTGGATGTGCAGTGATGCTCAGTAGCAGTAGATATTGTCCTCATTAAAAGTTGTGTGCTTAGAGCCAATGAAGTGGTGATTTAATCAAAAATGTTTGTTGATCAGACGAGTACAATAAAACCCCCACAAGTGAGTGATCTCAGCACCTGCAAACAGTCTTCGCTTGTTGTAATGAAGCAATTACTGAGCAGGCGGCACTCACCCCAGAGAGCTGACTCAGGCCAGCTGTACTGGGCAGTTACCTCCCAGGACAACCAAGGCACCTCCTAGTTTCCCCCACTCGTGGCTCTTCTTAAGTTCTTTTTATGCAACTCATTTGCTCCCTTGTGAGATCTCAGAGTTGGAAGAAACTGGCTATGAGTTTTAGCTTCCGAGAGTTAATTCTGAATAGCAAGAGAAACTTATAACTCAGTGGAGAAATCACCAGCTCTGATACTGATTTTAATGTTGTGTGGGAAGAGAGAGAGGTTGTATTTCAGTCTAACTGATAGGATGATCCTGGCTGAGGAAAAGGTTGCATTTCAATCTAAAGTGATAGGATTTTGGCTGATGTAAAACCTGTGTTTTAATCTCTGATAGTATGAGCTGTTACTTGGTCATTGTGCTTTTCTTTTGAAGCTGGACCATTCAACTTGGTGTCTTTAGATGTTTCAATAGATAATTGTCCTCAGTTAACAGATGTGCAGTGTCTTAGCTGACATCTTAAAGGGGGTACTTGGTTGGATCTGTTTCCCAGTACGAAAATCTATCAGTTTGGAAAGCTTTTGGCTACAGGTTACAGAAGACTGATCTCAGTGACCTAAGCAAATAGGAGAATCCTTTTTTCCCCATAATAAGAAATTTGGGAGTTGGTGGCTACTGGCATTGGTTCAAAAGCTCAGCTATGATAGGGCTGGTATTTCTGCATTCTCTTAGCTGTTTCATCTTAGTCAAAATATAGCTGCCACAGTTACAGTTGCCACATCCAACTTTAAGTGAGGAAGGAGGAGAAAGGAACTACAGCACTCTTTGTTCCCTTTATAAGCAAAGCATAAGACCTCCCAGGAACCTCTCAGCTGACTTCTGGAACATCTCATTGGCCAGAACTGGGTCATGACCTCTCCTAGCTGTCGTGCAGCTAGGAAAGCATCTATTGAACTTTTCTAACTTTTATAGTGGAGGCAGGCAAAGGAGGAGGGGTTTAGAATCGATGTGTCAGCCAACTAGTAGTATCTGCTATAGGGAATAAAAGTTAATGAGAAACATTTAAAATCCTTATCAGAAAAAGAGACCAGGATCAGTGATGATTAAGAAATGGTGGTAGGTTGAGAGGAGAAAATGGCCTAGACAGACAGGATGAGCACCAAGAGGAAAGCTGCCTTGACACATGTAATTATTTGTTTAATGTCAGCCACTGCTGTAAGCTCCCTGAGGGGAGGGGAGCAGAAGCACTAAGTGTGAATGAAAACCATCTCAGTTCTGGAAAAGACTGTGCACAAAGCTGAGGGGAGCCTACCAATTTTCTGAGACAAGTGATAGAGGCATCTTAGTGAACTGTCAATAAATATTTACTGAATTGGCTTGAGTGGCTAGTGGAGGTACTTGAACCCTTGCCTCTGACATCTGGGCCCAGTTGAGTGGTTCGCTGGTCAGAGGTTAGGAGGCCACAGTGGAGCAGGTGGTTGGATGCTGCCTTGTTGGGGAGCCACCCAGCCAGGGAAAAAGGCTCGCAGCATGCAGAGACTGTTCAAGGGCTGCTGACCATTAAATGAGCCTCACCTGCTGCCAGGCTCAAACGAGAGGTCGCTATTGGGCAGGTGATTTCTCTCGGCAGCCTGCGTCTGTCTCTGCTCCACTTGACGGGGGTCAGGAGACTAAAACCTCATTACCTAACACGGCTGGATGTCAGCATGTGTGGAGTGGCTGTTTGCCAGCATCTTAATTAATGAATTCATAAGGCACGGGGTGGATGCCAGTTCTTGAAAAATGCTTTGAGCCTTTCAGCGATGAAGAAGCTTTTGCTAATTTATCAAAAAATATATATGGGGGAAAGAAGAGAAAACAAACCTCAAACAGCATTCTGGCCAGGGACAGATGAAGGCTTCAGGCAAGGACTGACGAGGCTCTCCTTGCAGAGCTGCTTAGCACACCAGAAGGTCTCAGAATGTCTCGGAGCTGGCGTGGGCTTCAGCAGGGCCCCTCTTGTTTCACAACCTGGGGCGGGGAGGTGACTCTCCAGAGACATGACAAGCCCTTTGGCGCTCTCCTTTTCCTGAAAATTGTTTATTGGTTAAAAACTGGGAAGGTTTACTCTCTTCATCTGCTCAGCCTGGGAGAGGAACTTCTCACAGGGCCTGATGATTTGGGGAGCCATGGGTGGAGGTTTTTCTGCCCCCACAGAGCCCTACGAGCCTCTTCCACAGAAAAACACCCCTTAACTAATGTCAGAGTAATCAGCATTTTGGGATTTGAGGCTTGTCACCTGAAAACTTGAGGTCCATGACCCCCATGTGACTTGGCTATGTGGCCTAAGGGCCCCAGATGGAAAGCCCCAGTGCTCTTGGCAGAGACCATCTGGGCAGGCAGTCTGGCTTCTTTACCCATTATAATAAACATCCCGGGGGCCTCCTTGACGTGTGAAAATGAGTGGATTTCCAGAAATCCAGTTCCCAGGCTGCTGGGGCTGAAGATGAAACAGCTGACACCACTCTCAGGCTGTGAATTAGCAAGTGAAAAGAAAGGCTTTGATACCCACTGGGAAAGAAGGGCTTATCAGGGCCACTAGCCCACCTTTTTCCTTCTTGAAACTGGGTCTGTTTTGTGTGAATTTTGGAAGGTGCTTTGGCAGTTTAGGCAATTTGGGGGAGGGTGTCTGGGATCTTTGTGAAGCTGGGAGTTGGAGGGTAATTGTCTTCAATGTGAGGACAGATGCTCGGCTCCCGTCTCACTGTCTCCAAGCAAACAGATTTCAGTCAGGTTCTTCCCTCACAGAGAGTGTCTGTTATGTGAACAGAGACTAAGCAAAGCCCTCATACAAGATTATTTAGAGTATAGAATCTGTTGAAGGCAGATCAACAAGCTTAGATGGGCTTCGACCGGGACGTAGAGTGACTGTTCCACAGAACCCTTCTTTGTCATGAATGTTTTCATGAGGGATTTTAACGAAAGAGCTTGACGTGGTAGAAAGAACATAAGCTCTGAAGCAGAAAAACCCAGATGCAGACCTCACTTCTGCCGCTTCCCAATTACATGACTCTGGGCAGGTTGCTTAAAATCTCCTTGCTGGGGCTTTGCTCCTTTGTGAAACAGAGGCAGGCCCTTCCTTGTAGAGTTGATGTAGACCTTAGGTAGCAGACACGAAGCAGCCCACAAATGGCCTAACCCAGAGTATAAGGATTGGAGCTAAGAGTAGCACAAGGCTGATGGCTCTCTGCCTTCTCGATGTGGGCTGGTGGCTAACAGCATAGACTCGGACTGTCCTGCTTCCCCATGGACTGGCTGTGTGACCCTGGTCAGATTACTTCATCTCCATGGCCTGAGTTTCCTCATCTATAAAAGGTGGATGGATACTAATACTACTACTCACTTATGGGTTTATTGTGAGCATTCCTTGAAGGGATCCAAGTGAAGAAGCACAGAGCAGTGCCTGGCCCATGCATGCTATAGAAGTGGTGGGCTACTACTGGGATTGTGGTTAGGTTTGCATGGAGCTGGCCCCCATGCGGCCTGACCTGGCCAGTGTGCTGGGTAGTCTATGCGTGAGCTGGCGCTCATGTTCCTTGCCCCCAAAGAGGTTTCATTTGGGGCTTTGATTCCAGGAGGCTCCATGCTCCTAAAAAGATGCCTCACGGGGATTTCAGAAGAATTTTATAGTTTCTCTTAACACAGTGGTTTTATGGCATATAGGACCCCAGGGAGACTTCCCTACAGCTCTGAGAATAAGGCATTATTCCACAAGTCAGGTGGCAAAGGGGATTTTGCTTAATGGCTTGGGGTTACTGAGCTGCCAGCCGAGCGCCACAGAGCACACAGCACTCAGAGCTGCATCTGAGGAAGGGTCCCTCCAAGAAGGCCACTGGGAGAGTCCCTGTCCCTGACGACTGGAAATGAAGAAGGCCTTTATTTCCTTGGCACCTGCCAGGAGGAGTGATGGCCCCACTTGTTTAGGGTCAGGGCCCATGGTGATCTTGACTGTCAGGGTGACTTAAGATCTTGGCATTTATTCTTCTACAGGAAACATCCCCACCTCTGTGGAGAATCCTTGTCTTGGTCTTATACTTCTCCTCAACTAAGCCTGCTCCTCTGCCCACTCTTGAAGCCATCCAACAGTCTCCGATTCCCCAGTCCAAGCTTGGATAAGAAAGGCAGTGGTTCTCACCCTGACTGCGGTGGAATCATTTGTACGACTTTACTGTTACAGTACAGACTTTCTGGATCCTGTCTCTGGGCCTCCCCTGGGACCTTCAACTCCCTTCTACTTGAGGGATGCTACTTCCCACCCTCTACCTATAGACCTCTTCCCCTCCTTTCTTTTCCTCCCTTCTTCCCTCATGGCTCTGCGTCTTCCCTGCCTAGGCTCAGACCAGCAGTCCTTTGGGCAGGTTTTAGTCACTGCTGATTTCAGAGTCAAATTACAGACTTTTCTACCAGGACACCCTGTACACATATCACCTGCGTCTCAAGTCCCCAAACTGCTTGCACACAGGTTTACACACACCTACCAGGTCCTCAGCGCTGTGTGAGATGCCAGAAGGCACGGTTTGCTAATTGTAGGGAGCCCACACCACTGCCTTTACTTCCTCAGGTTCCTTTGTAGCTGTGCTGTATCTACTGACTGTCATCTCAGTGATTTAGTTTTCATTTTCCCTGTTTAAAAATGAACACTTGGTCTTCTGATATAAATGTGTGGATACTTCTTAATGTTATTGTACACCGGGGGCATCTACTCGCTGCCCCACACACTGTCTGAATGAGTGCCCCATCTCAGTCCCTACTTTGGCTGTAACCACTTTGCCTGTGACAGTCACAGCCAGCATTGCTACCCACTTACAGCTCCAGGAAAATTCCAGCACCATAGCCAGTCTTGGGCACGCCATTCTCTTCCTGCCAGTTGACCTATACAGTGTGTCGGGCAGGAGTCCTGGGATCCTCCATGGCCTCCAGAGTGTAACCTCTCCCCATTGGTTGGTTGAATCTCTTTGATGAGGCCTCTCTCTGCCTTAGTCCTGAGGCTTTACATTCCAACTCTCAGCTTAGCTGGATGCCAGGCCCCATAAAGCCAGGGTATAGGTGAACCTGGGCTCCATCTGCCATTCAGTGTCTCCCCAGTGATGGAGACTGATGCCCATGGGTGTCCAGACAACAGCTGAGTCTGTTGTGCCTTTATACACTGCTCCAGGCCTATCATCCTGGGTTCCACCAGCCCCAGCTTCTATAACTCTGTGCTGGCTCCAGAGCCCTACCCCAGCTTTATCCTCAGGCCAATCGTGGGGTTCCGAGCATGCCATGTCCTGAGCCAGGTAGATGGGCTGGCCTATAGAGGTGTTGCTTTCTGATGGTCTACCTTGTGGGCCCCCACCCCTGCTGAGCCCTGCCTCTGACTTAGAGGATGGCCATATCTGAGCCAGAGGGGCTCCCCTTCCCACTGCTACCAGCCAGTAACCAGTGGAGATTGCTCTCCATTACACACACCCTACTTATAGCTCCTTCTCTTATTTTTGCCACAAATTAACTCAATTTTCTTTTTATTCCACAAAGATCCAGTGAAAATCATTCTCTGATAATGATAGCAAATTCTGAACTCCTACTATGTGTGTTAGGTACTGTTCAAGCACCTTACGTGTATTGCCTCATATCATTGTCACGACTCTTTGAAATATGAAACATTACTATCTTTGTTTTACATATGAGTAACTGGGGCACAGGATTAAGGAATATGGCAAGTAAGTGACAAGATTATAGCCCACACTCCTTATGACCACACTTTTCAGTAGCTACAATTTCAGGTTTCTAGACACTTGGGCTTCCAACTGTTTGCCCAGCTCTGACCCTTATGCTTCTAGAATCTTCTTTGTCTTCTTATTTTGATCCTTTCCCCCATGTCTGTTCTCCTGGTCCTGGCTATCTTGTCCTCTATTGCCTTCAGCCTGGTGGCAGAGAGGAAGCTGACCAAGGACTATCGATTTGCACTGGGGAATCTGCAAAGTGCATAATCCACGTACACGTCATTGAGAGTTGACTGAAAATCCAACTAGGGGCTTCCTTTAAGGACCACTTTCTGGGTCTTCTTCCCCACTTTTGCACCTGTCTTGCCAGCTCTGCTCTGTAGCCACTACTGACCCCAGTCACAACTGAAAAATGCATCCTGACCCTCCCTCCCTGCTTCTCCACAGCCAGGAGGTCACCTGGAATCTTCGCACCCATTGTTATAGCTGCTTGAGAGCCAGCTTCTGCTTCATCAAATGCTGCAGGGTGTTCGCCAGTGGGATCATCTTCTGAGGATGGGTTTGTAGCCTTCTGAAGAGCTTCCTGACAGTCTCAGCCTCCCCTCACTCAGCCCACATCAAGCAGCTGGGTTGTAAAGAAGGGGAACTTGCTATTTAGAAGGGAAATCAGAGCTGTCAGCAGGACATAAATATTCATAGAGGGAGGTTAGAACTTGAGTCCCTAAAACCTTGATTTGTGTTCCTCTGTTTAAGCCTCATTAAAAAGTGGTAAATGAAAGTGGGGATATTCAGTGGAACTGCAGATAAATTGGGCTTGTTCAGATAAAGGCCTCTGACTGCCAGCTCCACAGGCCCTGCCCAGAGCGCCACGGCAGATTGGCTTGGCCACTTGTAGTTTGCCAACCTCAATTTAAAGATTTTTCTTAGCATGAGTTCCTGGCTTTGCTCTGGGCCAGTTAGTGCTTTTTTGGGCACATGGTAGCCTTCTAGAGGTATTTAGGGATAGAAATTCCCAAACTTTTTCTTTCCCAGAATGACATGCAAACCAGGGCCTGGCCCAAGGGTGTGGCAGGCAGAAATCTAACCTAGGACTAATACTTGCATTAGGTATTCACAAAGTACATATCTACATGCATGTGCAGTTGCTTCTTCTAACTTCTTCCAGCTTCTGTGGGCACGAGGGGAAGGTTTCAGAGACTGTTCCTACATGAGGCCTAAATCTGTCCCAGGTCCTGGGCCCAGCCATGCCCAACCCTACTCTCTGGCTACAAACACAAAGACTGCAGCGGGCCAGGCCTTGTGACCACAAAGAGGGAACAGGTGGCCCCCATGCCTTCTAGGACAGAAGCTACAAAGGCAGGCATTCTTAGAGGCCAGGCAGTTACATACATGAGTGGAATGGGCCAGTCTGGGCTAGACTTGAACCCTGGCCCTGCAAGTTTATACCATCTGCCCTAGGGGCTCCTAGAGTTTGGGAAGATGAGATTTGGACACACAAAGCTGGGATAGCTGTGTGCTTAGCCTAATGAGAGAAGTTAATTTGCCAGGGGGAAGTAGGCAGTACTCCAGCCAAGAGCAGCAGAGAAGGCTTCAGGGAGGAGGTAGACCTTTAAGAATTAAGTTTTGTTTGGGACCTAGTATGGAATTTGGTGCCTTGGTTGTAGCTTCTACTCCCTGGAATGGAAACGGCAAGTCTCGGGGTCCTAAGGGGCTGAGCTATGTGTTTTGAGGGTGCTGCTATGAAGGGTGGACCTCATAGTGGCCTGAAGCACCTGTTCCCCTTAGTTCTAGCTCCTTGGCTCCACTAACTATCGCATCAGGCTATTGCTGTTCTCTGAGTCTGGCTCCCTAGAGCTCATTTCCCAGCAGCGCCTGTTCTAAGATGGCCTTTGGCCTCCCCAGGCACAGGCCCCATCTCCCGGCTGGGGCTGCTTCCCAGGACAACCTTACCTTTGGTGCCTATTAGCAGAGAAATGACATAATTAACCAGGCAATTAACTTAAGGCTCTGCAGTTGCTTCCTCCCACAGGGCCCTGCTTCCAGAGCTGGAGTTGGCAGCAGGCTGGGCTGCAGAGAAGGGGATAGATGGTGTTATCGTCTGTGCTGGGCATTAGGATGAGGGAAAGTGGCTGACCCAGAAAAGGCTGGGATGGGTGCTAGCCAGAGAGAGGGGCAGAAGGCCCAGAGACTTCAAATGCAATTCTGACACTGGCCCCAGAACACCTGCCTGGGATTTTGGGATTCATACTTACAATCATCGATTGCTGTCTGCAGGGACCACTCCAGAAGAGATTGGAAAGAGAACTGAGACCAATAAGGAAAGGGGTGTTCCAGTCTGACTCCTCAGAGAAGTCATTCTGTTTGGCCGGGGGGTGGGGGGCACTCTTTCATTTGTGAAATAGAGGTCATATTTGCTCTCCCTCATAGGGATGTGGTGAGAATGAGTGAAGTCAGATGGAAAATCGAGCATTACAGGGACCCAACCTAAGGTACTGTTTAGTCAGCTGCTGTGAACAACACAGGGCCTCTAATCCTTTCCACCCCCCTGAAATCTAGGCTCCTGCCAGCAGGGCAGTGGTGCAAGAAGAGCAGGTCCAGGCCCAAAGAGGTGGCCAATTAGACAGACAGATGGACACAAATGAACTTTCAAGGCCAAATGCATGATACCAGGAACCAGACTTGGATGATCCAGTCCAGTATATTATAAAACATTTTCCCACAACCCATTTCGCCAAGAACACATCTCTGAAACTAAAAACAAATGGGAAAACTGATATCGTTGGCAACCAAGCTCTCAGAAACTTAGCTGTTTTGCCCCACAAGTTGCCACTACCTTGATGACAGGCAATGTTTTTGAAGAACCCAGTCAGAAAAATAGAAGTGTTTTTGAGCTGCATTTTTTTATACTCAGGACTTTTTATTCTCATGGAAAAATGTATATCCTTACAACTTATACTACTTTAAGATGAAGTGCATCAGTGGAAAAATACCTCTGCTTCTTGGCCCCTAGATGTCTAATTATCCATCTATACACCTGTGTGGCAGGCACCTGCTGCATTCAGAGCCCTGGTTGCTCCTGTTCTGGGGCCTCACTGGGGTGTGCGCTGGGAGACAGTGATTGAGGGGCTGCTCCTATCTGCCCTCAGCCCATGCTTGGGTCCAGTGGGTCAGGGAAGCTGTGAAACCCTGAGTAACACCCTCAGCCATTTCCAGTGGGGCTCAGGCTGTACCACGTGGAAGTAGAGGACAGCAAAGACAGATGTTGGGGGTTGGATGGGGGGCTGTCCAGGAAGACTCCTAGAGGCTTCCTCTTCCCCATCCCAGAATGCCAACTATTTTGAAAGTCGAAGGGCTCTGCTGTCCATCTCTATCTGCTGGTGTGCTGTATGTTTCAGATCGATGGGCTGGAGGAGAAGCTGTCACAATGTCAGAGGGACCTGGAGGCCGTGAATTCCAGGCTCTATGGGCCAGAGCTGAGCCCAGAGGCCAGGTAATGCTCCTGACCCTCCACCACCCCCAGCCCTCTGCCTGCCCCTCATATCTATCCTGGGCCCTGGCCCTGTGCTTCCATTCCCCATCCACCTGCCACCAGAGGCCTAGCCCTTGTCCCCTTTGTCCAACCTGCCCTGGTGTGCCAGCTACCCCTCAGGTGGGAAGAAAGAAAAGGGCTTAAGCCATAAAACTTCCCCACTCACAGGAGGTCTCTGGAGAAAGAGAAAAACCGCCTGATGAACAAAGCCTCCAACTATGGTAAGAGTTCCCTTTTGTTACCAGCCCCACCTTGCAATCTCAGTGTCAGCAGAGGCAGACAGCCCAGGGAGCCCACAATGTGACAGGGATCAAGGAGGAGGCAGTCCTTCAGGAGGGAATGAGCCCTTAGGAGGTTGCAGGAGCTCACTGTAGGCCCAGGAGCCTGGAAGAACATGTTTGTTCTTTCATTCCAGGGGAGATGGATTTGTTGTTGTTCTGTGGGATGAAGGGGTATGGCAGTAGCCAGGTACAGATTCTCACATCCACCCAGACTTGGGAGGTCTGTCCTCCCTGCTCTCTCCTCCCTTAGCTTCACTCCCTCCCTGGGATGGGAGTGGGGGCAGCTGAGAGCCTGGGTGAAGCAAGGTGAACCTCCCACTTGGGCAGCATGAAGGACTCTTGGGGGTGGAGCAATGCTGCCACCTTCTGGGCAGCAGAGGCACAGCCACGTAGAGCCCAGGCTGGGTGTGGAGCTAGAGGGCAGCTGCTGGGCCCACTAACACCCCACCCACACCCTGTCCCCGCCGGCCTGGAAGATGGTTTGCAGAGGTTCCTCCGACTTGTCTGTTCTGTTCTCCCTGAACTGCCAAACTTGGCCAACAGTCAGCCCCAGAACAGACCACATGGCAGGGAACCAGGGAACCTACCAGGGCCTCAGGCTCAGTCTGGCCTGCCCAGAGCTCGTCTGCAGCTCTCTCCCTGCTCCTTCTCACGGGTCAGGGTGGGGCATTAGCTCCCCCTCAAGCCTATAATTTTCACACAAAATCGCAGCACCACCACTCAGTTTAGTCTTCAGAGTACTACCCACCTGCATGTCATAAGGGGACAAATAGTGTAGCTAGAGTAGCAGGACTGGCTTCCTGTAGAGGTGAGCTCAACTACCTTGTGGGCACAAACTGCCTTCTCTTAGCATCCCTAGTTTCTGCTTAGCTGGGCATCCACCACCTAGGGCAGGACTGGAAGCACTGGTGGTATGGTCTCAACCTGTACCTACTCCAGCATCAAGCCAAAGGAGGTCTTAGCTGCCCTCGGAGTTTCTACTTGGTCAGATGAGGCACCTTGGATGGATGAGTACCCCAGAGACGGGCCAGAGGACTCACCTAGTGATGCCATGACACTACCTAGTTTCATGTGTGGTCTTTTTGGTGACCTCCTCACACATTCCATCAACTTCAGCTGCATTTAGAGAAAAATGGTTGAGCAGCATTAACTGTTGGGACTTTTAGGGGGCCAGAATATGTAGCCAAAGGTTGTGAGGATCTGGGCAGACCAAGGACAGAGTCCTTTTCATGGATAAGGAAGGAGCTGGGGAGGAATACCTCTGCCCATCTGTGGGAGAGGCAAAGGCAGATAAGAGTAACAGATGGGCCCAGACGATCTGCCCAACACCCTGTTTCCTCCCAGAGAAGGAGCTAAAGTTGCTTCGGCAGGAGAACCGGAAGAACATGCTGCTCTCTGTGGCCATCTTCATCCTTCTGACCCTCATCTATGCCTACTGGACCATGTGAGCCTGAGATTTCTCCAGAGTCAGCACAGACTTCCCCTCAGCAACCTGGTCACAGCCAAGCAGGCCCTTCATGCGTCAAGAGGACCTAGGTACAGGGGCATTTCTTCCCTACCCAGACACTGGAGAAGGGCTTCCTATTGGCCCAGCCCCTCCTGCTTCCAGGTGCTGTGTGGGGCCTGGGTCTCCAGAAGGACTTTGTGCTGCCTCCTCCCTTAGCCCAAAGGAAAGGCAATAAAGAACAGCCAGGATATTCCTGACTGCTGAGTAAATGTCATGATCTTACTGCAGTCGGGGGGCACTGAGAGTGGCATTCAGGAATCAAGGAAGAAGAGATGTTCAAGGGAAAGGTCTTGGCTTAGAATTCAGAAGGGAGAAGGGGGGCTGTAACAGTGAGCCCCCAGCTTAAGTAGGGAATAAGGAGGCAGCGGGAAGTACTTCCCAAGCCAGAACTATGCTGGAGCCATTTCCAGGAATTGGGCATTGCTGGAGAGGTAGCCATTGTGCCACATGTCTACCACCTCCACCAAACAGTCTTGCCCTCCATTCAGTGGCAAGACTAATTATGGCCGAAAAAAATGCAGCCTGTGCAGTGAAGGGTATCTTTGGGATTTGAAGTCACATGGCAGCCCCACGGAGGCAAGGAGTTAATCCATCTTTAAGAGACAGGCAAGGCTGGTTAGGCCTAGCAGAGTGAGTGGGCAGCAAGAGCCATGGTAATGACCAGAGAGACTTATGGTGACAGTGGCCAGTAAATCGGGAGGGGATTATAGGGAGAAGCGGTATTGGTGGGCCTACTGGATAAGGAAGCAGGAGCCACAAACACAGACATCACCTGCTGTCCTGAGCACATGCCCCAACCCTACTCCCAATACAGGGCCCAGGAGGGTCAGGAGTGGGAGGCTAGAGCAAGGCAGAGCCGAGCAGGGCAACCAAGGATGAAGGGCTTGGGAACTGAGATCACTCCCATTAAATAAGTTAAAACAAGGAAAGGAGTTGCCCCAGAAGCTCAGGCTATGAAACATCAAGGAAGAGCAAGGAGCCAAGCAAAGTGCAGGCAGGCTCTAGGAGGAAATAGGCACCAGAGTGATATAACTGGTGGAGAAACTGGCCTGGAACAGAGAGGGAGGCACCATCAGCACTTGCATGTCTCCCACCCCCAAGCACAGCTCCCAGTTCAGGAGCAGAAAGGAGGGGAGGCGCTAGCTGGGGGTCCACAAAACCATCTCTCTCCCTCTCTTTCCCTGGTCTAGTGGCACTAATTGGTCTGACACCTCTGTTATTTTAGTCACACAGACTGATCCTGGATTGTCAAGGTACCACCACGGAGTGAGCTGTGTGATTTATGTATGGGGGAGAGTGCCTCCCTGCCCTGCTGGGCTGTAGGTTCATTCATTCTCCAGTTCCAGCTTCTAACAGGAGCTGCATAATTTCTCAGCTTCCTTGGGCCCCGTCTCTGGCAGCAAGCAGCAGCCCTGGGAGCCCTGAGCTTAGACAAGCCTCTGGTTAAACCCTCTCTTCCTTCTTCGAGTACAGCTTTTTCCCCTTCAGCCCAAGGTGTTTTATCCAAGCCAGTCCCAGACCACAAAGTACCCAGGACAACCAGCAGCAGCCCCAGTAGAGCCACACAGACATTAAAAATATGTTTATCTTTAATGATCCAAGATTCTGCAAGACACACTGATATACCCAGAAATGGGTGGAAATACAGCATTTCAGTGGTGCTGCTGCCAACCCAGGGAGGAGGCGGGAGGGGGTGCTAAGACTGGATATTGGCTGGCGACCCCCCCACAGGTGGAGTCAATTCCAACCTCACAGGGAGCTTTAGTGCCCTATCTATCTCCATGGAAACCAGCCTAGCACTAGGATGGGGCCCTAGGGAGCCTGTATAAGCATCTCTGAGAGGTATTTCCCATTAAGAACCACAGGTGCCCTCCCCCACCCAAAGCTACTGCCCAGCTTTCCCACTTCTGCTTCCACCAAGATAGAGGAAATGGAGTGACCACAAAATGACACGTGACTGTACCCCCTATTAGAGAAGAAAAACAAGGTTGTGGGGAAGGGTAGCAAGGTGGCTGTGGCAAACAAGAGTGCCATGATTGCCAGAGGGCTGGGTATGACCCAACCCTGGAGGTACCCTCTGTTGCAGTGGGGCCACTGCTGCTGGGACACAGAAAAAGGCAGGTCTTCAAGGGTGCTTCCTCCTCTTCTAGAGCTGCCCAAGGTTTAGGTCAAAAGGGGTCGAGGCCCACGAGGCAGTCACATCCACTACCAGACAGTGCTACCTGCATCCTGATGTGATGTCAGGAATGTGGGGCCCACACACCTCCCTTCCCGGCCTGCGGGACTGTCAGAGATCCAGGCTGAGAACTCCAGAGAAGACCAGGACAGGGTAGGGAAAGAAGACAAAATTTTCTCCAACTTGGCATCAAAACAGAATAAGTTCAAAGAAACAAAACTTTGATTTGTACAGTAGCTGCTCCTGGCCAGCTCACGACGGTGGGTCTTTACCCACTCAGGTTGGCCCAGTAAAAAGCTGGGCAAAGCAAGGGCATGGCTGCCCTCAGGGCAGCGCATGGAACTCAGAAAAGTGAGTCTACAGGATACAGGAGAGAATCGCAGAGCCAAAGCCCTGCTGCGCTCTGCATGTCCTCCACCGGCCCCATGTGCCCTGGGCCCCGATCTCAAACCCGCCGTGAGAGCAGCATCTTTCAGGCTGAGTCCTGGCAGGAGAGAGAGTTCCCAGGCAGGTCTCCGAGGAGGGAAGTCTAAAAGTGTTCCAGAAGGGACATGAGTGTCCTCTGAAGGCCCCAGACCGAGCTCTTCAGGGGAGATGGAGAAGAAATCACCCACCCTTCATGGCCAAACTATGGTGACTGTGCTCCCCTGTCCCTTTGAGAGGGGAAAGAAACCAGTACTGTGGGCCCCCAGGCAGAGCACCCTGACTCAGAACGAGAGGGCATTCAGCAGGAATGGGTGTTCTCAGACCCTCAGGCGCTGTGTGTCTGGATGAAGGACAGGACATCCTCCTTGGACAGCTTGTCCGGGTCTTGGGGCTTCTGGGAGTCATGTACACGGATGCCATCCCCCCACTCCCAGAAGAGACGGCCATAGTAGCAGATGCTGGGGAGGAGAAAGGAAATCAGAGGGCTGCACCCAGTGGAGCAGGACCGAGAGATCACCACCCAAACCCTGACAACTGGCTTAGGAGATGAGTGTTCTTAAAAGAGTCAGGGGGTAGGGGGTCCTGTCAATGACTCCACTTGAGAGTCTTCACTCTGGCAGCCAAAAACCCAGAAGGCCTCAACTCCTCCTCCCTGCCTTCTAGAACCAGCTTTTCCCAACAAACAGCTGCTGCTACTGAGTCCAACTGGATTTCTACAATTACTGATACTCCTGGTTTATCTGTCTGCTGTTCATACAGAACAGTATTAATGTAGTGACAGACACTAGTGTCAGTGACTAATTATAGGTACATTAGGGCTACTGGGGGCCATTGGAACCTATGACCAACAATCTAGCAAAGAGACACTGAGTCCTGACCAAGGGATAGCTGGGACCCCGAGTCCCAAGGGGCAGGACTGTGGACACTCAACATGTTCCTACCACCAGGCCAGGGTCAGAAAGTCATGTAAACAGTGGCTGCCCTGTGGGGCAGATGCCCAGCCTAGGCGAGGCCCTTCACACCCAGGGCCCCCAACCATCACAGCAGGTCTTGGCATCACTCTCTTATCACTGAGCTTATCATCCAGGCCCAGCCACACACTGGATGGGGGCCGCCATCCCCACCCTTGCTCAGAGGAGCCCCTGCGTGGGCAGCAATCAGTTTCAGGACCTGGGGTGTGCCCCAAAGGGCTGGCTAGCATCCTGGCAGGAATACTTGGGGCTGCAGAGGGGGCAAGCCTAGAGGAGGGCTACTTACTGAAATGGGGCAATGGAGTCTGCAGGGAGGTCAAAGGTAGAGAGCTTGGTTTTCTTGTTGTAGAAGAACTTCCTCTTGAAGCTTTTGCTGAATCCCATAGTCCATGGCTCTGACAGGAGGAAGAAGGGAAGAAGCCCATGGGGGAACAGGTCAGGCCAACGTAGGGGTGTGCCTTTTCCCATTCCCGTTCTTCCAGTCCCCTCCCCATCAAAGTTCAGGCAGAGAACAGATGCAGCCTTCATCACCAGCCCAAAGGGGCTCCAGAAGGACGACTAAGATAATTCTCAACAACCCTGCCCAGTCCTGCCAACTTGCCACCAGGGCAACATCTCTGGGTCCCTGGCAGAGGCAGCAGGACTCTGTTAACTAGAGGGCACTGAAGAAAAGGGATTCTACGAGGGATGCAAATGGCCAACTTTGACTTTCTGGACCTGCTGCTGCCCACTGAGAAGGTCCTCTTCCCACCATGAGAACACCATGCATGCATACACAAATTGGGGCCCTCTCTCCCTAGCCCCAACCTAACCCCCAGCACCCACCAAAGAACAGAAGAGGCTCAGAGAACACAATACTCCCCAGCATAGACCTCAAAGAAATGCCAGCCTGGCTGCTACCCACTTGGTCTGGGCCAATCACTCTGATGGAGGGATGCAGGGCAGGGAACAATCACTCATCACCCACCATTCACTGTCCTGACGATGTAGAGGCCAGTGGGCACAAAGTGCCGGTCGTCCCGTCCTGTGTAGCTGAGCTTCGGTATGCCACTGGAGCCCTTGATGATCTTCATTTCTAACCTGATTTCCCCGAGGAGGTGTGCAAACAGGAAGTGTAAGTGTGTGCATGAAAGAGAAAGCCCTAACATTAGTCTCTGGCTAATATTGAAATCACACCAATCACAGTATTTTATCTCAAATCAACGTAAGAAACAGGCAGACATAAGTGAGCTGCTCCAAGCCACACTGCAAGTGAATGAGTGCAGTGCTAGGTTCAGAACTCAGGCTCTGAACTCCCAACTAAGTAATGGAGGCAGGGGAGTGACAGATATTTTGTGGTGTTTGGGGTGTTTCAAAGTGACACCAGTAAAGGTAAGATCTGACACCACAGGTGCCACCAGGTCCACTACCCATAACATCATTGGGGCCAGTAAAGAGTTAACACAAGAGCACTGAGACTCCATGCCACAGCAAGGGGCACACCCAGGATGACAGATGAGACCCACAGATCTGACTGAGCACCCCCAACACCACTAAGAATCTGAGGAAGCAGTTATGCCCCCTCTGCCCCTCCAGGCTCAATCTCTCTGTCAGCACCAGGAGCTGGGATTTATAGTGTTTCAAGCAGCTTGCTGCTCTACCCCTCACAGGGACAATTGTGACTATTACAGCATCAATGAGCCCGTATTTCTGCCTGACACACACCCGCCTGCTTCCCTCCTGACAGGGTGCTGAATCAGCTCTCAGCCGGGGGGCTCTTGGCTGCAGTGGAGCCGCACTACACCGAGGCAAGGGAGGTGGGAGGTATAGGCAGCCCGCCAGGGCCAACTCACTGCTCACCCCAAACCACCTCTACAAAAAACAACGAATCCTGGATACTGCCATGCCCCCCGCTCCAACTCTTCTCAAATCCTGAGCTACCCTGGTTGAGTCATTCACCTGACAAAAATCTTCTCCATCTCCTCCAGCCTGTACACCTCCTTCACCCTGCAGGTAGAGAGACAGAGGACAAAGGCTTCCTGGGGAGATGCTCCTGTCCAGGAAGCAGCTGGTAGGCAGGAGGCTGTGCCTGTGCTTGCCCTCTACCCCAGGCCCCTGCACCACCCAACCTTTCAAGAATGTGGACCCCCAGCCTTTCTGCCACACAGCTGTCATACACAGACAAGCCCTACATTTCAGAGCTGCCAAGCACCCCCTTGGGCTGGCTGCAGGGTGACTGTGGTTATGGAAAAGGGGAGGGAGAGAAGGGCAGGCAGACAAAGATGTCTCTTGTCAGCATTCCCACCCCAGTTTGTCATCACCATTAACAGAGACCAGAACACCAAGGTCCAGACTCTTGCCCACGTCAGACTATGTGGATTTTAGGCCCTCCTGGAGCACAAGTTACTTCCAAATAGTCCTAATAGGCCTGTTACCATAGAGGGCGGGGGGATGCCTACGCAGGATGCAGGGCTACTGTTTGATGCCCAGCCCTTCACTTCTGGAGGCTCTTGAACACGCCTTGGGAATTGCTACTGGGGAAGGTCCCCAGAGACCCAGCAACCAGACCACAAGCAAGAGAGACAGGGTCCCTGGGAGCTGCCTCTCAGGCCCAGGCAGATAGGACATTTTCAAGTATGGGAAAAAACTGTTTTTGGACTTTTAGAAGACATCTATAAAGTGCATTCTCAGTACTGGATTTAATTTTAACTAAGTAAATTTATATTAAAAAGAATAAGAATGATTTTGATAAAGTATAAATAGACACCTCAGTCTCTAGTAAAATGAAGCTCCAGAGATAATAACCTCAGACCTTGGCCTAGCATGGAAACATCTGCTCTGTCTGTTCCCTGACTGTTCTCTCCTCCTCATGAAATTTAACATGGCAGCAAACCCTAACCTTCCCAAGCACCAAGGTTCCCACTCCTTCAAACTATCCTCCTCTATCCTTCTCTTTCTCATCTTCAAAAATTTCCATCCCCTCAGCACTCTTTTCTTACCTAAAAAAATGAAAAAGCCAAGTGATTTGCTAATGAGACACAAGTATGAATGTGTGACTCACAGAGGTGTGTGAGTGCTCTCAGAAGCACACACATCTTTAATGAGGATACCTTAACCCCTACAAATAAATCTCCTGAGGAGGCTGGCCCACTGTGACCAGCAGGATGAGGAGTTACTCTGGGGTAAAGGAGCTACCTACCTACCTAGCACTCCCAAACAAATCACTCATCAAGGGCAGTCTTATCTCTAACACCAACCTTGCTGGGTCTCCTTCACTGGGCACTCCCATCCCCCACAGGATGGGGAAGCCAACATTGGCCAGAAAGAAGCAACAAGGAAGGGAGATTTGAGAGGAAGAGATGATATACTCACCTGATGGGATTCATGTCAGGCCGACTAGGCTTGGAAACAGCTTTCACAAATTTCTCAGCAAGCTGAATTCTACGATCCAAACAGAGTCTCTCAGATACAATCAAGGGTGCCTCCACCAGCATCCTTGCCCGGAGCATTTTCACAGCACCAATAAGAGAACACTCTGGGATCTACAGCAAAACTGCTCCAAGGGGCAGCACTCACGGCCCCCAAGAAACCCAACCTGCCTTTCTCCACTGAAGTCTTTATGCATGCCTTCTCTCTCTCTCTCTGAATTCTGACCTCTAATCTCACTACATCTTCATTGGTTTTTCTGAAGTGTGCCTTCAGCTGTGCTCAGGCAGTCTACTAGAACTTTAATATCATCTTTACTGTGTCTACTTCATTACCCCAAACCACAGATCCAACAGTCCACCCACTCAGATGAACCAATTCAGAAGTGACATCAGCAATGTGGCAGTGCAAGATGTCCCTCCTTTTAACAACTAGGCATCCACCCACCAACAAAAGTGCCTTTGTGGTAATTGTGGAATCCAGATGAACTGACAAATAGGACCAACCAGCCAAGCACAACATGTGCTTCTCCCCGTAAGGTCACCCTCTTGCTCAACCTTAACATAAACATCATCTGTGATCTGAACGGCTGTGACAAAATGGGACTGTGCTGGTATCTATGATCATCAAGGCCCAAGCCCTGGCAAAGTCTGAAGTGCCAACACTAATATCTTACCCTGCCCCTGAAACCAGCCCATAGGTGGAAGAGGGAAACACTATGGAAATCTGTAAGCAGAGAAGGCCTGGCTGAGGGGCCAACCCTCAGAGGCTGCTGCCACAGGGCTGACCTGGCCTACCCCACCTCCCTCCCCCAGGGCCCAGGTCAGACCGCTGGTTAAAGTGCTGCTCCCGCACGTCACTGCCATTCAGCACGAGGACATCAAGGATGTGGATCGCACTAATCTTCCGCTGGGCCTTTCCCTAGAAAGACAAGTATGCTGCCTACTCTGCCCACCATGGCATGCTGGCCCCCACTCTACCTATAGCCAGGAGAAGGGAAGGGCTCTAAACACAAGGTATTTCTTTTGTCTCTCTCCCAGCTGATTCTTAGCACCAGGCTGGCCCAGGCTTCTGAGCAGGCAGAGATCTGAGGCTTTGGGTGATAAGCACCCCGTGAACCTCAAACCCAATGAGGCTGTCGCCATGGTGCTCCAGCCAAGAGCATGGCTTCCCACTCTTGCCAACTGTTCCCACTGACTATTCTAAAATCATCTGTATAGCTGTAATACTCAAAGCTATGGGAAATAACAAGTTATGATCTCTGGTCATAAACTAAACCAGCACTAAAAACACCCAGCAGGGCCACCGGGGCCCTGGGTGCACAGAGATGCTAGACGTCTCCTCCTTCACACACAGAAACCGTGGTCCTTCCTACCTGAATGTACCATGGCTTAGAGCAACTGCTTGAGCAAGAATAATTATAAAGCCTTTCCCTGGTCCTGGGACACATACGATGTAACTCAGTTAACTCAGAGGGAAAAAGGGCCAGGCTCAGCTATGCCCCAGGTCCCTAGCTGGCAGGGCCAGGAGACGTGAGCAGAACCACCTCTGACCTCCCCTTTCAGCTCATGGACAATCTCCACAGATAGCAGAGTGTCTCGGGGTAGCTCTGTCTTCAGGTCCAGCTTGACCCAGCGGTCTGACTGGCGGCCATCCCACGTGTAGATCTGTGATTTCTATAAGCAGAGAGAAAAGGCTAGGTCAGGCAAACATGGAGACTGAGGGGTGAGAGACTCAGTTCTCAAAAGGGCTTTCGGTTGGTGGCTACAAGCTGATAGGACTGAGAAATGTCAGAAGGAAATGTCTAGGAGCGATCAGTCGGCTATACTTCCGTGATAACGATAGTGCTGTCCTCCACTGCCTTAGCGGAAGAGAAGTAGAGATCCAGCTTGGTCCCATGGTAGGGAACAGACCAGGGCACCATTCAATAAGCCTAAGTCCACGATTAGTGCCTTCGAGAAAGATCCAGTTTGGTGTATATGTCTGAGGTGGGTTTGGCGAAAGGTCCAGAGAGCAGAACAGGAGAGAAAAAGTAAAAATGAGAAAAAGATAAAGTATGAGAGGACACATAGAAAGTAAGTGAGGAAGAAGAAATAAAATTATATAGAAAGACAAGTCAGAGTAGAAAAAAAGAGCAACGATGACTTTACCCAATTAAATAACACATAGAACTGCCAAGGCTTTCCCTCACCTTGTTTTAGACTCCAAGGGCCCCAGAGTAAGGATAGGTAGTATCTTTGCTAGAAAGGATGACATGGATGGTGGTGGTGTTGCAAAGAAATGGCTGCATGGACTCAAGCCAAATTAGCCTGCTGACCATCCTACTAGCCTAGGAAGCTCCACATAACAAGAAAAGAGGCAATATTCCCTTTAGCAATGTACAGAAATGAATAAGCAAATAAATAAATAAAAGAATGAATGAATGACAACTGGCTAACTCAGAGGAAGAAAGGAAGTAAAGTTGTAAGAAATACCTTCGCCGGGGTCAAAGCCCCAGTTGCTTGGTGCCAACAGAACATGCACTGAGTGTGGCAGGCAGCTGTCCAGATTCCTACAGACAGAGGGTAAGATTCCGCCACCCAAAGCTGAATAGGAAGCAGGCTGCAGACTTACCCCCAGGCCAATGAGAAACTTCTGCTCACTGCCAGACACCATGCAGCGGTAGTCGAGCACTGGGCGGATCTTCTCCAGGGTTTTGGAGGTGAGCAGTGTGGGCTTATAGCTGAAGATGTCAATCTCAGTGCCCTGCAGCACCGGGTCAGAGAAAACACAGCTGGGTTGGGGGAACACACAGGCGCTCAGTATGGGTGCCTGTATGGGGTTGGGGGCAGACTGGAAGAGGCGAGGGACAGGAAGCACTTGCTCTCTGAAATATCACCCCCTATACCTCCTGCCCTCCTTAATGACGTACTAACTGGGGTCTAATTCCCTCTGCCTGGAGTGTTCCTTTAGGATCTATTAGGAGAGGCTGAGATAGGAAACAACACCGAGGGGCCAAATACAGATCCATTTACCAGAGCTATAAAGAAATGTCACCAGCATATAAAAGCCATTCCTTCAATAAAAGTGAAGGCAAGGACTCACCAACAGTTGGTTTAAGTGATCTCTCCACCCCATTCAGAAAAATGTACCCATGCTATTCTTTTTGAGGCCATCTTCAATCATATTTTCCAGTTCCTGAGCCCACAAACCAGCACAATGGCCCATGATCTGGGCTAGATTTAAATGATGCCCAGGGAAAAGCTGGAAGTCAAGTGGTAGAAAAAAACAGGGCAGGACCAGTTCACCAGAAACAGAACAGTGAGCTGAGGGTTAGGCCAGCCCCACTACAGAAGCTCTCCTGGAAGCCCCTCTTGGGCCTTTGCCCAAGATCATCCCACACTTCAGTCTCCCCTACAGGCAAATCTCATGGAACCCTAAACTGGCCAGGGAGTGATAGTCAGCACCATCCTTTGGGTGGCAGGAATGCTGAGCACAGCACATCTCAGGACGAGAATCTTCAGGCAGCCTAATGGGCTCTCGGGGAATTCAACATCCCTACACCAAAGGTTCCCACCTGTGGTGGCCTCGGCCCAGCCCCTCAGAGCCCAGGTGGTACCTGTACAAGTCTTCTGGAAGACAGGCATCTGGGGTCTCAGTGATACCTTCCGTATGTAGAGGTAGGCCTCTCTAACTTTTTATTTTCATCAGATATGAAACTTACCTGGATTAGCTCAAAGAACTTAGATTTTGGGTCTGAGGAAGAAGGAGCAACTCGAGCCTGATCTGGGATCTGAAGAGACAGCAAAGAGCTTTGATTTTCAAATGGACTTTTGACCAAGACTAAGTGTGAGTCTACATAGATGAAGGGAGAGGTTCAGACTGGGGAAGATGGAATGGCATGTAACACAGGAGTCTAGAAAGGGGGATGGAGGTGGATAATTCAGTCACTGCTCCCTTTCAGGCCCTGTGGTAGCACACCCCAAATGCCACTTCCCTTTGTTGCTACACAGGGCTACCAGCAGCACCTACCACCCTTGTCCTTTATGACCCAGCTGCAGGGCCAAACTGGCAGTGAAAGGGCCAAGGAGGTAACACCCAACAATGCTGAAATGTCCAGGAATGCTGTGAGGGGAGGCAGACATTTTCATGTAGCTGGAGACCTAAAGGTCAGTCCCATTCTTCTCTATAGCTTCCCTGCCCTGTAGCAACACTGAGCTAGGGAGACACTTACCCCCCAAAGACGGAGGCACTCTTTCCGGATCTCTGCCTGCCGAGGCTCACTCAGGGTCCTGGGAAAATAAAGCCAGCAAGTGATTAAACCTCCATGAGGTACAAGGACTGTGAGTCCTATAAGCCCCCTTAGAACCCCAGAGAGGAAGCCCGCATGAAAAACGTGTGTGCACACATGGAAGCCGTGATGCCATCAGCACAGAGTGCTTATCACACTCACATGGATCTGCCTCTTGAAAATGGGATGACCTCTCCTTCCTACCACACAGGAAAGGGAGGAGACTACCCTCCTAACCACCTGACAGGGTTCTTCACACATCCTTCTTCAAATTACCCATCAGTATGTTCTGGCTCCTCCTCTGCTAATATAGGCCACATTAAGTCCATCCCAATGGACATCACTATGCCCCAAAAAGCCAAATTAGCTTATGCTGGCCCCTACCAGAGATTTTCCCTAACCAGTTCTACCTTTCCTCTCTTGATCATTCTTTACACAGTATCCCCTAAACATTATGTATTCTATACCCTCTGATGTACTGTTAATGACTCTTCCTGTATCCTTTTCCTGGGTTAGTCTTATCTTCACAAAGACAACATAAAATCTTTGAGGGCAAGGTTCATGCCATAATCTTCTCTGGCATCCTTCATAGACCACAGCAGAGTATGAGATAAAAATGTTTTAAAAATGTTTGTTGAAATGAAATAAAAGAGCTCAGAGGGAGAAGTAAAACAAAAAGATCTTCTCCTGAAATAGGTGAATTCTGGAAAGTAGGCAACACTCACGTGTCTTGAACAAAGGCATGGATTTTGGCCAGAGCTTTGATCTGCAGACTACAGTGGCTGAAAGGAAAAAAAAAAAAAAGATTTGATCTCAGAAGGATTACCAAAAAAGACAGCCAAAAGACATCAGGACAAAGAAGAGCAATGATGACTTCACTGGAGCAGTGACCCTTTATATTTGGAGAAGGGACTGGGAATTGAAAGAAAACCCCCACAACTACACCCCAAAGTACAGTTACATGGGCCTGCTGAAGGCTGAGGGTAAAGCAAAAAAAAAATGAGTCAAACCCTCCAGACATTTAGATGCCAAGTCCTGCTACAAGGAAGGTTCTGATCCCATCTTTAAAAATGAAAGCAGTAGTGAACTGATTCTAAAGAAAGCAGCGCCAAAGCCCAGACAGTTCAACTACAGACTAAAATGACTTGACCCACCTACACTAACAGATCTTGCCAGGCTAGTCTCCACTTTCTTTTACATACGATGGCTGGCATTTAATAAAAAAGTAGGAGACATGGGATTAAGCAAGAAAATGTGACCCACTGACAAAAGGGAAAATAATCCAATAGAACAAGACTCAGAGATGGTCCGAATGTTGGAATTATCAGACAGGGCCTTTAAAATAACTGAAAAACATGTTAAAGGATCAAGTGGAAAAGTTGTATGACATGCATATAAAGATGGACAATATCAGCGGAGATATAAAAACTATATTTTAAAAGCAAATAAAAATTATAGAAATAAAAAATATGATATTAGAGATGAAGGATGATTTTGTTGGGCTTATCAGCAGACTGAACATAGTAGAAGAATCAGTAAACCTGATAACAAACAGGTCAACAGAAACACAACTGCAACATAAAGAGAAAAAAGTGAAAACCATAACCGAGCATGTAAGCTCTTTGGTACAATAACAAGCAGTTTAACATAAATATAATTGGAATCTCAGAAGCATAAGAAAGAAAAGGACAAAGATATTGACAAGATAATAGCACTGAGAATTTCCTCAAACTGATAAATGAAATCAATCCACAGATCCAAGGTCAGAGAACCCCAAGCAGAATCCATACAAAGAAAACCAGATATAAACACACCATGGTCAACAAGCTGAAAACAAAAGATAAAAGAGAAAATCATGAATGCAATCAGAGGAGAAAGGACACATGACATACAGGGAAACAATAGCTAAAAATAATGGTAAGGGTAAAAATAATGGCTAACATCTCATCAGAAAACAAGGAACTCAGAACAATATCTTTAAAGTGCTGAAAGAAAAACACTGCCAACCTCGAAGTCTATATCCAATGAAAATACCCTTTAAAAGTGAAAGGGAAGTAAATACATTTTCAAGAGACAAAAGCTGAAAGAATCAGTCTCCAGCAGAGACTAAATAAACTAAAAGAAATTCTTTAGGGTGAAGGGAAATGATTCCAAATAGAAATCTAGTTCTGCGGAAAGGAATGAAGAATGCCAGAATGGGTAAGTGTCAGTAAATGTCAAGGAACCTTTAGTAGATGTATATACAAAATATATAAAAAAAGTAGATGTATATACAAAGGTGTGTGTATCTTTAAATCTCTTTTAAAGACTATAGACTGTTTGAAATAAAAAGAACAGCAATGTAAAATAAGGTTTTCTATAAAACAAGAGCACAAAGGAGAACTGTAAATGCACATTTACTGTAAGGTTCTTACACTGTTCATGAAGAAGAATACTTTTTGAAAGTAAACTATGATAAATTAAAGATGTTGTAATCTCTAGAATAACTAAAACAACACAAAAGGCATAAAAAGAAAAAAATATGAGGAGATAAAAAGAAATACTACTAAAAATACTGAATTTGCCCTCCACCAAAAAGGAAGGAAGAGAGAAACAAACAGAAGACAGGATAAATAGAAATCAAACAACCAAGACAAAGGATTTAAACTCAAACATATCAACAATTACAGTCCATGTAAATGTACTAAATACCCCACTTACAAGGCAGAGACTATCACAGTGGATAAAAAGGTAAGAACAAACCATGTGTTATTTACAAACACAAAGACAGGTTAAAAATCAAAAAGACAAAATAGGATAAAACCATGTACATACTAAGCGAAAGAAAGCTGATGTGGCTATATTAGTATCAGACAAAGCAGACTTCAAGAGTATATCAGAGATAAAAAAAGATATTTCACAATGACAAGAGGGCGATTCATTAAGAAGACAAAATCTTAAATGTGCATTTGCCTAGTGATTACAAAGATCCCAAATATATGAAGTAAAAACTAACAAAACTAAAGAAATAGACAAATCATAATTGAAAAATCATAACTGAAGACTTTAATAACCCTCTTTAGCAACTGACAGAATAAATATTCAACATATCAGTTAAGATATAGAAGATTTGAAAAATCTTATAAACCAACTTGACAAAATTAATATTTATAGAACACTATACTCAATAATAGCTGTTGGAATACTCACCAAAATAAAGATGAGCCACAAAAAAAAAAAAAAAAAAAAAAAAGGATGAAATCAAACAGTATATTTTGAGTATAACAGGATGAAATCTAATAGCTATCTTGGAAATTCCAAAATATCTGAATATTAAATATCACATATCTCCATAATACATGAATCAAAGAACATATCATAAGGGAAATTTAAAAAATATTTTGAACTGTATAATAATGAAAAAAGATAACATCAAAATGTGGGAGAAGGAACCTGGCAAAATGGCGTAGATGATAGAAGCTTCATTCGTCCCCTCTTGTAACCACATTAAAGTTGAGATGGAAACAGAGCAAACAACAAGCAGAGTCACCTGGGGGTCTACAACTAGTGAGAGAAATAAGAAATCACCCTGCAACGGTAGAAAGTAGGAGCGGGCAAAGACGTGAGGCTGCCCAAGCAGCTGAGTGGGACAGAGGGGACAGTAGCTGCAGACACCTCTTAAAGGGGCCGTGTGCTTGAGCTGACTTTCACAGTGACAGACCTGCTCACTCTGAGTACCAGCGCTGGGTCAGCTACTTGGGGGGCACCAGGGACTTACAGGGGAACACTGAGTTGTCGGAGCAAGGGCTGGAGGTGAGGCTTTCTACGGGTAGAGGTACTAGCGGTATCCATTATTGCTCTGTTGAGCCCTCCCCGCTTCCAGTGCGTGGACACAGCGCCCCATAGGTGAGATATCATCAAACTGGATAACAGAGGTCGCTCTGCTCAGAAGATTCCCTGAAACTCTATCTCCCCCAACTCGTGGCTGCACCCAAGCTACCCTCAGTTTTGTCTTCAGGGAGTCCTGTGCCATTTGCAGAGCAGCACCAAGACTCACAGTGGTGGCAGCTGACCTTGGTTTCTGGCATGGCTTCTTGAGGTAACTGTGGATTGCTTGCTGAATCTTAACAGGTGGCCCCAGAGGGGCACAGCCTTGGGCTAAATTTGGCCTGTAGCTGAACTCTTCTCAGGACTGTGCCACTGGACACTTACTACACAAAGTCACGCTAAGACTGGGAGACTTAGGAGCTTTGCTTAGTATATAGAAACAGACATGTAAAGACAGCCAAAATGGGAAGACAAAGAAGCAGAAACCATATGAGAGAAGAGAACCGAGATTTAGGAATAATGGAGTCAAGCAATCTAACAGATGCAGAGTTCAAAACACTAGTTATAAAGATGCTCAATGAAATTAAAGGAAGTGTAGATGAACTGAGTGAGAACTTAAAGAGGTAAAAAACATAAAAATGGAAATGGAGAGTATAAAAGGGAACCAACCAGTTAGAAATGAAGAATGCATTATCTGAGATGAAGAATGTATTAGAGGGAATCAACAGAGTGCAGGAAGAAGAGGATTAAAACACTGATATGGAGGATTGGGAAGCCAAGGACACCCAACCAGAACAGCAAGAAAAAAGTAACCAAGAAAATAATAATAATTTAAGGAACCTATGGGACAAAATTAAGTGTAAAAACATCCGTGTAATAGGAGTATCTGAAGAAGGAGAGGGAGAACAAGAAGTTGAAAATATATTTGAAGAAAAAAATGATGGAAAACTTCTCAACTTGGTGAAGAAAATAGACATACAACCCCAGGAAGCTCAGAGAATCCCCAGAAAATGAACCTAAAGAGGCCCACACCAGGACACATCATAATTAAAATGCCAAAGGTTAAATACAATGAGAAAATCTTAAAAGCAGCAAGAGAAAAGCAATTAGTTACCTACAAGGGAGCTCCCATAAGACTCACAGCTGATTTCTCAAAAGAAACTTTGCAGGACAGAAAGGCTTCGCATAAAATATTCAAAGTATTGTAAACCCAGGATTTACAACCAAGAATAATTTATCCAGCAAAGCTATTAGTTAGAGTGGAAGGACAGATAAAGAGCTTTCCAGACAAAAATAAGCTAAAGGAATTCATCACTACCAAGCCAGTATTACAGGAAATGTTGGAGGGACTTCTTTAAAAAGAAAAAACATGTATTGAAATCATGAATAAAGAATGGAAATAACTACGTATTTATTAACAAGTATATCAAATGGAAAAGAATTAAGTGCTCCAATCAAAAGATAGGGAAGCTGAATGGATAAGAAAACTCCGACATATGCTGCCTACAAGAGTCTCACTTCAGATTAAAAGACACACACAGACTAAAAGGAAGAGGATAGAAAAAGATATTGCCTTGATGGACCTAGAGGGTATTGCGCTGAATAAGTCAGAGAAAGACAAATACCACATGATTTCACATACATATGGAATCTAAAGAACAAAATAAACAACAACAACAAAAACGGAAACAAACTCAGGGATAGAGAGAATATTTTGAGGGCTACTAGATGGGATGGGCTGGGGAACGATGAAAAAGGGCAAAAGGATGAAGAAGTACAAATGGAAAGATACAAAATAGTCATGGAGACATAAAGTGTAGCATAAGGAAAATAGTCAACAATGTTGTAAAAAATATGTAAGGGGAAAGAGGGGTACCTTATTTAGTGGGGTGACCACTTCTAACCACTATGCTGTACAACTGAAATGAATATTACTGTATGCCAACTATAAATGAAAAAAAAAAAGTCCATTGAATTATACAACGTATGTATGAGCAACTGTCTATTATACTTCAATAAAACAGGAAAAAAAAGAAGAAAAATGTGGGAGATTCAGCTACGGCCGTCCTCAAAGGAAAACTTATAGCATTTAAACACACACACACACACACGTTTAATTAAAATAAAAAGGAAATTATTATAACATTTATAGTTAAATAAATAAAAGGAAATTATTTCCTTTATTCTCCTTACTTTGGGCTTCATTTGCTCTTCTTTTTCTAGCTTCTTTGATTTTAGACACTTTTTTCTTTCAATATATTTATATATTAATAAGAATATTAATTTTAAAGGAAAATTTATAGCATTTACAAATAAATATTTAAACTAGACGAGGACTTTAAAAGAATACAGATTTAAAGACTACTATTCCTTATGAACACAGACACAAAACTCATTAATAAAATATTAGTAAATCAAATTTAGCAATATATAAAAGTGATAACTTATGACTAACTGGAGTTTATCCAAAAAATGCAAGATTTGTTTATCATTGAAAATCACCAAATGTAATTCACTATAAATGGAATAAAGAAAAATAATTTCTTTATTAAAAAATAATAATTTATAGATAGAGAAAAAATATTTGACAAAATTAAATTTCCATTCATGATAAAAACTCTCAGCAAACTAGGAATAGAAAAAAACTTTGTCAACCTGATAAATGACATCTACAAAAAACCAATAGCTAACATCATACATAATGATTAAACATTTTACATTTAAAATCAAGAACAAGGCAAGGATGTCTGCTCTCATCACTTCAATTCAACATCATACTGGAGGAACTAGTCAGTGCAATGAGGCAAGGGAAAAACAGAACTACCATTATGATCCAGCAATTCCACTTTTGGGTATTTGTCCAAAAGAACTGAAATCGGGATCTTGAAAAAAAAAACCAGCATCCCCATGTTCACTGTAGCACTATTCACTACAGCCAAGATGTAGAAACGACTTAAATGTTCACTGACAGATGAATGGACAAAATGATTTTTTCAACACCTATCTGGCACCATAAGAAAGCACTTGTACTGATTCGCTGCTACTATACAGCTCTCCAACCTACCTCAAAAAACTTTTCTCTAAGGCTTGCCCACTTAGAAAACTGAGCCAACTGTTAGGACTTTAAATTATTACCACTAACAGGGAGGAGGAAAAACAATTAAAGAAGGCTGAAAAAAATAGCATTTGGATCACCCATCTGGGGAACTTATAAGCTGGCAAAAGCTTTCATACCAGAAGCTTTTCATGTCATATACTTGCTTTCCAGCCATCTCCTGCTCCCAAACAGCAGCTTCACATGGCAACAACCATTATTGCCTTTTACAAACAGAAGCAATTAAAGAGAAATTACTCCTGCTTGCCTCCAGGGACAGAAGACAAGGTTGCTCTCTGTTAGGTTTCAATACCATATCCAGACTCCCATGGGCAGGGGCTAAGCCAGCCAGGCTCCCACTGGCCACCCTTGTGACAGGGCATGGGAGCAGGATGAGGGTCCTCTAGGTACTCTATGTCCCAGGGAGCCCTGGAATAAGCAGACCAATCCCAGTTACCAATTTTTCAGGGTTGACAAAGTGATACCAAGAGCCAGTCTTTCAGTCCTTCATTCTCTGGTCTTCCTTGATACCCTAGTGGTGCCAGTAAAAAAACACCTGGTTTACTTACCTCTCATTGGACCGTATCATGTAGTCGGTAAATTCATGGTCTCCCTTGATCACATCCAAGGGGACCACAAGGTTGACATCAGAATCCATGTTCCGTAGCTGGTTGAGTTTAATATTGACGGAGAAGAGGTAATCTCGCACGTCATCTATGCCCACCTTCAGGCCCTTGCACACCACATACCTGGCAGAAGAAACCCTGTGAGCAAGAGCTTCCCTGCCAACATTCTTCCTCTCCAAACCCCTTGCTGAGTCATGAAGCTCAACAGCCTTAAGTCTATGCACAAAGAACAGCACAGACTGTGCTGCAAAAGTTTACCTCAAATCTTTCCTTTTTATGTTGGGCTGTATTTCTACTCCCTATGGCAGTGGTTCCCAACTGCCCTGTGCCAGGCTAGCTGTATCACCATCACCTGGAGAGTCTGTTAAATTACAAACCTCATCAGTCAGACTCTCCAGGGATGGGGCCCAGAAATTTGTTTTTAACAAGCCACCTAGCAATTCAGATTGGCCGCATCTTCTCTCACATGGTGCATGGGCACTATATCCCACCTGGGATCTCAACAGTGCCTCTGGCTGGTGACCTCCTTGCCTCTCCCAATTCATGTCCCTTCTATTGGTCACATTCTCCCTCCTGGGCCAAGCCAAGGATTCCCCTACACAAGGGTGGTGAATAAGGCTTGTAGAGAGGGAGACAGAGGCTGAACTGGCATATCACAGAACCAGTAAGATTCGAATCCTGACTCCTCTTGGCTCTAATCACTTCTTTAAAGTCAAGGTTTTTAATGTTGCTTGAGTGGTCACGCCAGAAAGATGCACCAAGATTTGACATTTAGCCAACCAGTTTGATTAAAATAGAGAGGAAAACCTCACCTCTCTGAGTTGGCAGGTCGGCTGGTAATCGGCTTAAAGAGACATACTCGTTCAAAGCAGCAGTATAACAGGTAGATGAGCCCCACGCTGAACGGTGTGAACAGGTCAAAGGTTTTACAGATGAAGTGGCCTCCTGGATTAGAGAGAAAACACCAACAGCAGTCAGTGGTTTTAGTCCAATAGGTGGGTAAAGTAGTCTCAGGGAGTAAATATGACCAAGTCAGGGACCTGGGTCCATTAAAAGTCAGAGACAATTTATGGGGGAGACTTAGCTTTAGAGGGACTTTGGGGAGTCTATGGCACTTTCTTCCCTAAATTCCTCATTCAGCCACCTATCACCTGATATAAGCAGATTTTTTTTTTTTTAACTTCCAAGCCAACTCTTATACATGCTCTTGTCCAACAGGTTCTCTAGTGGGACCTGGGGTAGGGAGACAGCTGAGGAAGTGTCACCTGTCCGGACAACAGACAGCGCCATGAGGAACTGACAGAGCAGCAGCTGTTTGCTGAGGATCTCTTGCAGGTTCTCCTGCCCCTCCACGGAGAAACCCTGAAACGAAAGCATGAGGATCAGGGTGGGGAAGAGAAGTGATGAAGATTGAAAAGAGCATCCTTACCTCATCTTCACTGAGATTTCTTGACGTGTTTGCATTGATTACCACCACCTGACTGATAAAGATACAGCTGGGCATTTGAATTATTTTGGCATGGTCACATGACTCATTATAGATGAAGCTAGTACTAGGACCCAGGCATGACTACTGGACTAGTGTCACTGCTCTATCAGTCCCAGGGAATGGGAACCAAGTCTGCTTTTCCAAGGAGGCGGTCAAAAAACTGTAAACCTCACATAGGAATCCAAGGGAAGAGTGAACAGAACAGAGGCAAAACACTGGCTAGTCACAGGCCAACTACAAGATAGGAGACAATGCCCTGTTGAGTCTGACAGGGCTCAGGAAGTACATGTGGTGGAATGCTCACTCAGCAGCTATGCTGATCACTGAACAGGCCCCAGTCTGGTGACAGGAAAAAAGTGAGCACAACTCTGATAGTCAGTGATCTGTCTGTCTTTGCTAACTAAGGATTTACTCACAAAGCCCCCAGTTCTCTGTCCCAAGACCATGAAGGCTCAACCTCTAGCTGGCAGGGTCTCTGGCCAGTGTGTGTGTTCAAAGAATGTAGTCGCTATCCCTTGAATGGTCTCTTTCCCTGTGAGATCCCAACAGGGAGCAGAGTGCCAAGCTCACCAAGAAGGAAAGGAGACCAGGGGCTGGGGGATGGGAGAGGGGAGTTGCTTAATGGTAAAGAGCTTCGATTTTGTAAAATGAAAAACATTCTGAAGATCTGTTTCAAAACAATGTGAATATATTTAACACTACTGAACTGTATACTTAAAAATGGTTGAGATTATAAAATTTACATTTTTTTTAATCACAATAATGACTTTAAAAAAGTAAATGAGGTTGGTCTCCATTAAGCTGGCCCCAGCCAAGCCAAGCCTCAGTCCTGTGAAGGTAACAGCTAAATGACTCAGAATTTAAAATGTTTAGCAATGTCTTCAAGATTTATAGATGCTTCTCAAAATGCATGCCTGTTTAAAGGGTCAATTCAAAAAAGAAAAAAAGCAGCCCAGTCACCAGTCTGTATTGCCTAAGCAGAAAGACAATCCTTGAGTTTGCCACTCTAGCTGCCGCATTGCAACAGCTGCCTCTCAAGTATTATCAGACCCCCATACCTGCTCAGCTGGAACAGCCCCTTCACCATACCTCCTCCCCGCAGCCTGTCTATCTGTTGTTCCCTACTGTGCACAAAGCTTTGGTGAGCCAGGGCATCTTCAGAGCCTATGCTGACATCCTGCACATTCCATCACCTCTCCATACTCTAACACTGCTTGAAAGTCCACCCAAGGAGCTCCAAAGGCCTTTCTTAACTCTAGTCATGTGATCCTGGAGCAACTGTCATGTTCTCTGTCCCTCCTCTAAGTGGTGGCTCACTCAGGAAAAGACTATGTGACACATTAGATTACTGGCTGAGAAAGCTGCAGTGGGCTCCCCTCTGTGCCTCAAGTAGTTGCCCAAGGAACTGGGCTCCAAGAATATTCACTTTAGCCCAGCCGCTGACAGAGCCTCCTGTGGATTCCCCTGAGCTGCTGCCTCTGGTTTTGTGGTCATCTGCCAGAGGCTTAGGAGTAGTCATGTATAGACAACCTCTGCCAGGAGCAGCACCCAGGTGACAAATGATGGAAATGTTCTTCCTGGTTAGTTCTGCCTAGTTCCTCTTAGTCATGTTTCTCCCACCTCACAGTGTCTCAGTCAGCTGAGGCCCTTTGAAGTGAACTGAGAAGAGCAACTTGCTCCAAACAAAGGTGTCTACAACATCACTGCCTTGACAAAGTTATGACTGAAAATATGTACAAAACAATAAAAACATATATCACATATCCCCTACTATCTGAATAGTGAGCTAGTACCTTCCAGGGCAGCTCAAGGACTAAATAAAACAAGTCTCAAGCGTCTAATGTGCTATGTCCCTATAGCATCACCCTATGGAGAGCAGATCACCTACCCCATCGGCCATCAGAAAGTGGACACCCTTGCGATCTGTGTTATCCAGGACAAAATTCCGAAAAGCAGTGATGTTCTCTGGGCGGGTGATGTCTCCATCTCCATCAATCCCACCCTCACCTGGCAGAATACAAGATTCACATTTAGCTCATTTGCACTGTACATTCCAAGAGCTGGGACACGAGCTCTCTGGGGCTGTGAACACAGGTATGAAGTGGGTCTTAAGGCCCAGGAGAAAAGTCCCTGTGAGAAGCAACTTACTGCAGGAACCCTTCTGCAAGGCTGCCTTGCAGTGATGGACCAAGAGGCAGAAACAGGGCCCTGCTGGAATAAACCAGAGGTCAAAAGGAACTGACCAGCCAAGAGTCATCAACTGAAACACAGGTCTTCTTCTTCACAACCAAAGCTGTGTTTAAAGCATCTACATTTTGAAATCAGTATCGACTTTTAGTAAGGAATGTTAAGAAAGAACTTAGGATTTGGTGCCAAATCACAATGAAGACAGAACAGAGAGGACTACTGTGGGTTGCTGAGCTGTCTGTTACCAGTGCAGTCCATACCCCCACACTGGGCTGGAGATAAGAGTGGGGTCTGGATGTTAATAACCCTGACAGTTCTCTGCCGGAGATCAAGCAGTTTCATTATTTCCTGTCACCACAAGAGAAAAAAAGGAGGAATTAATATAAAGGAGTCTTGGATAAGTTTGCCTAGTGGAATGTTTAATGTGTATCCCACGGGCCTAGGGTAAAAAGGGACAGTCTAATGGGAACCGAGACCTACATGACATGGACTGGGAACCCCAGGCTGAGAGACCTAGGAAAGAAAACATGGCAAGTGGACAACAGCTGCTTCCAACCTAAATTCCCCGCACAGGACTGTCCCTCATAGCCGCTAGTACCCTCCTCTGTGTCCCTACCATAGTAAGGTTCGAAGAGTTCACTGGAGGCTGAGTAGAAGTCCTCTAGCTTAAAGTCATTAGGGCCCTTCAGAGTCATTCCAAAGCCCTTTGCGTGCCACTTCTTCCTCCACAGCACATACTCGGAGAAGCCACCTGGGCCTGCACAGACGTCAGCAAAGTACAGAAGCTCAGCTTCCCGATCCTTTACCAGTGGTTTCTGCAAAAGCAAGTGGAGGATGAGGAGGAAGGGGAAAAAAATGGCTCAATGAGGGGCAGGAAGGAGAAGAAAGGAGGAGTAAAATCAGCCTTTCAGCAAGCACAATACAGAGTTCTCACCACGGCCATAATACCCAGGAAATGTATTCTCAGTGATCATCACCCCTGGAGCTGTCCATCCCCACCTCAAATACCCGATGCCTTTTGTACCACTAGTTCAGACTCCTAATAAAAACATCTTAATGGGCAGCTGAGTGTGCATTTTTTATCTCTCAGCATTTTCACCACATCCTGACTTACAAGAGTCCTACTGAGCAGAAAAGACGCTGTATCCCCTACATTACAGATAGGGAAAAAGAGACACCAAGACACAAAGCAACCTGTTCCCAACCAACAAAGGTAATGAGAATCCAGTCAGCCTGACCACTAGTCTCAGGTCTTCCTGTCCAATCAAAGTCTGGGGGGGCTCTAACATCATCCCTTCCCAGCCACAGTGCTTCCCTTTCTAGACCATAGCCTCTGCTTCCCTTCTCTCCTTCCTCCCAGGCTCTCCCCTTTTTTTTTTTTTTTCCAATTAACTATTTTGGAATAATTTTAGATTTACAGAAAAGTTACAAAGACATAGAGTTCCCATATACCTTTTATTCAGTTTCCAGTTTTGCACTGCCATTTGTCAAAACTAAGAAACCAACATTGGTACACTACTATTAACTAAACTCCAGACTTGATTCAGATTTCACCAGAGTCCTTGTTCTGTACCAGGATGAAATGCAAGATACCACAATGCATTTAGTCTCCTTTTTTGCACTTTCTTCTCCTGCCATCGCCCCTCGGCTAGCCAGGGGCCTGAGGTGGTACACAGCTGGGAGCTGACAAGGCAGAGAAAAAAGGAGACACTGGTGTGCGGCTAGCTTCCAGCGTCTCCCTCAGAGTACTCATCCACCTCAGGAATAACTATATTACAGTAACTATTTGAATTTTTACTGGATTATAGGTTTGGCCGCTTGAGTAGCTTTAACTCTCAATCTAAAATTTACACTCACCACAACAGCACTACCTATATGTGTATTTACACTTCTCTCTTATATACCTGGGCCCTAAATGGGGAAATCTACTTGTCCTGACCCTCCACAGCAGAGAGGATAATACCATCTACACTGGTGACAAGAGGCTGAGCTTTAGAGTGGGTGAGTACAGAGGACCCTCATGAACATCCAGCAGAAAGGGGCTTAGACAGCTCAGCCTTCTCTTTCAACAGGCTGGCGTGGCTGAGTGCTTGTCCAGAGTTCTGTAACTGCTAGATAAGATCAGAAAGCTTTAAGGGAAATAGTTATAAGGAAGAAATAGAAAAACTAATGTTCAGGATCCAGTTGCTTTCTAGGTGACAAGGGCCTTGCCTCTGATGATAGCTATCTAGCTTTATCAAAACAGTGAAAGTTTCTGGAAAAAGTGACTTTAGCTAAAAATAAGCTTCATCATCCTGTGACAAGCTCACTCAGGCATGCTGGGATTTATCAGTTCTTTCTCTCCTTCTCTACCACTCCACCCCAGCATTCTTTGTTCCTGAGCCATCAATTGTTCATATTCTTGGATCATATTCATTTGCACACAAAAGAAAGACCTAATGGCACTTGCCAAGAACATTATGTAGCACTTTCCAGATAGCACAGTGGTAATGAGGCAGGGGTCACAAGTTTAAGACCCGCACACATTGGAAAGAAGGAAAACAATGTTCCTCACAGCAGCAGAGCCCTGGCCCCAGGCTCCAGCCTCTTCCGGTGAGCTGCTGGCCCAAAGGAGGACAGGGAATGAGTCGGTCAAAGTATCTCACCTCCAAAAAGAGGGCACAAATACGATCTCATTTGTGATTTCAAGATGTGTGGCCCTCACAGGCCATGGCCAGGTGTTTTCATAGAAAGGACACCTAGGATTCTCACTTCTGCCACCTACAGGCTGTGCAGTCAAGGACAAGCACACAACTTACATCTTTAAGCTCAAGCTTCTTCGACTGTATATTGGGACTAATGTAGGTTATTTCTCAAGACTGTTATAGAAGTAAATTCCCTATGTCAAAAAACTTTATAAACTGTAAAATACTAAGCAAATGTAAGATATTGCATTCAACTAGATTAACTACCTTAGAGTTAAAACTCTTGTCCTTTTCCATCTTTTTCTCTTCCCAATGCCTAGTACAAGTACCTCACATTCAGTGAGCACTTTGTAAGTGCTGTCTAATTTCCTCCAAGATAGCACTGAAACTTAAAAATCTACATTCAGTTTTTATCTCCTGTTACACTTCAAAACAATGTTTTCTTATCTTAACAATATCCCCAGGCACACAAATCCCTCACGTTATGGTTTATAATATACTTCCATATACCCAAAGAATCTAAACTCCCTTCCTTCCCTGTCTCTTCCAATTTTTGTTTACAATTTCTTTATTTCCCTGCCCTAGTCTCTTTTCTCCTTTTACCACAACCTGGGATACCAGAAACACATGGAAAAACCTGAGTCGGGCCCCACCACCACCACCTCCAATTTCTCCACTCCCAAGCTTCAAGTTCTCCACACTTATTCTGAGATTTCCCTGTCCCAAGAGCCACTGAGACCATAACCAACCCAGGTATGTGCCTGGGATTTCAGCCACTCTCATCTCCCCTGGGAACTGCTCTAGAGCATCTCTGCTCTAGAAAAACACGCTAAGCCTGCTGGCCTTGGCTGTCACTCTGGGTCTCGGGAGAAAGCAGAGATGAAAAGAGAGGAGAAAACACAGGGGCTGCAGTGTAGAGAAACATCTTTGAAAGGGCAATTCTCCACCGCCACTAACAATCAATTCCGGTCAAGAAGCAGTCTGAAGCATTACAAACACGGCTGCCTTTTCCTATGTAACTAACATCTCCACCCTCGACCTGAATGGTACAACCCTGCTGCCTACTTCATTTTCCCGACAGCAAAAGACCATCACCAGATACTAGATACTGCAAGCGTTTTCACTCAAAAGCCCAAAATGACTTCCCATCAGCTAGACAGAGCTCCTCTGCCAAGCAGGGGTCTAAAGGAAATCATTTGGAGCTCAGAAAATTAAGTCAACATTGTATCAACCTAATTTTCTCAAGATGCTAATTCCAAGAGCCCTTTTGTGCTGCCCACAGGTACTGGAAAATGGGGAGAGACACCCGGGAGAGAGAAATAACTAAAGGCTGGAGGGGTCTACATGCCAGTTTTGCCAGCATAGAGAATTAGGTAGGTGGAGCTGAAACATAAAGAACTTGGAAAAGAAGTTTCTGTAGTGAGTGGATAATCAGAGGGCCTAGTGGAAGGAGAGTGACTGAAGCAGAAAAAGGTTTGTGAACAGCTGGTCCTGGCCCGTTCACTGTCAAAGAGAACTACCTTTCTAAAACTAGGTAATAATGCTTTGAAACACTGAACCTAATGCTAGAATGAAATTTCCTTTATTCTTTCCTATCATCATGGGGGGTCTGTGTTCAGAGAAATGAGATGCAGCACAGTAGAAAATCATGTTGCTCTACCACTTCGCAAGGGCTAAAGCCTAATAACTATGGTCCCACGCAAAGCTTGTTCAGAGAGGCAAAAAGGAAAAGTAGCCACATCTGAAATCACAGATCTTAAAGCCAGAATGACTCTTAAGAACCTTTGGGTCCTACCCTGGCCCTGGCAGGTTAGCAGGGCTAATATCAGAGATGAGGCAACTGAGACCTAAAGACAGTATGAACTTAAGTGACATCCTAAGTGCTACACTCCCTGCCTCTCACTGAACAACAGAACCTAGATTCTCAGACATGATACTGATTTTAAATAGACCAGTGAAAGGATCAAGATGCTCACATTTCACTCAACTCTCAAACATTTCCCGGAGTACTGCTCTCTCATATGAGAAACAGTACCCAAATCAGATGATGTCACAAGTTTCAAATTGGAAAATAAGCTAATTGTAAGGACTGTGTATACTCATCTTTCTACTCTTATCTATAATAGAAAGAAGGCAGGCTAACACTCCCTGATGACAGCTGGCCTCCACACACCAATGAGCACAGAAAGGCTTTACAAACATCCCAACCTTGAACCCTTACCAGCTCTCAAGTCTAGAACCTAAGCACCATGGGGAAAGGAATCACATCTATCTCATTCAAAATTATATTCCCAGTGCCTAGCACTGTGCCTGGCACAAAGTAGGGGCTGGACAAACACATTTTTCATGAATAGAGGAGGAGGGCCAATGCTCTAACTCGTGGCTTCACCTTCTTGCTGCCTACAGAAGCCACAGCTGCTGATTTTGCCCAGGAATGTCCTTTCTCCCTTGCTGTAAGCCCTGCCTGCCTCCACCTGGAGTGAGCAACAGGATCTGTAGAGTTAGGGGCTGGGATTTTGGGCCTGAAGCCCTAGAGACAACACTTACTGGGGCACTCTTGGGACCACAGGAAGCACTGTGGGATCCTATCTGAGGAGCTCAAAGCAAAGTATATCTTTATCATAAAATATATCTCTAACACATAGCAGTAAAAATTTCATTGCACAAGTGGCAACTTCTGAGACACTGAAGCTTAAGCCCATTTAACACTATGAATTCAGAAGAATCTTGTTCTCACCCCACATGAGTCCCGCGGATTTGTAAAAATGCGATCAAACACAAAATCCATGTTAGCCATCTTCATTGCTGCCCTGCAACGAAGCAAGACAGAGAAGTGCAACTCAGTACCAGACGTATGAAAACTGAGGCTCAAAGAAAAGGTGAAACGGTCCATGTCAGGAGAGGGGAGGGAAATGTCAGCAAACCTATTTAGGAAGAAGACTCCTCGGATCATCTCGTAGGGATTGGCCCGGGTCCGAGCTCGCCGCATCTCCTCCCCATCCAAGACATCAAACACACTCTGCCCAGAGAAAATCAGAACTCAAGGTGAACATCACCCTTCATGATGGGACAGGGCCCTTAAAAGCCTGAGGAGAGCAACTCACAGCCCTCTGAAGAGCAAGGCTCCTGCTGCACCCCAGCTCTAAAATGCCCAGTTGTGTGACCCTACCCAAGTTGCTCACTCTGACCTTCAACTATGTCACCTGTAAAATGTTAAAAAATAATATATATATGTATAAGCACATCCCTGGCACATGGTAAGTGGTTAATAAATGGCATCAATAATTATACACAGGGTCATGTTTTGGCATTGCTAATCTTCATAGCAAATCTGTTTCTCCACTGCAGCAGCAACTTTCCAAGGGACCAAAGTTCTGATACTAAGGCTCACTCAACTGGAGCTCATTCAGAGAGAAGATAAATAAACCACAACCAGGGTTTTCTGATGGTACCTGCCACACAGTAGGGATCCTTTCTTCTCCAATTTTCTCTGAAATAAAAAAGCCTCATTTCACATGAGTACCAGTCACTGTAAGGATATTCCCAACCTTCTGAATGCAAAAAAAAAAAAAAAAAAAAAGCTCTATGAGGCTGGTCTGAGGCCCTGCAGCTTCTTCAACCCATTTCCTCCTGTTTCCTTGGTTCGTTCTGCCGCAGGCAATGCACTTCATGTCCCAAAATCAGGCCACAAGAAATCAAGGGCAGGCTGACATTCACCCAGCGAATTAGGACCCTTGGACCACCCACTATTTCATTTAATTCACACAGCAACCCTGGGAAGTATTTTCTCCCCATCTTATAGATGAGGAAACTCAGAGAAGCTAAAGCAACTGGCCCAAGGTCACACAGCAAAAAAAAGTTACAAACCTAGGATTTGAATTCAGGTCTATCTGATGCTAAGAATGACTGCAAACCTTTCATTACACCAGGCTCCCTCAGGATTACAATGAACCGACCCAAAGAGGTCTGGTGGATCTTTTCCTGGCTACTGACCACAGGGACAGCCCAACAGTACAAGGCAGAACAGTCACCAGGAAAAAGGACACCTTGAAGAAATGTACAAGCTATGCATCTAATGTCCAGGAAAAATATTACTAGCTAAATCTCAGCCCCCTACAACTGGCTCAAGAGAACTGGAAAAGCCCAGCAAAGCCCCTCACACAAAGTTTGCAACTCCAGCTCTAGCCACAAGGCCTTACCTTACACTGCAGCATACTGTGAAGCAGGTCTTCCCCACAAAACTCTGTTTCATCTTCAATAATCATCTTTCTCTACAGGGAGAAGAAACAATCAATAATGAACACATGGGGCTGCACTTGGGAGATGGAGAAACTAGGGTTTTGAGTGAGTAGAGCAAGAAGGGGCTTGAGTACCTGCCAAAGAACATCAATCTCTGAGGGGCGAGTATAAGAAAATCCTAAATCCCTCTGGCTATATTCCAGATGGCTACGACATGAAGCAGCCCCCTTGGTGCTCTGACTAGAGCACCATATGGATCAAGACTCATAAATGCTGAGGCTGCGAAAAGCAAACAGGAAGGAAACATTCAAACTGTCCCTGGGGCATAGAAGCAGAAGGATAGGGACTACCCCAAATGACAGAAGCCTGTCCTTCAACTGGGAAGCCTCCTGCTCTGTGATGAGTATGAATGCAGACAGGACACCAGGCACTGATCTGGTAGTGTCATAGAAACCAAGGGCTTGAGGGAGCCCCACAGGGATGTTAAGTCCAACCTCATGCGCAAGTGAGGCTACCTCTAAACCAACACTGCTCAAACTTGGTATTCTCAGGTTTTAAAATCACCAAAAACCCCAATAAGCTTTTATTTATGTGGGCTATACATATATATCTTGAGATTTATGATTAGAAATGGAAACTTTAAAAATATTTATTCACTTTAAAAGAACAATGTTATGTTAACATAAATAACATTTTTATGAAAAATAACTATATTTCCAAAAAAAATTTAGTGAGAAGAATGGCACTGTTCCATTTTTGTAAATCTCTTAATATCTGACATAATAGGAGACGGCTAGATTCTCCTGTCTGCATTTACAATCTATTGGTTGTGACATCACATGCCATAGCCTCTGGAAAACGCCACTGGGCTTGTGAAAGACTGAGAATTAAAAAGGCAAATAATTTTTCAGTATCATTATGAGAATAATTTTGACCTTGTAGACCTCCCTGAAAGTGTTCTGGAGATCCCTGGGGCCCCCTACACTTTGAGAACTCCTCTCTAGACCATGCTGATGTGGTAGCTATCTACCTTATCCTTATAGTTTTCCAGAAAAGATTAAACAAATTCCCTCTGTAACAACTGCCTCATTACTTTCCGAGGACAGGTACGATGTCTTTTCATCCACCTAGAACATGCCCAGAAGTGACCAGAATATACAGATGTATAATAAGCTATTCTAAAAAGCATCTTGAGGGAGACAAAAACTATGCATTTTGAGTTGTTTTGCAAGTTCAATGATGAGAAGAAAAAAAACCCTGCCTGCTACATCTCCCAGAGGCATATCTGTAAAACCCCGGACACATCCTCTTGACACAGCTTCATTCCTGCCAGAATGGTCAGATTCACATTTTACACATGAGTATACAAACATACATACTGGACGCGAGGAGAAGAAAAGTTAGGAGATAAGTGCCAACAATTCAGGGTACATTCTTCTGAAATCCTACCTTTCCCACAACCATCCAATCGCTCATTTCCTGAGTGTCAGGAATTTCAGTGGTGCATTCTGGGAACCATGACACCTGCTCACAGGCACTGGGCTACAAACAACAGAGAGGCAAGTAAGTCAGGTTAGACAGACCCTTAGCGCTATACCTCAGGGCTTCACCAAAACAATCAAGAGAGACTCAGAGAAAGTGGGAAGGGTCCAGGAAGCTGAGGCCATATGCAGTGGTCAGATATAAGAATTGAGAGCCAGAATTCTGAAGTCTAACTTCTGAAGGCCAGGTTTCATTCTGGTTTGAATACCTACAAACTTCCCAAACCTTCAAAGTCTTTCACTTGTTCCAGTATTTTTTGATGAATATGGGCTAGGTACTAAGAATGCAGAGTTAAAAAGGTAAGGTCCCTGACTCAAGAGGTTTACAATCAGAGCAGAGGGAATACAGAGAAGTACACATAGGATATGTGTCTGTGATAAGGTAATTACATCAGGAAGACTCAATGCAATGAGCCTCACCTCTTGATGCCTTTCAAAGTGTTATTCACAAAATAAATAGGATTCCTCACCTATTCATTCCAAGACAGAGCAGAAACTGGCATCTCTAATACCACTTGCTCTTAATTTTTCAATTACTTTCCTCTCAAGTTAAAACAGTGGTTTTCATCCTGGCTATACATTAGGATCATCTGTAGTCCTTTTAAAAAGTACTGATGCCTGGGCTCCACACTCAGAGTGTGTGGTTCTCTTGGTCTTAGGTAGCGACTGACTATAAGTATGTTTTTACAAGTCCCAAAATGATTCTAATGTACAGCTGGGGCTAAGTTCACCAGGCTAGCGAGACAGGATTATGAAACCTAAACAGGTGGTTAACCTGCATGGCAGCTTTACACATTCCCTCCTGAGCAAGTGTAGAGAAGAAATTCACCATTGCAAATTGAAGCAATGTGGTTAAAGGTAATATTACATGCTCTGAAAGGCATAAAATGGTATCACAATGCAAGGTCTCGAGGGCAGGCAACTACCATCGACAGAGGAAAAGTTTAAAAGAAAAATCACTGCAGCTTTTGTCAATGAATCTGGCAGTGAATCGTGGCTTCTCCCCTTGTTCAAATCCACCACCTTTAAGCATAAATGGTTGTGATTTATGAACTCTTCAAAAAAAAAGGGGAAGAAAAAGAAAAAGCTCATACACACTTTGGATGCCCCTTTAGAGAGAAAAAGCAGCCTCAATCTCCCCATGGAAGTCTGAACATTATGGCTACCTGCAACCTTGCACTCTACATTCCTGGGCTGCAGCAGTCACTAAGCACTCTCCCTCCAGTGACTCCAAGCCACCCAGACTCATCTACCTTAAAGAGTGGCCACCATCTGATAGTTAAGCTAAACTCTCAACCAAAAAATAGGGCGTCTTTTGTAAGAAAAAAAACTGAATTATGGTAGATGGTAATTAGGACAGCTTTGCCTCAAAAAAGAATTTCAATAGGCTGTCTCCATTAAAAGCAAAGATTTTATGGGCAAATTTTATATTCTGAGTTTAGCAAACTTAGTTCTAATTCTGCCCCACTGGGAGGAGCGGGACTCATTTTCACAAATGAGGACATATAAAGCACCAAGTATTTCCAAGGTAAAAACCTACATCTAGCTCCCAATTTCAAATATTTATCCTATTCTGCACTGTCTCATCTATTATTCTGCTGGTCTCATCTCCTCACAACTACAAGGCAACACAGCAGGACCACCCCAGAACCCATTAGCTCTTGCCTTGTCAGCATCTTACTCTGAAGCCTTATTAGGCTTTTATAATGCACAGGTTCATGGGAGTTTTTCCTGAACTGGAACATCAGCGAGACAAATAAAATATCAATTTTCCAGAGTTCAGAGCCACATCTGAAGCTAAATTACAGCAACTATGTAGAAGAGTAGACATTTGTGTTCTATTTTCTCTTGTTTCAACTCTATAATGATAATATTTCATCATTATTTTTAGGTGCTTTTATTACACCTTTATGGAATAATGCAAGACATAAATAAATGAGTAAAAATAAAATCTCAACATTATCTGTACCATGAAAAGGAATAAAAGTCTCTTTTGATATTCAAGGTTAAAACAAACTGGTACCCAAGTAGGTAAGCAAACTAAATCCACAATAAAAAAAAAAAGCCATAAGGCATAAACAAACACCTGTTTAGAACCAGGATGTCATAAACGTGTGGAGGTGCAAGGACCTTAGAGGGCACCTAATCTAGTCACTCACACAGTGGGAGACTGGGCCCTCACTGAATTCTTTCAGCAGAGGGAAAACACTACCTTGTGAAGTATCTTAATCACTAGCGGAAAGCTGTATCTATTTATTAAAGTTCTTTGTGGAGAAAAACTCAGCCTTCCAGCATCTTCTACCCACTGGTCTTAGATAGTACTATATGAAGCAACAGGAAACAAATTCATATCCTTTCAATATCCCCCCGCCTCCCACGCCAAGTCTTCTATTTTCTATTCCGGATATCTCCAGGACCTTTCAGGTAAGAAACTAGTTCAACCCCCACTAAACACCCTGATCATACTCCCTCTGGAGACTTCTAGTTTGTTAATATGACTATTTAAAAGTATGCATCCAAAAATATAAGTGGCTTTACTGCCCTCCTCCTCCCCACACCAGTTACCTCTGGCTCATCTCGCCAGTCCACGTTCAACTCCTGGTCAAAGCCTTGCAACGTCAGACCCAAGCCTCTTCGACCTTTCTGACTAGAGGCCTCAACAATGTCCTTCCGACCCTGGCTGTATTTACCCAATCCTTCGCCTTCCCTGAAGCCCATCTTGGCCTGAAAGAAAGAAGTAATGGAGCATTTGTATAAACAAACAGATAATAATGGAGCATTTATATAAATAAACATTTATTTAACCCCTATCATGTGCCAGAAATTGTGCTAAACCCTACGAAATAGAGAGGAGTAAGGCCTAAAGTTTTCCTTCTAGCCTAATAAAGAAAAGCAGCATAAATAACTGCAGTTTAACTTTGGGCCCAGTGGCTATCTATTCTGGAGGTGAAAGTCTAGGGCAACCAGAAGTTGGATAAATGAGAAAGGACCTCACAGCTATAATTAAATGTACCAAGAGTACCAAATGAATCTGATTAGACATTTGCACAACTACCCTTCCAGCTAATGTGTCTGATTAAGTGAAAAGTAGATCTACAGTGCAGTTGATAGAGAGACCATGATTTAAAATGGAACCGCTTCAAACAGTAACTTCTACCTTACTCTCAGTCAAACAGCCTTATCAGGCCTATAGGAGCCCAAATCAAGAGGTTAACCAAAAAACTGCTTTATGTAAAACTCAAGTATGGAAGGTACTAGAAGATCCTGGACAGAATCATTTTTTTTTAACATTGCAACTGTCTATAAGCTCATGCTGAACTCTGGAGTTACTGGGCCCAGTTACATACCCCAAAAATCAGAAACCCAAATCCCAAACCCCACAGATCCTTATCTAATAAAAAATTCCAATCCTAAAAGGATTTAATTTCCCCTCAAGGGTCTGTACTCCCTATGGAAGCAGCATTACCAGCTCAAGAGCTGGATGGGATTCCTACAGTAGCCACAATCCTTCCCCCAGTCAAAAAGGCTGACTGAGTCACAAACCTCCCCATCTTCCATGTCCCCAAATTTCATGGCCCCCAAACCAGAATCCTATGACTTCAGAAGTGGCAGTTCTCATTTTCAAATGAATCCAACAGAAAAATGGAGGAATGAGCTATAATATTCCTGAAGCTAGACAGAAGGCAGACTTGGATTTCTCTAACTTTTGCATATACAATAAAGTTTGATGAGGAAAGTAAGCAAGTCTTCCTATTTACCTTCCTTCTTGTATATCAGTGGGGTATGGAAGCTGGGGAGGAGAAATGGGCTATCTTTTGGAGGCAATACAGAAGACTTTACTACTCCCACTTATTTTAGGCACCTGAGAGTGAGCAGGATTTTAGTCTTTTCTTTTGACATCATTCACTAGAACAAAAATTCACAGCATAAAGCTGCTTTACCCACTGACACACATCCAGGTACAGCAAAGTATGTTCACATGTGCTCATAATAAGAATTAATTACTAAGAAGACCAAAGGGTGATCCAGCTCAGGACAGGAGAAGCAGGCCTGAGCAGCCACTTTCCACAGACGATTCAAATGTGATAGATATTTCTATCAAGAAGGCGTCACACTCTCTCCAACACATTTCGGTAGCTGAAAAACGAAGTAAAAACTCATGCCCTAGCTTTCCTTCTTTTCACACCTTTACAAGTTCCCTTCTCTCATTCTGCTAGTAGATCTTTAGAAACTCAACCCAAGCGTTGACATACCATAAGCTTCTGGGAGACACTATTATACATGGAATAGCGCGAGGACGTTCCCTCCACAAGGGAGTTTGCTTTGAATACATCGTCGAAAGAGTCAGAGCTGCGTTGCTTCCCCTCAGTCTCGCTGTCAGACCCACTTAGGCTTGTGGTAGATACTGGAAAAGAAAAAAGAAAAATGTCTAGGTGACATTTATTCAACTAGTGTTCAGAATATCCATTGCGCACATAAAGTTCATTAAATGACTCAGGGTCAAATGTATTCTCTATCTCTTAACTGTAATCGTGGGCAAATCACTAAAAGTTCCTAGTGGTACCTGACACACAATGGGCACACAAAAATATCTGTTTTTCTTTCCCATTCTTTCAATTTCTTCCTATACAAAACCGGGACGGTAACACCTTCCTCACAGGGTTGTCTGAAAATTAAATGAAATAACGTATTTAAAAGGACATTGTTAAGTATAAAATGTATTTATGGAAGATACAATTGTCAGACTAACAGTTTCTGATAGTTTGATCTCCTATTGTCGTTTTCGGTCCTTAAAGTTATAGGTAAGAGGGTAGGGCTACAGCACAGGCCTAGAGAAGAATTGGCTCACAGGGAGAAAAGGGAGTTAGAGCAAGGGAAAGAAAAAGGGGGAGGGGAACAAAGAGAAGGAAGGAAAAAGAGAAGGAAATAGAGGAAGGACAGGGAGGAAGGGAGATGCTCAGGCAGCAGCACTAACAGAGGCTGATGGCAGAGAAGCTGCACCCAAATAATCCTAGACGGAGCTGGTGGCCTGAGCAAAACCATTATCTTAATTGTCAATAACCCTGTTGCCAAATGACTCCAAACAAGACATACCTTAGCAGCTGCCAGAAGTGGTAGGTTACCTGTCTCTCAGCCAAAAGCAGGATGATCAAGTCTAGATATTCAATGGTACGGCTCTTTCCCTCTCTTTTATAGATATATGAATCGCAAAGCTTGAAAGCTATGTCAACCCAATATAATTTTACTGTTTCTCCAACAAACCCACCCAAATCTGGAAATAGACTGTATCTCAAAAATTTCATTAACAATTTCTGCTTATTGCCATTGAAAATGGTATCAATTCCAAGTAAGGAGGAATGCAGAATAGGACATGGTGGTGTCCAATCTGATCCCAAAGCTTGAGAAGTTATATAGTACTGCTCAACAGTATACACATCTCATTAATAAGTTATTGTGCTTATTTAAGAATACAATAAAAAACTTTTTTTTCAATTTATTCATATTGTTCTTTCAAATGTCTATTAGTTGTTAGGATATAAATGCTTACTATTTAGACCTGAATACTTAATAAACTGAACTGTTTCATTTGGCCTTGGGGCATGGTGAAGAAAGTTAGGGTGGCACTCAAGGTCAAAGACCCAAGAAAACTTGGGAACCTCTGTTCGATGCACTGAAATGGATAGATCACCCAGACACACTGACAAATTAATAGAAGAGCTAGACTATGTGCATGAGCATGGCATCCTAACTCCTGTAAAGAGGAAAAATAAGGAATATATATTGTTATATTTTATAATTGCAAAAGGAGCTCTCAGAAGGGAAAACATACAAGAAGACCAATAAAAGTGATTATCCACACATTACCCAGCATGGAGACAGAATAACAAAATGATTACTTGGAACAAGTAAAAGTGAAAGAAATGACACTTTCTTTACATTTTTATATCACTGGATTTAATACTGGCTATCTTTTTATTTCTTTATTTATGAACCATGTAAACATATTATCTATTAATATTTTTAAAAATATTGGAAAAAAAAAAAAGACTGACTGCAATGTGGCACAATTCCTTTAAAAGAAAAAGAAGAATTGAGAAGAGATGCTGAGTCAAAGCTTGGGAGGTACTGAGAAAAAGTGCAGAGGGTAGTCACGTAAAACAATTCGTCATATACCCAGATGGTCACTATTCGGGCATTCATAATTTGAGGACTAGGATTACATCATATTCTACAGCCTATCTGCACTGATCCACAAGAACACAAACTCGTTAAGGGTTGACATTCAAGAGCAAAGCCTTTGCTAACACCCCAGGCCTGATTCTCCCTTCCACTATGCTCCAACAGCACCACTATTCATACCCTAAGCACAGCACTCATCACACTGCCTGAAAACCAGTTACCGTCACATGCCACCCCACAGGACTGGGTCACTCCTGGAGATCAGGAACTGGGTCACAGCCAACTTTCTATCTCCCACACCTGAACCGAGGCTTTCCATTTAACAGAAATCAAGTGCTCACTGTCGTGAATTTAAAGGACTCTCACCCAGTTGTCATTTTTGCTAAGCACTGAGTGTATAACTCAAGATACTTCCTCTTGAACTCATACAAGTAGTGGAGGTTCAGCCCTCAGAAGTATAAGGATATATGTCATTATACATTTATTCAAACCCATAGAGTATACAACCCCAAGAGTTAACCATAATGTAAACTATGGACTCTTGGCGATAATGATGTGTCATCAATTTTAACAAATGTACCACTCTGTGGAGGTATGTTAATTATGTGCTGTGCATATGAACCTAAAACCGCTTTAAAAAAAAATAAAGTCTTTAAAAAAGTTTTTTTACAGGTAAAATAACAACAAAAAGTTTAAGCATGAGGATGGAACACCTATATCTCAAAAGAGAACTGAGTCCTCCTTAGACTATTATTTAGCAGTTCCCACCTCAAAAGGCTGAAATAGGGCATCTGTCAGAATCCAAATATCAATATTGTTTAACAGATCAGACAACTTTGGTTCAGGACTTGCTGTATAAAAGGCCCATGCTACATACAATGAAGTACTATCCAAAAGTAACAATCCTGCCCTCAGACAGCTTAAAAATCTAGTAGCTTATATAAATATGCACTTTTTAAAGGATATAACATTTTGCAAAAGAAAGAACACACTGGTGACCATGTGTGAAAAAAATTAGAATAATCTTAAAACCAAAATATCTGACCCCTAAACAGTTAGCAAGGAGAAATTTTGGTTGAGAGGGTCCATGCATGAGAGGCACCAAATCTGCCCCTTCCCTTTAAGGTGGCTAACCAATTCCCTTAATAAGGAGTCGGCTGGTTTACATGGACCAATGCAGCATAAGTCACAGAGTGCTAGAGTGCCACTCAGAAGGAAAGACCCAGAAGACTAACAGTGAGTAACCATGGAAACTGAGAGGCGAAGTGATACTTTGTTTTGCACTTTTCTGCATTTTCTATGTGAGAAATAATATATCAGTTTGAAAATTAGGGTAAAAAAATAAAACTATAGAGAAATAAAGTACCATTCCAAGCCATGGGAAGTTTGGTTCCTTTCCAGAAAAATCTTCAGAGGACAGCACATCTGAGGGAAAAGACCACCAAAGTGGCTGAAGACTAAGCCTGGGCCTTTCATCTATTATCCCCCATGTGGAGGAGAGAGATCTGCTTTGCAAAAGAGTGCTCACATGCTAAAGAACCACCTTTTCAAAGGTGCAGATTGTCTTCACTCAGTTACTTCCATGCCTTAAACCTGTACTGCTTAGTCCAGAAAGAGGTGGTACTAGAAATGTGGGCAGCTCCCTGAGCACGGACTCAAAGTTTTCCTCAGGGCAGCCCAGGGATCCAGGGTCTTGATTAACCAGAAACTATAATGCTAAATCAGTTATTATTCCTTTCACTAGATATCTGGGGATTCATAGGTCTATCTATACAAAGGTTAGGAAAACTTCGAATCCTTCTCTATTGAGTGTGCACTTGATCCAACTCTAGGGACCTGCCAGGCAGTTAGGGTTTGCTTGAAGACCCATTAATGGGCACCCATCTATGGTATATCATTCCTGAGACTGCATGGTTCCTGCCACCCTCAGATCTCAGAGAGAGATCTTCTGTCTTCATAACATTTTTGGAACAAAATGACAAAGAACCAAATTTGGGTGGAAGGTTCATCAGGCAAATCAGTGATGATTGGTGCAAAATTTCCAGACTCTGGCACAAAGATCTTTCTACTCCATTCCTCTTCCCTAGGTGTTACCTAATATACAGATATCCTATCCAGGTTCTGAGAGTGAGGCTGATGGGAGCTAAAATACCATCCTACTAGGCATTTCTTTGTAAAATCAAGAAGTATGCTAAATAAACACACAAGCCTTGTTTCTCTCTTTTATTTCATGTGGCATTTGAGGCCAATTCTTAGCCTGACATGATTTAAAACAAAGTTCCCCATATTAGCCCTGATGTCCACAAACTACAACAGCCACTCCTTTGGGGCCACTCTTTTCTGATGAAAAGGAGACAACTGTTGTGGCTGTAGCAGAAACTAAAGAGGTTTAACCACCCAAGACTGATAAGAATTTAGCAAACATTGAATAGACAATCTTGTAATGAGGATATAAATTAATAGGAGTAATAAGGTCAGTCTATTAAAATCATTAGTTTCATTAAGAACTTGCCAAAGCTGGGTGGCAGTCCCATTTACCTCCCCAGAAGCTCCCCTTCTAAAACCTACCAGAGAACCCAAAACATTATTTAGAGTTTTCATTTAAGATTTCTTCTCTACCTGACCGAAGTCATTACTCTTAAGTCATTTTAAAAAAGAAAGTTTCACTTTATAGAAGAATCAGAGGTTTCCCACTATTGGCAAAATTTTTCACATGGCAATAAAAGAGTAGGGCAAACTTATGCCAAGATTAGAAATGACAGTCAAAACAAACACACAAGAGGGGCACGTCCAACCACTAGTGGCCAAGGTGAGCAGTGCAAAGATACAGAATAAATTATGGATTTTAATAAACACGCGATCCTGCCTAACAGTTGCTGTGGAATACACTCATTCTTGTTTAAAGACTCAATTTCTTCCTACCAGATAAATAGTAACTCGTTAGAGCAATTTAAACAGATACCGATAAAGGAAGTTTTTGATTAAGGTCATGAATCTGGACTGACAGGAAAGCAATGGTGTTTCAGAGAAAATAGACTATTTAGAGAAGAATTAAACATGGTAGAGGGGAAGGCACTCAGTGTGGTGCCGGTGAAGGACCCTGGCAACTAACACGCTGTGGGAAGGCCAGGAGTGCAAACTGGATGCACAGCTAAGGAGAAAAGGAAATTGTCTTAGGGTCTATACCAGCTTCCCTGTGAGAAACAACCAAAAAGAACAAAATGACCTTAATCTGTCTCTCTTTACTTCGAAAAGTTGTTATTTAATAGCAAATTTCCAAGAGTTTATTTAGGCTTGAAAATGTCTTCAAATTCCTCTTAAAATACTCAAAAGATCACATGATGCCACAGTGGCCATGACAAGAACACCCTTTTTCTTTTTTACTGTGGTCAGATGTCAGTCTCTGACATGGCAATGCAGCTTACCTTGTCAATAATGTAAAATAAACTGATTAAACTAAACAGATCTATTGAGTCATCATCTAGCAAAGGAAGCACAAACAAGGCCCAGACAGAAATAGTAACTACTGTTTTTGTTTTTCTAATTGTACTCCCTAAAGAGCATTTTTCAATCACCCATTTGAACAGTACGTCCAGGTAGAAGTGGCTGGAACAAAAGGCAACACACCTGCTTTAATGCCATGACTTGAATAGGAAAGCTGCATAGTGATCTCAGGGGATATGTGGTTTCCGGTGGGACAGTAAACTACAAGGAACATTTCACAGGGGGGCCTTAGAGGAACTGATACAGAACAGAGATGATATAAATGCTAAGCACTTAATGAAATGATCTTTTGTACACTGGAGGAGGGACAGGCAAAATGAAAGAAGTGAAGCATTTTAAGCTTCTCGGAAAAGATACCACTGTTGCTTTCTATCAATTTTATTCCGTAAATACTTACTGAGCATTTACTCCATACCAGGCATGGGGCTTGGGGGCCAGAGGGCACAGGGAGCAATCTTGCTGATGAAGACACCAGACTCTAGCTCTCAGAGTTTTTGTGTCATTGTGGAGCTGCCCCTTCCTAAAATAAGTTGACCCAGGGAAATCTAGCAATGTGTGCTTACCTCTGTCTCTTGATTCATTTTCTACAAATGAAAAGGACCAAAAGGCCTATTGCCAGCTGCATACAAGGTACTAGCTACATCTAAAATGTCCATGCTGTACACACAACAGCAACAGTCAATCCTGAGTCATATGGTGCTACTTCCAGAAAAGGTTAAAGCTATTTGGTACAAATAAAGGGAGTCTGTGAGAGAGAGGGAGATAATCTCAATTCACAGTCACATTTTTAAAAGCTTGAAATTTAAATCAGACTGATTCCCTTGATAAATCCTTAACCATATACACTTGCCTTCGTCTACCTTGGAATTGTCCTCTCCTTACCTCAAAGAGATATTACTTGAGAGCAAATGCTCCCCAAGATCTGCTTGGAACTAGATACTGCCACTGCCTGAGTGTCATTTATTCCCCAAAACATGCTCTCCCTTTTTCCCTTGTAGATCCCTCTCTCCTAATACCCTAGACCCCTACCCAAAGAGACTCTACCTTCACCGAGCTGCTCAAATACCAGGTGAGAACCAAAACTCCCTTTCCTCAACAGTCCCTAGAACAAATGCACTCAATGTTTTTACCTTCCCATTTAGTAACCTCAGTTACATATAACCTTTTTCACCTACCCTAGAATTCACCATGACAACTTTAAAGGCATACATATGTCCACACATTAAGTTACAAATCTCTCATACAGACAGGACCACAACACACCAAATGCTTCATTAGCTGTACCACCTGTCAAGCTTCTCCTCTCTGGACCAGCTTCTCAGTACAGCTGATGAGTAACTGCCCTTCAATTAGCCTACCACTTGTGAATAAACTGTATTTTCTACCACCCTCAAAGGATGCTTCACACCATCTCAGTTACCAATCTGTTACCAAATTTCATTCCAATTTATCAGTGATCTGGCAGATGATCTAAAATGCAACACAGCTGGTGTACTGGGTTAGTGTTTCCCAAAAGGTCACGTCACCCAGCACCTGGGAGTGTCACATTTGGAAATAGGATCTTTGCAGATGTAATCAAATTACAATGAGGTCATACTGTGGGCCCTAATCCAATGACTGATATCCTTATAAGAAGAGGGAAATTTGAACATACACACAGAGGCAGAGACTGTAGTTATGTTACTATAAGCCAGGGAACACCAAGGACTGCCAGCAACCATCAAAAGCTAGAAGAAGCAAAAAAGGATTCTTCTCAAGAGACTTAGGAGGGAGCATGGTCTTGCTGACACCTGATTTCAGACAGCTAGGCTCCAGAACTGTGGAGAATAAATTTCTATTGTTTTAAGCCACCCAGTTTGTGGTATTTGTTACAGCAGGCCTAAGAAATTAATTCAATCGGCAAGTCAAGGTAAATGCAAATGAGCTACTTCTAATTGCTTGGCATTTAAGAGGCAAGCTCAAATCTGTGGAAGCTATTAATGTCCATAACCCTAAAAAGCAGGCAAAGCAAAATGCTACTTTCAACCAGATCAGTGAAATCCTTTGAGCTTAATGTAAACAGTGAACATGGGAATGTTCCAATACATTTGGGTGTTTCTGGTCACAACTGCTAAGGGAACTGCAAAAACCTGAGGGGAATTAGGCCAGATTACTGCAACAAAGATCCTCAGGATCATTAACAACTATAGGACACTCAATGCTCACCAATACAGGCATATCTTGTTTTATTGCACCTCACTTTATTGCACTTAATAGATGTTGCATTTTTTACAAATTGAAGGCAAGACCCTGCACCTGCAAAATGATTACGACTCACTTTATTGCAGTAGTCTGGTATGCCTGTACTTCCAACTGGTTTATGGCAGCAAAAGAGTGCCACCTACTGAAGGACCAGCAACAGAACTAAGGCACAGCTAATGCTATAAAAATTCCAATTTTTATTTAAAACAAACTCCCCAATCCTATTAGGATAATAGCAGAAGAGAAGAGAGTCTACAGCAAACATGTCTCTGTAGATATTTCCTCAAGAGGCATGAACTGTATTTCGCCCAATTCAGGCTCCAGGGATTCAAATAATTAGATGACCACTGGCCTCAGACCACACAGTCAAGCATACCTTTTGCTGCATGATTGACAGTGGAGGGAGGTTCATCATCAGACGTAGAGCTGAGGCTCAGGGCAAGCTCTGCAACTCTCTTCTTCTGTTTCTTGATAGGGGCAGTGCATTCTGGATCATTTCTCCTCTTCATTGTTACTGCAACCATAAATCCAGTCAATTGGCTACCCAATGTCAGAGCCACTAGAATCAGAGCAGGGATTCCTAAGCATAAATCATAAATGGGATGGGATATAGCAACTTCAAACAACTTCCAATGCCAGCACTCAACTGAATAGCCTCTTCCTCAAAATAAGGTCCAATAAGGATGCTAGCCAAGCTCTGGGTTTCAATAATAGCTGTTTTACTGGAAAACGTGGTACTCATGGATCCAGAGGCCTCTGGGCCATTGGTGTCAGATACCAAAAAGTCATGGATCAACTCCACAAGCCACAGGGGAAAAAAGGCCTTGAGTACTTATTATTCCATACTTTTGATGCAATGCTGGCCATGTGTGACAATGTACACAGGAAATTTATTATGAAACTTAATGAATGTTAACCAATATTTCCAAGGTGAAGGGATCACCCCAGAATAATTGTTCCATTACTGTTATTATTTTACCAGGACAATTAAGAAGAAATTACATAATATGATACAAATACTGGTTTTTGGTTTACTTCAGGATATTTGAAAACATGAAAGAATTGAGAAAATTTTTAACCAGAGTAAGGAATGGAGGCAGTGGTTGACCTAGGACCGAGGAAATAAAAGAGTCGGAAAGTTATTGGGACTGGAGGTAGCCATAGCATAGGACTCAGGTACAAAAACAATAATTTTAAGAACAGGAATCCACCTCTGCCAAAACAAACAAACAAACAAACAGGCAGGCACCATGTTACCATCATCCATGTCCATGGGTAGGTACATGAGAGGTAAACATAAGAAAAAAAAAATGAGATGGAATGAAGAGATTATGAGATCTTGGAATCTTAAGACATGATCAAGTTTAAGAGCAAGCAACAGCAGTAGTGAATACAGTGTGGTTTACTGATTGGCCGTAAGGAAAGAAAAAGAACTCAAAACATAAGAGCAAACAGCTGGATGACTAGCTAGGTTGCAATTCTTGAGAAAGGGGAGGTGCAGGGGTACAAAGACAAGCTTAACAGTATGGGTTACAGCAACAAGAGAGCAATAAAACCCAAAGATACCACTTATTTCGTCAAAGTCACAAAACCTTGAGTCACATTTCACTTTTCTCCAGTTCAAGGTAAGCTAGTCAACTCAATTTACAATCTCATCCTTCCTAAGGAGGTAGCCTCTAACTAGGCCCAGACAGGGGTTTATCCTGGGGCAACAGTTAGAACAGAAGTCATTGAACAAACAGAAGGAGCAAGCTGAGCCACATTTCACTTTAAACCTCCAGTGTTAAATCCCAAGAAAAGTCTATAACAAAAGCAAAAAGGCCCTTTTGTTCTTAGCAACTCTGGGGGTGACTGAAAGCAGGGGAAACTCAATGAGAGCAGTGTTGAGGTGGATGCAAAAAAGGCGAGGGAACGCTTATGTGAAAAGCAGGATATGCTGATAATCCTCTGCAAACCACCTTAGATTTGAGCCTTCCAAATCATCTAATGCGACCCTCTCATTTTCCATTGGAAAAAACTGAGGCCCGAGAGGGGAAGGCCAAACAGCTAACTAGTGTCCAGGTTAAGTGACCTACACAGGCCAGAAGAATGTGCTCCAGCAGGGAACTTTTAAGTAGAAGGAAGAAGGCCTAGGAAGGGGTTCAAATCCCAAATCCTCTCTCTAGTCTTCTCTCCCTGGGCCTCCGTTTCGCACTACCACCCCTATTCATAGATGGAAGAGAAGAGTTCCTATCTCCCCGAATCAATTTTTTCATTTGAAGATACGTGAGTGTGTGAATGTGTGCGCATAGACGTAGGTTAGCGGCAGCTCGGGCTCCGGGGAACTGAGGGAGTAGGGTGGGGGAAGGGAGGAGGGGAGAGAGGAGGCGGCGAGGGTCAAGACCGCGGGTGGGGGACCGAGGCGGCAGAGGAGGGGAGGATGCTGAGCCCGCGCGCCCGCCCGCTCGCTCCCCCCGGGCCACGCGTGGGCACTCACACTGAGGGGAGAGGGCAAGCTGCAAGGGAACGGAGAGAGGGGGTCAGACCACCACTGCCAGAGCCGCCGCCGCCGCCACCACCGGGTCTGGCCCTGCTGCTGCCAGAGCCTCCGGCTGCTCCCTCAGTTTCGTTTCCCAAGCCAGCCAGGGTCCGCCGGCCGCGCTGTCGCGCCCAGGTCCCGCCCTACGGGCAGCGCAGCTTGATGACGTCACGAGGGAGCCAACTTCCTCCACCCGGCCTGGTCCTGGCCCCGGGGAAGACCTCTCGGGTTCTGGCTCGCCCCACCCCTCGACCTGGGCGGTCCAGGGCGCCTGCGCGGAAGAGCCAGTCGGGAAAGAATGCAAAAGCAAAAGCGGCCAACTATCTTTTCTTTCGGCTCTGGGGTCGAAAAACAAATATAAAAATTAAAAGGGCCAGGTGCCGTCGCCAAACTTCATCTCGGTTAATCTCATTATTATCTTCATATTACAGATTAAGAACAAGTCTGAGGAGGTAGATGGTAAACTGGCTGAGGGCAGAAACCGAGTGTGCATGTTCACTGATATACCCCAACATCCAGCACATAGTACCTCCTCAACAGATGTTGAGCGAAGGTCGGGAAGAAAGCATGAATACCGCCTTGTATGGACAGAGATGGTTTCCCATCCCAAACCACTCTTCTAATTTTCAGGCCAATATGGCCAAAAGTCTGCAAAACATCCTCAGTCACTTCGCACCCGAAATTCAAATCTAACCCTATTTTCTCCCATAAGCATACTTTTTCCAGTGAATGGCACCACCGTTCATTCTGTTGGTCCATCCTCCTCATTCTCCAGAGCCTCCAATGTACACTTCATTGAGTTTACTTCCTAATTATTTCTCAAATCTATTCATTCTTCTCCATCTCCATTGCCACTTACTCATACACTCATTCTCTCTCACCAGGATTTCTCCGATAGTCTCCAAATCATTGTGCCTGTCTCCAGTCATGCTCACTCTAGTGTATTCGTCATAAAACCAAAGTGATTTATTTTTTTTTTCTGATCATGTCGCAACCTATCAATGATTAAAACCCACCAATGGCTTCCCACTTCTCTTAGGATGAAGCAAATGTCGTTAAGATGGATACAAGACCCTTCAGTCTGATCCCTTTTGCAGTAGTGCCTTATGCTACTACTGGTCCCTTCTCCTCATATTAGTTTTCTCTCAGTTTCTCAACCAGGCCATATCTCTTAAGGGTTCATTCTCCTGCTTGGATCCTCCTCCCCTGTCTTTGCTTGGCCAATGTCTACAAAAATCCCTGAGGTCTCACTTTCATGTTCTTATATCTGGAAATCTTTCCTGATCCCACAACTCTGGGTTGGGAGTCCCACCCTTGAGCACTCCATCCTTCCACTATCAAAGCACTTACCACAGTATTGTGTAATGACCTGGTGACTCATCTGCCTCCCCTACTCAGTTGTAAACTGCACACAGGAAAGGTTATATCTGTGTGTCCGTATTAAATCTTGAATACAGTGTCTGATAGTAGGTGCTCAATAGACATTTACTGATTCTGTGAAAGTAGGGAAGATGAATGAAGGTTAAGAGATGGGCCCAAGGTCACAGAGCTAAGTAGCAAATGAGCATTTAAACCCAGTTCTAAGGCTGTCTTTGTACCTCACCAGGGATTCTTCACATGTATTGTGCTTGGACACCTTCGGTAATTTTATAAAGCTTATGGGCCCATTCTCAAAATAATAATTTGAAGAGCATAAAGTAAAATGTATAAGATGACAAAGGAAATTAATTATATATAACATATCTAATATATTTTGTGATTTTAAAAAACTTTAATGTAAAACATTAAAAATGAGGAAATACACTTAAAAGGTAGAAAAGTTAAAGTTTATTTTTTAATATATATGCACGAATCTAATGAATAGTGCTATAAAAACCAGATAACTACATAGTGGAAAAATAAATCTCGAGTTCTACCTTACACTGTATGTAAAATTAAATAAAAATGGATCAGAGCTAAAAATAAGCTAAAATTATAAAGCTCATAAAATAAAACATAGGTGACTACAGTTAACAATACTGTATTGTACGTTTGAAAGTTTCTAAGAGAGTAGATCTTAAAAGGTTCTCATCACAAGAAAAAAAATGTGTAACTATGTGAGGTGATGGATGTTAATCAAGTTTATTGTTAATCACTACCAATAAATATATCAAATCATTATGTTGTACACTTTAAACTAATACAATATTATATATCAATTACATCTCGATAAAACAGGAAAAAAAGAAGTTAAAGAGAGAACATAGGAGAATATCTTTGCAGACTTGGAATAGAAAAAGTTTTTTTGCACAGGACCCAGAGAGCATTAATCGGAAGAAAAAATTGATAAAACAGACTTCATCAAAATAAAAGGCTTCTGTTCATCAAAGACACCTTTAAGAAATTGAATAGGCAAGCCACAGACAGAGAGAAAACATTCACAATACATTCTTTTGATAAATGGCTTATACCCAAATATATACATAATACACAATGATAAAAGGAAGAACAGAAGATTCCAATTCCTGTCAAAATGGAGAAAACACGTTTCATCCCATTTCTCCCATTGAATGCAATTTAAAACCTAGGCAGAATGCATAGAACACCTAGGTGAGGATTTCAGAAAGTAAATCGTAGCAGGATTATTGGAGAAGAAAACCAGAAGTCAAACAATCGTCAAATCAGGGGTGAGTTTTTCAATTTCTCCACTCTGATATCTCCCGGCCTAGACTGAAAGGCAGTTTGAAACCTGAAACTGTGTCACAGGTGCAGAGAGAAAGATCCAAGAGAAGCCATATACTTGTCATCCAAGAAAGAAGAAAGAAGTATCCATGGATCAGAGAAAGTGGGGGAAAATCTCATGGGTGTTTTTTGTTTTGTTTCTCTGATTCACTTTCACCCCAGTCTTCAGGCAGTCACAAGGTGACAGTTACAGCAAATCTCACAGCCCATTAGAACCACAGCCAATAGAAGGTAAGGAAGAATTTGTGGCTTAGCCCTAACTGGGTCAATTCTCTGTTAAAATAAACAAACAAACAAACAAAGCCCACCAAAAAAAATCAACATTCTCCATAGGATTTAATTAAGACCTAGAGTCACAACGCATTATATCCAAAATGTCCAAGATAAAATCAAAAATTAATATACAAAGAACCGGGAAATGCTTAATGGTTTTTTTTTTTAATTTTTCAATTACACTTGATGTTCAATAGTATATTAGTTTCAGGTGTACAGCATAATGATTAGACATTTACATAACTTATGAAGTGATCTCTCCAATAAGTAGTACTCACCAAACACCAGATATAGTTATTACATTATTGTTGATTATATTTCTAAGCTCTACTTTACATCCCTGGGACTATTTTGTAACCACCAATTTATTTCTTAATCCCTTTTTTAAGGTAAAAGAAAATCAATAGACTCTAACCTCATGATGACACATAGATTGGAATTATCAAAGGGTTATTTTTGTTTGTTTTATTAAGACTTTATTTTTTAGAGTAGTTTAAGGTTCACAACAAAATTTAAGGGAAGATACAGAGATTTCATATGTACCCTCTGCCCCACATATGTACGGCCTCCCCATTATCAACAACCTCCATCACAATGGTACATTTGTTACAACTGATAAACCAAGTTGACATATTATTATCACTCAAAGTACATTATAATTGACTCTTGTACATTCAATGGGTTTGGATAAATGTATAATCATATGTATCCACCACTATAGTTTTATAAAAATCCTCTATGCTTTGCCCATTCATCTATTTCCACTCCCAATCCCTGGTGATCTTTTTACTGTCTCTTCAGTTGTTCCTTTTCCAGAATGTCATACAGTTGGAATCACACAGTAGGTAGCCTTTTCAGGTTAGCTTCTTTCACTTAGTAATATATATTTAAGGTTCCTCTATGTCTTTTCATGGCTTGCTAACACATTTCTTTTTAGCACTGAATAATATTCTACTGAATATATCACAGTTTCTTTATCCATTCACCTACTGAAGGACATCTTGGTTGCTCCTAAGTTTGGCAGTTGTGAATAAAGTTGCTATAAACATCCATGTGCAGGTTTTGTGTGGACATAAGTTTTCAATTCTTTTGGGTAAATATCAAAGAGTACAGCTACTGAATAGTATGGTAAAAGGTTTGTTTTTATAGAAACTGCTAAACTGTTTTCCAAAGTGGCTCTACCATCTTGCATTTCCACTAGCCACGTATGAGTTCCTGTTGTTTCGCATCAATGTCAGCCCTTAGTGTTGTCGATATTTTGGATTTTGGCCATTCTATTAGGTGTGTAGTGGTATGTCGTTGTTGTTTTAATTTGCATTTCCCTGATGACATATGCTATGAAGCATCTTTTCATATTTGGTAAGGTGTCTGTTAAGGTTTTTGGCCCATTTTAAAATTGTATTGTTATTTTATTGTTAAGTTCTAGGAGCTTTTTATAGATTTTGGACACAAGTCATTTATGAGATGTGTCCTTTGCAAATATTTTCTTCCAGCCTTTGACTTGTCTGCTTATCCTATTGACATTGTCTTTCATGGAGAAGTTTTTAATTTTAATGACATCTAGCATATAAATTATTTTTTTCATGGACTATGCCTTTGGTGTTCTATGTAAAAAGTCATCACCATACCCAAGATCATCTAGATTTTCTTCCATGTTCTCTTCTAGGAGTTTTATAGTTTTGTGTTTTATATTTAGGTCTGTTATCCACTTTTATGAAGGATGAGTAAAATTTTGTATAAGGTCTGTGTCTAGATTAATTTTTTGAATGTGAATATCCAGTTATTCTAGTACCACTTGTTGAAAAGATTATCTTGGGGGAGATGGGGTAAAAAGGGTCAAATATATAAAATTAGAAGTTATGTAAATTACATCAGGTGAATAGAAAAATAAAGAAAAAACAAGAAAAGACTATCTTTGTTCCATTATATTGCTTTTGCTTCTTTGTCAAAGATCAGCTGACAATATTTAGGACAGTCTATTTCTGGGCTCTCTATTCTGTTCCTTTGATATATTTGTCTATTCATATGACAATACCACACTGTCTTGACTACTATAGCTTTATGGTAAGTCTTAAAGTCAGGTAGTATCAGTCTACCAACTTTGGTTTTTGTCCTTCAATAATGTGCTGGTTATTCTGGGTCTTTTGTTTCTCCATATTAACTTAGAATCATTTTGACTATATCCACAAAATAACTTGCTGGGATATTGATTGGGATTGCATTGAACCTATAGATGAAGTTGGGAAGAACTGACATCTTGACAATATTGAGTCTTTCTCTCCATGAATATGGAATGTCTCTCCATTTATTTATTTCTTATTTGATTTTATTTATCAGAGTTTTATAATTTTCCTCATGTAGACCTTGTATGTAATTTGTTATATTTATACCTAAATATTTCATTTATGAGTGCTAATGTAAATAGTATTGTTTTTCATTTCAAACTCCACTTGTTCACTGCTGGTATATAGGAAAGTGATTGACTTTTGTATATGAACCTTGTATCCTGCACGAGAAAAAGGTTTTGATAACAGCTATTATGAAACAAAAACAAGTACAAAGTGAAGTAGCCCAATTTTTAAATGGACAAAAGACTTGAATAGGCATTTCTCCAAAGAAGATACACAAATGGCCAATAAGCCATTTGGACATATGCTCAACATCACAAATTATTAGAGAAATGCAAATCCAAACTACAATAAGATATCACATTATACCCATTAGAATGGCCACTATAAAAACAAACAAACAAACAAACAAACAAAAACAGAAAATAACAAGTGTTGGTAAGGCTGTAGAGAAATTGGAACCCTAGTGCACTGTTGATGGGAATGTAAATTGTGCATCCACTATAGAAAACAGTATAAAGTTTCCTCAAAAAGTCAAAAAAAATTTTTTTTTCATATGATCCAGCAATTTCACTTCTGGGTATATATTTAAAAGAATTGAATGCTAGACCTCAAAGAGATATTTACACACCCATGTTCAATACAGCATTACTCACAATAGCTAAAAGATAGAAGCAATCCAAGTGTCTATCAATGGATGAATGTATAAACAAACAAAATATTATATACGTATATATGAGTATTATTCAGCCTTAAAGAAGAAGGAAGTCAACTTCTTCTCCACTTACACGAGTTTTATTCAACATGGTACTAAAAGTCTTAGCCACTGCAATCAGACAAGAAAGAGAAATAAAATGCATCTGAATTGGAAAAAAAGAAGTAAAACTGTCATTATTTGCAGATGACATGATACTATATATAGAGAATTCCAAAGATTCTACAAAAGAAATGTTAGAACTGATAAATGAATTCAGTAAAATAGCAGGATACAAAATTAATGTTCAGAAATAGGTTGCATTTTTATACACCAATGATGAACTATCAGACAGAAAAATTAAGAAAACAATCTCATTAACAATTGTATCAAAAACAATAAAATACTAAGCAATAAATTTAATCAAGGAGGTAAGAGACCTGTACTCAGAAAATTAAGTACTAAAATAAAATACTAAGCAATAAATTTAATCAAGGAGGTAAGAGACCTGTACTCAGAAAAATAAGTCATTGAAAAAAAGAAATTGAAGAAGGTACAAATAAATGGAAGCATAAACCGTGCTCATGGATAGGAAGAATCAACAACATTAAAATGTCCATAGTACTCAAAGAAATCTGTAGATTCAATGCAATCCCTATCAAAATGCTAATGGCATTTTCCAGAGACTAGACCAAATAATCCAAAAATTTATATGGAACCATAAAAGGTCCCGAATACCACGGCAATCTTGAGAAAGAAGAACAAAATTGGAAGTATCACACTACCTGATATCATACTATACTACAAAGCTGTAGTAAATCAAAACAGCATGGTACTGGCATAAAAACAGATACATAGATCAATGGAACAGAATATAAATCCATGCTTATATGCTCATTTGATATATAACAAAGGGGGTAAGACTATACAATGGGATAAAGACAGTCTCTTCAATAAATGGTGTTGGGAAAACTAAACAGATATATGCAAAAAAAGGAAACTGGATCTGCTTCTTACATCATATACAAGAATAAACTCAAAATGGCTTAAAGACTTAAGTGTAAGACCCGAAACCATAAAAGCCCTAGAAGAAAATATAAGCAGCAAACTCTTTGACATTGCTTTTAGTAATTTTTTTATCTAATATATCTCCTTGGGCAAGAGAAACAAAAGAAAAATAAATAAATGGGACTATATCAAATTAAAAAGTTTTTCACAGCAAAGGAAACCATCAACAAAATGGAAAGATGATCTACTAAATGGGAGAAGATTTTTGCTTATGACACATCTGATAAGATGTTAATATCCAAAATTTATAGAGAATTCATACAACTCAAAACCAAAATAACAAACAATCCATTTTAAAAATGGGCAGAACATTTGAATAGGTATTTCTCCAAAGAGGAAATATAGATGGACAACAGATATATGAAAAGATGCTCAAGGTCACTAATCATCAGAGAAATGCAAATTAAAACCACAATGAGCTATCACCTCACACCTGTCAGAATGGCTATCATCAATAAATCAAAAAACAAGTGTTAGCAAGGATGTGGAGAATAGGGAACCCTTATATACTGTTAGTGAGATTGCAAATTGGTACAGTCACTATGAAAACAGTTTGGAGTTTCCTCAAAAAATTAAAAATAGAAGTACTTTTCAACTCAGCAATTGCACTTCTGGGTATTTATCCAAAGAAAACCAAAACACTAATCTGTAAAGATGTGTGCACCCCTATGTCCATTGCAGTTGTATTTACAACAGCCAAGATATGGAAGCAAGTTAAGTGCCTATCAATAGACAGTTGGATAAATAAACTATGGTACATAAATACAATGAAATATTACTCAGCCATAAAAAAATGAAATCTTACCATTTGCAATGATATGGATGGACCTAGAAGGTATTATGCTGAGTGAAATAAGTCAGACAGATAAAAAACAAATACCATATGATTTCATTTATATACAGAATCTAAGGAACAAAATAAATGAACAAGCAAAACAAAGACTCAAAGATACAGAAAACAAACTGGTGGTTACCAGGTGGGAGGGAGTTGGAGAGCTGGGTGAAAAAGGTGAAGGGTAAGAAGTACAAATTAGTAGTCACAAAACAGTCACGGGGATGGGGAGTACAGAATAGGGAATATAGTCAATAATAGTGTAATAACTATGTATAGCGCCAGGTGAGTACTAGAGTAATCAGGAGGACCACTTCATAAATTATATAAATGTCTAAACATTGTGCTGTATACATGAAAATAATATAAATTTTAAGAAAGAAGGAACTCCTGTCGCATTATAACATGGAAGAACATTATGCTAAGTGAAATAAGCCAGTCATAAAAAGACGAATACTATATCATTCCACTTATATGAAGTATATATATTAGTCAAACTCATAGTAACAGAAAGTAGAATTAAATTTTCCAAGGACTGAAGGGAGGGGGAAATGGGGAGTTATTGTTCAATAGGCATAGAGTTTCAGCTTTGCAAGGTGAAATGTTTCTAAAGATTTGTTATGCAACAATATGAATATAATTAACACTACTGAACTATACACTTTAAAATGGTTAAGAATGGTAAATTTTATGTTATCTGTTTTTTCCCTCTTTAATTCCACCCCTGAGCTACGGATGTTGCCTTCTCCCCTTAAGAACTGGATCTCTGAAGGAGGGGCATCTCCTCCCACACGCATGTGGTGTGCACCCAGGGGTGCCGGGGCCAGGGGCCAGGCGCCCCTGGCTCACTCGGGGGGACCCCGGCACACCTGGGGGGCCTGGAGCATCCGGGACGTGGTCTGTGGCTCCACTTGGGGCGCAAACCCAGGACCTTTTGTGTGTAAAGCAGATGTGCTAACCACTACACTATGGAGCCAGCCTCTGTTATCTGTTTTTTTACAATAGAAGAAAACCCAGCTATTATAATTATGATCCAAGAAAGAGTGAAGACTCTTAAAATGAATGGAAAGATAATAAGTATCATCTAAGAAAGGAAAAATATATAAAAAGAACCAAATGGGAATTTTAGAATTGAAAACATAGTTACCAAAAAAAAATTTCACTCGGTGGGCTTAAGAGCAGAATGGAGATAACAGAAGGAGAATCACTGAACTTGAAGATAGATCAATGGAAAGTATCAAATATGTACAGGAAAGTAAAAATGAAGGGGGAAATTTGAACAGAGCTTCAAGGACCTGTGGGAAAATACCTAAGATCTAACACTAATGTCATCAGAGTTTAAGAAGAAATGGAGAAAGGAAAAATATTTGATGTGGATAAAATATTTGAAAAAATAATGGTTGAAAACTTCCAAAAGTTGGAAAAAGACAGAAACTTACAAATTCAAGGAGCTCAGCAATCTCTAAACAGGAAAAACTCAAGGAATATATTCCCAAACTTAAAATAACCAAACCGCTAAAAACTAAAGTTAAAAAAAAAATCTTGAAAAGAGCCAAATAGGAAAAAAACACAGGCATCCCATATAGGGAAACAATGTCTGGATTTCACATCAGAAATGTCAAGAATGAAGGAAGAATAGCAATGGTTAATATCTAGGTAAATATAATAGACTATTTTTCTTAAGTTCTTTAAAATTTACATGACAGCTGAAAGCAAAAAAAAATTGTCTGATGGAGTTTTCAAAGTATATGGATAAACTGTATATGACAATTACAACAAATGGGATAGGGCAAAAGAAACTATAAGGTGTTAAGGTTTCTACATTCCACTTAAAGTAGTAAGATATTAATTCTAAATAGACTGTGAAAAGTTAAATATGTATATAGGCCTACCTTGTTTTATTGTACTTTGCTTTATTGCATTTCACAGATGCTGCGTTTTTTACAAAGTGAAGGTAAGATCTTCTACCAGCAAAAAGATTATGACTCACTTTATTGTGGTGTTCTGGAACCAAACCCACAAGATCTCTGAAGTATGCCTGTATTGTAATTCCTAGAGAAACCTTTTTAAAAGATTTAGGAATCCAACTTCTGGAATGTCAGAGTAAAGACCTCTGAAATACAATCCTCCATAAAAGCAATGAAAATATAGGCAAAATTATCTAAATCAACTTTTTTATAACTCTGAAAGTAAACCAAAGACTTGCAATAATCCAAAGAATGTTTCTTCAAGAAAAATGGCCTCAATAAAAATAATGAGCTTTGTGGTATTTAACTTGCCCCAATCCTCTCTCTTTATTGCCAGCTCTGTAGTAGACTTGAAAACCAACAACCTTGCAATTATGGTAGCTATAAAAACCAGTAGCCGGGCAGCCACAAAAAAAGACAAAACAGGCTTGCAGCTCCTTCTCCACAAGAAATGTCATTATTTGACTTGTCTAGAAGCTCATCTGAAAAGCTCCATTCTCAGGGCTTGTCTTTATTTTTACCTGTCTCAGTGGTCACTCTGTGCAAACAGTGCTATTTAAAAGGCATTGTCAAAAATAATCAGTGGCAGTTGTTTAACAGTGCAGCTGCCTGAGGCAGCATTACCAACTGGAGCTAACAAAAACCTTAAAAGAAATATTCAGGAATGAGTTGCCCTTAGGGGGTCTCTGAAAATCCCCAGAATATTCCTAAGTATTTAGGAGCCCACATGAATGTGCAGAGCTATGCACATGCCCAAGAATGGCCAGAGAAGGCCCTAATCTCTAACCTCTGACTGACTTTCAGGCTCTATACAAGACAAAGACAGAGTCGTAAACTGCCCATCAGAACATTGAAGCCATGCTCCCAATACACAGACTCTTGACAAATGCTAGGAGATTTATTGGTTCAAGTCATTTAAGGAGATCTGTCTAGTCATTAGCTGGTCATTAAGCTAACCAAGCAGAAACTTCAGTGGCCATGAATGACAAAGAATACAGACTTCGTATAATTGGTTCAGGAAAATTACTAAAAAACATCAACAAAAATAAACTATACTTAAAAAGAATGTGTATTCTGCTGTTTTGGGGGGTGAAGTGTTCAAAAGTGTCAGTTAGATCTATTTGGTTGATGTTGTTCAGTTTTTCTGTATCCTTGCTGATTTCTGTCTACTGTTCCACTAATTATTGAGGCAGGGTCTTATATCCATGGTTTCTATATTATTTTAAATATTCCATTTTCTATACATAAAGGAATGATAAAGTATGTACCATCTATGTGGGGGTGGGGGAACAAGGGAAGCAGTAAATAGAAACTATGTCTGAGGAAGCCCAGAAGCTGAACCTAGTAGACAATGGTTTTAAATTAGCTATTATAATATGTTTAAAGAATTAAAGGAAATTATATCTAAAGAATTAAAAGAGGGTATGAAGACAATGTCTCACCAAATAGAGAACACCAATCAATAAATAGAAATTATTTTCTAAAAGAATCAAAGAAATTTCGGACTTGAAAAATATAACTGACCTGAAATTTTCACTATTGGGGCTTGCTATGCACTGAATTGTGTATCCCGCAAAATTCATGTGTTGAAGCCCTAACTCTCAATATGGCGGTATTTGTAATTAGGAGGTAATTAAGGTTAAATGGGGGTCATAACAGATCCTCAATAAGATTAATAGCTGACTTTTCATCAGAAATCACAGAAGCCAGAGAGCAAAAGGATGACATATTCAAGAGCTGAAAAAAAAACAAACCAACGAAAACGAACAAACAAACAAAAAACCTGTCAGCCAAAAATTCTATATCCAGCAAAACTATTTTTTGTGGGGGGGTTCGGCGAAACACAACAAAAACAAACTTGTGGTGAGGTGGGGTATCTATAAAGGAGAAATTAAGAGTCCCGGATAAACAAAAATAAGAATTTGTCATTATCAGAACTGTCTTACAAGAAATAATGAAAGGAATCTATCAGGCTGAAAGAAAGAACACTAGACAATAAATTGAATTCACACAAAGAAATATATAGCACCAGTAAATGTTCCCTCAAATCCATTTTGGGAGTGGGCAAATGAAAAATAGTAAAAAAATTATGTTCAGAGCTCTCTATCTTATATTGCCTTCCATACTCATCCCTGTCTCCTAATCAGAAAACCAAGTTGGAAGCAACTTAAGATGAATTTTTATTTCTTATCTAAAAAATAAATCATATGAATTTTTAAAACTATACAAAGAGATATAGTAAAAAACTCACTAGATAAAATGGAATATTTAAAAATACTATACAATCCAAAAAAAAAGACAGGAAAGGAGAAACAGAGGTATTAAAAACAGAGAGAACAGAAAATAAATGACAGACATAAACCAAATATATCGACAACTGTGTTAAATATCAATGGTCTAAACACACCAATTAAAAGACAAAGATTGTTGGAAAGGATTTTTAAAAATCAGGAACTAACTATACGTTATCTGTAAAAACCCATGAAATATAATGTATGTCAGTTAAAATTAAAAATATTAAAAAATTATATACCAAGCAAACATTCATCCAAAGAAAGCCGGAAGATCTATAATAATATCAGCCAAAGCAGATGTCAGAGTGGGGAAAATTATCAGGGATAGAGACATTGCATAATGATAAAAGGATAAATTCACCAAGGAGACGTAACAATCCTAACTATGTATGTGCTTAACAACAGAACTTCAGAATAAAAGGGAAGACTGATAAAAATGAAAGGGAGAATGGACAATTCCACAAATATGATTGGAGAGTTCAAAACTCATCTCAGTAACCAGTGTAACAGGAGACAGAAATCAGCAAGGCTATGAAAAAGTTGAATAATATCATCAACCAACTGGATCTAATTGACACTATAGAACACTTCGCCAAACAACAGCAGAGTACACATTCTTTTCAAGTGCACATGTGCACCAAGATAGACCACAGCCAGGATCATAAAACAAACTTAACAAATTTAAAATTATTGAAATCATACAAAGTAAGTTTTCTGACAATACAGCATTAAAGTAGAAATCAATAAGAAAAATTACTAAAAAAAACTAAATACTTGGAAATTGTGTTTAATTAGATAAGTAATCCATAAGTTAAAAATAAATCTCAATGTATATTAGAGAATATTTTTAAAAATATTAATGCACACTTTTTATTATATTAAAATCAAGCAATGATCTGACAATAAAAAGGCTGCTTATGGAATACTCTTATGTTAAACTTTACTTAAAGGATGTTAAATCCTTAGAACTAAGTTTTTCCTCAGAAAAAAGATTAATGAAAACATCATTTGCTTTTCAGACTTGATAGTTGCTGCTTCAAAAGGTAGTTTTACACAAACACTAAATTACAAAAGAAACAAACAAACCCCTTTAGAACACTATGAATTGCTTTTATTTCAGTATGCATCCACATCTCAGCATTTGGTGATCCTGAACAGAAAAGTGGAAAAACACAGCAATTTGCCAGGAAATCAAGCTCGCCAACTTCGGGGATCTGCCATGCGTACCAGGGATCTTAATCCCTGCTGAGGACTGTGAGAAACAACAACAACAAAAACAGAGTATGCACCAAATCTGAGAATATTTTTAACAAAATGAAAATGCAACATATCAAAATTTGTAGGATGCAGCTGTGTAATGCATTAAATGCTTCCATCAGAAAAGAAGAAAGGTCACAATTCAATAATCAAAGCTTCTATTTTAAGAAAATAGAAAAGGAAGAGCAAATAAGTAAGCAGAGGAAGGAAATAATAAAAATAAAAGCTCCAGTGATTACACATTGTATGAATCCACCTACATGTCCTTCTGGAAAAGACATGACTATAGGGACAAAGAATAGATTGATGATTGTTAGGAGTTAGGAATGGGGGAAGATTTGACCATAAGACAAAATGGGATCCATGAAGAATTGTTTAGGATAATGGAACTATTTTGTATCCTGATTGTGGTAGTGGTTACACATATCTAAATATGTGTTAAAACTTACAGAACTGTACACTAAAAGCCAATTTAACTATATGTTGTTAGTTATCAAGAACATGCAAATTAAACCACAATGAAATACCATTTCACACCCTCTAGAGTGGCTAAAATTAAAAATACAAGCAAAAATCAAATGTTGGCAGGGGTATGGAGCAACCAGAACTCTCATACATTGCTTAGAAATCGGTATGACAGTTTCTTATGAAGTTAAATGTACACCTTATAGAGGAAAGACTATGTCACGATGTGACCACTGCCTGAGAGCTGCCAGACCTGTCAGCTAGATCCAGAGCAGAACACAGATTGTTTCCCTAAATCTCCTCAGAGACTGTCTGATTGACCTCTCTCCTGTGCTCCACAGCATGCTGGTTTGCTAGTTTCTGGAACAGATTGTTGCCCCACCCTGGGCAAGCATGGTTGGCATTTTCTCCTTATCTGGTGCAGATCATGCCCCAGTACCATTATCCACCCGGCCTTGTCTTATATAACCCCTTAGTGGCTGCCAAGTAGTATGAAGGATATCCATGATGTCTCACTGCCTTCTGGGATGCACCTTGTATGTAAGTTTGCTAATCAACACAATGTAATGATAGAGTTGTCAGCCTCTTCCTCTGGTTTCACAGCCCTCCCACCAATTTTTCCAACACACTTACTCTATAAATCGGCAATTTTGCCTCTATGTATTTACAAGAGAAATGAAAACATATGCATACAAAAGACTTGTACATGAATGCTCCATAGCAGCTTTATTCATAATCGCCTCAAAAATATAATATTGTGCAAAAGAAGCCAGGCACAAAAGAGTATGTACTCTAAATTCCATTTACATAAAATTCAAGAAGAGTTGAATCTAATCTATGGGGATTTCAGAACAGTGGTTGGCTCTGGAAAAGAGGAATTGACTAAAAAATGTGTGAGGGAACTTTCTGGGGTGCTGGAAATGTTTTATATCTTGATTGATTTAGTGATTACACAGGTACATACATTGTCAAAACTCATGGAATTGTTTCAAAATTCATGGAACTGTTCACTTAACATCTGTGATTTTGTAACCTCAGAACCAGCTCAAAATGGTCCTATCCTGTTTAACGAGATGCTGAGTTCCTTTTCAGAGACAACAGACCAAAACTGCAAGTCATGTGGCAGAAGCATGCACAGAGGAGAGAACTTTGACCTCCAGCTGCACTGGAACGAAAGTTTTCACACACACACACACTTACGCCCTACGCATGCACGGAACCAAAGGACTGAGACATAACCAGAACTTGAATGTTCAGAAGCTGAGTGTCTGTTATCCAGAAAGATCTAGTGCTGACCATAAATGGCCAAGCTCCAAGGTCCTCCAATTAAATTTGCCCTGCCCGTGCTTCCACATACCTGTTCCTCCTATGCCCTTAAAAACTTAGGGGGTTGGGGCTTTGGGGCATTAGTTTCCTGTTCTCTTGGGCGGCACCATTTATAATAAAATAACCAATCTTTCTCCACTGCAATGCTCAATTTTTAGTGTTGGGTTCTGTTAGCACTGGGTGGACGAATTTTTTCTGTTCTGTAATAATTTCACTGGAGGTAAAATTTACCTTAATAAAAAAATTATGTGTGAATAAAATCAGTGTAAAGGCATTACTTAGCTTAAATAAGAAAAGTAAATTGTGAGATAGTCTTTGACATGCATGTTTTGTCGGACATTTAATCAATTTTTAATTTTTATTTTGAAGGTCAGAGTATTGAAAATCTCCATTTATAGATTCATAAAGATCTATTGTTGTAAATCTTGATTAAAACTTTAAATCAAGATAGAATAATCCTTTCATAAGGAATACCAGAATTCTCCAAGTATATTTGAGTTATGCTCATTGTATGTTTGTGTTATAAGATTAATGAATTCACCTTCCATCAGGTCAACATCTTAACATCTTTGACTCAGTTTATATCAGAAAGAAATGGACTCCATATTTGTGGTTCAACTTAGGAGACTTTAAGATAGAAATAACTTTTGAAAGTCTTCTGAAGTGTTTCAGAAATTAGCAGATTTTTATTTTCAAAGAAATTGACAGAATTTTGTATTACAACTCCATCTTAGGAAAGCATATAGTCCATTCTCTTCCTTATTGATCACTTAACCAAGAATGTTTTTAATTTTTTTAAATTTATTTATTTAAATTAGTTTCAATTATACAGTACATTGGTTAGACATCTATATAGTTCATAAAATGATCCCCCCAATTGCTCCCTCCCTTTCCTGACCCTCCACCTATTCATCATATTAATGCTAACTTCATTCCCTCTGCGTTTTTAATTTTTTAAGAAACATCTATAATGTTGAATTCAAAGGTTTAACTCATTCATGTGGTTAAAAGTACATGCCAGGTAAGCCGATGCATGGATAAAATTCCTTTTCTCATAATATCTCAAGAGTAGATTTTCCTTTCTTTTTTAAATTTCGGTTAAAGTAAAACTTCTGCCCTTAGTTTGAAAAAGTGCTCGAAGGCATATCCTTGTGGAGGCCAGCGAACTTCTGTGTGATAGAGAAGGAATTCATATGTAGCTCTCATATCTTTACAAAAATTTTAAAAATGTATTGCAGTCAAGATCTGCCTCTGATGAGTTGGTGACATTTATTGCTGTTGACAAAACTTCTTTCTCAGGGCTGTAAGAAGGATCTTTGTTGTCAGCGTGAGGAGTGTCCCTGTGAAGAGTTTCCTTTCTCATGAAAGTAGCAAGACTAGATGCATTACCAAGCATCTCAGGGGCTTCCTCTGTGCAGGATATGAAGGTTTTCTTTCCAAAATTTCATTTGGTAAACATGTTTTTACCATTTCCAAAATGTTCACTCTGTTTGTAGTATCCAAAAGGACTCACAAAATAAGAATTCTTCCTCGATGACATCAGTATGTATACAGGAAACAAAAAGAGGGAGCTAGCTACATTGAGAGATATGGGTGGAGAGATATTTAGGCACCTTTTCAGGCTGGACAAATATGAGAGGCTCATTCAATTTTGCTGATATTATACTTCAATTCACATTGATTTACACACACACACACACACACACACACACACACACACACACACACACCACTCTGGCTTTTGTGTTCACATTCAATAATGCAAGTGAAATAATATAATACATGGTTTTCACCATTTGTTCTTTTCTTTGCCATTTCATTTTAAGTTGAGTTTATAAAAAAGATACAATATAAAGCTAAAACATTTGATTCAATTTACTTAACTTTTAAATTTGTTTAAGGGGGTGTCTATCAAGTTTCTCCACTATAAAGTTACTATTTTTTCCTTTGCAATTAACAAGTATTTCGGAATTATGTAAAAACGTTCTGTGCCTCATCAAACCTTTACCAGCTAGTTTTAGCATCCAATGATGACTCTCGCCTAAATCAATTTTTACTGTGATATCTACTAAATGGTGGCTTTCTAACTCCATCATTCCTTCTGACTTTAATAGTTGGCATTCTACTGTAAGTAAGAAATTTTCCTTCTTCCCTATGTATGTATGTATGTATGTATGCATGCATGCATGCATACATGCATGCATGTGGTTATAACACCTTTAGGTCATTATATATTACTATAGTTATTTATTTTAATGCTCCAAGTGACATTTTTGAAACTCAATCTTTATATGGGTTTTAATTGTTTTCATGAACCTAAAGAGAAATAAGTAATTCGTATGTTAAGTAAAATGATATTTAAGAAATATATAATATATTATAAAACAAGATAAGTTTATCTGGTTTTATCACCTTTAATGACTTTTAGTCCTCAGATAGACATGTGGATCATAGCAGCAGTAGCTTGAGAATTGTATCTCTCCGAGAATCTGGCTATTGTTGCACATGACATTGACTGGCTTTCTGTGTCTTCCTAGAAATATTGGTTCCTGGTTTGTAAATCATTTACTGTTTTTTTCACAAAGGTTGTATCATATATATTATATCATAATAATACAGAATTATAATAATTTCTTGATATAATCTTATGTTTTAAAAATAGTTAAGAAATGAGCAAAAATGTTTATAGAGTCTTTTTTATTTTTTCTATTTTTATTTTTTATTATAGTTGACATATAATATTATATTAGTTTCAGGTGTACAACACAATGATTAGACATTTATATAACTTATGAAGTGATCACCCGATAAATCCAATGCCCATCTGACACCATACATATTTATTATAATACTACTGACTATATCTCCTATGCTTCTATATCTCCGTGACTGTTTTGTAACTACCAATTTGTACCTCCTACTCCCTCCCCCTTCACCTATCCCCCACTCCCCAATTTGACAACCATCAAAATGCTGTGTGTATCTATGAGCTTGTTTCTGTTGTTTATTGGTTTATCCTTTTCTCTAGATTCCACATATGACATTTGTCTTTCTCTGTCTGACTTGCTCTACTCAGCACAATACCCTCTAGGTCCATCCATGTTTTTGCAGATGGCAAGATTTCATTCTTTTTATGGTTGAGTACTATGCCATTGTGTATATATACCACCTCTTCTTTATCCATTCATCCATTGATGGACACACAGGTTGCCTCCACATCTTGGCTACTGTAAATACTGCTGCAATGAACATATGGATTCGCATGGCCCTTCAAAGTAGTGTTTTGGGTTTCTTTAGATAAATTCCCAGAAGTGGGGTAACTGAGTCCTTCTTTGTCTCTTATTATAGTTATTGTTTGAAAGTCTATTTTGGCCCTCCTAGCACCAACACCAGAGCGAGATATGGCTGCTGCTTCCCTTGTGTCCACATTGGCCACCTGGCTGCTCTGGCCCGCACAGAACTGCCACCTCCATCACCATCCCTTCTACCTCTTGGCAGTTTGAAATGAAGCTGTTGTTATTTCTGGAAAGAAACTTCCCAGCAGATTAAGTAGGAAGTGTGGCAGGAGGTGGAAGAGTGGGTGGCATCGGGCAACAAACGGCCACACCTGAATGTGGTTCTGGTTGGCGAGAATCGAGATCCCATCACTGCTAAACCCAAGTTGGTTGGAGATGTGGATTTTGAAGGACTCAGGAAGAAACCTGGTTATATCACTCCAGTCCCTGGGGGCATCACCCATGACAGTAGTGATGCTAATGAAGAATACAATTCTTGCTGCAAAAAAGGTGCTGAGTGAGGCTTGAAGAGCAGGAAGTACTGAAGTCTAAGGAGCTTGGAGTAGCAACTAATTAACTGTCGTGTCTTCTGTGTCATGTACAGTACTCCAAGCCAATTCAAGAGGCAAAACAGACCAGTAGAAATGCAATATTTTAATTTATTCTCTGAAATGGTTTAAAATGATGCTTTGTATTTTCTGAAGCTTAAATGAGTGAGTGTTTGCGCACCTAGCTTTGTGGCACCTCACCAGGGAGCATGCCAGTATCATGCTGGGTCATGTGATCTAGCTATAGGAGAAGCCATTAACCTCGTGATTAACATGGAAGGACACTGTCACATTGAGAATGGCTGCTTAACTTTATCCGACCACTACAAATTGCCTTTTCTAGGATTGTATTTCCCAAGTGCTATTCCAGAAAGAGTTGATACTCACATTAGGTTCCAAACCTTTTGAGTTCAACCGGTCAAACTAAGGAAAAATGTTGCTATAGAAAATTTGGGAAAAGGTAAAAAGGAAGAAATGATGGCAATTGAGAAAAAAAAAGTTACCGTAATTTTATACTGGGACAACAGTATTGACTAATGACCAGAAGAAAAGCTACATGTTAATAGTTTCCTGAGTTGTCATTGGGAAAATGTCTAGGGCTGTTCCAGGTGCTATTAGCCCTTGTTTTATGTGTGTTACCATCCATGAGGTCGCCTCATTTTAGTTTTCTAGGATTGAAAGGCTTATTTTATAAATTGTGTGTATTATCACATTTAGTTTTCCCTATATCCTTAAACTTCACTGTGAAGATTTTTTATTATTGGAGGTTTCTGTGTAGTTTCTTTGGCAGATCTCGAAACCTATTTTTGAAAAACAAAACTTGGGCTTGATAATCATTGGGGCAGCCTGTATAAGTAGGCAACTTTCTTTTCCATCAAAGAATTGTCAGCAGCTGCCTGCTTTTCTCTGAAGCACCTGTTGGTCCACTGCCTGCCCCCACCCCCACCCCACACCCCATAGGTTTTTGAGAGCTTGAGTTACTATGGAATTTAATCAGACTTTCTGATTAAGGTTGTTTTTTTTTAATAAAACACTTCTGACTGGTAAAATAAAAATAAAAATAAATAAAGTCTATTTTGTCTGGTATAAGTATTGCTACCTCAGCTTTTGTTTGTTTCCATTTTCATGAAACATCTTCCTCCCTTTACTTTCAATCTGTGTGTCTTTCCATCTGAATTAAGTCTCTCGTAGGCAGCATATGTAAGGGTCTTGTTTTCTTATTCATTCAGCCACCCTATCTTTTGATTGAAGCATTTAATCCATTTACATTAAATATAATTGTTGCTAAATATATAGTTATTGCCATTTTATTATTCATATTTTCAATCTTTTTTTTTTCTCCTTCTTAAAGAAGTTTCTCTAACATTTCCTGTAATATTCGCTTGGTGATGATAAACTCCTTTAGCTTTTTCTTGTCTGGGAAGCTCTTTATCTGTCCTAAGATTCTAAATGATAGCTTTGCTAAGTAGAGTAATCTTGGTTATAGGTCTTTACTTTTCATCTTTTTGAATATTTCCTGCCAATCCCTTCTGGTCTGCAAAGTTTCTGTTGAGAAATCGGCTGACAGTCTTGTGGGAGATCCCTTATAGGTAACAAATTGCTTTTCTCTTGCAGCTTTTAAGATTCCCTCTTTTTATTTAACCCTTGGCATTTTAATTGTGATATGCCTTGGCGTGGGCCTCTTTGGGTTCAAATTGTTTGAGACTCTCTGTGCTTCCTGGGGTTATATGTCTATTTCCTTCACCAGGTTACAGAAGTTTTCAGTCATTATTTCTTGAAATAGGTTTTCAATTCCTTGCTCTCTCTCTTCTCCTTCTGGTATCCCTATGATGTGAATGTTGGTATGGTCGATGTTGTCCCAGAAGCTCCTTAAACGATCTTCATTTTTTGTATTCTTTTTTATTGTGGCTGTTCTGATTGGGTGTTTTTTTGCTACCTTATCTTCTAAATCGTTGATTCTATCCTCTGCTTCATCTAATCTACTGTTGATTCATCTTAAGGTATTCTTCATATCAGTTATTGTATTCTTCATTTCTAACTGGTTCTTTTTTATGTTTTTAATCTCCACTTTTACGTTTTCTATCTCTTTGTTAAAGTTCTCACTGAGTTCATCTACTCTTCCCTTAAGTTCATTGAGCATCCTTATAACAAGTGTTTTGAATTCTGCATCTGGTAGATTGCTTGTCTCCATTGGTTTAGTTCTTTTTCTGGAGCTTTCTTCTGATCTTTCATGTGGGTCATATTTCTTTGTCTCCCCATTTTGGCTGCCTCCATGTGTTTGTTTATATGTATTAGGTTGGGCTGCTATGTCTCCCAGTCTTAGTAGAGTGGCTTTATGTAGTAGATGTCCTGTGGGGCCCAGTGGCACAGTCTTCCCTGGTCACCTGAGCTGGGTGTCCAAGGTGTGTCCCTTGGACACCCGGGGTTTGTGTATGTCCTCCTGTTATAGTTGAGGCTTAGTTGCTGTTTGCACATCAGTGGGAGGGATTGACCTGCGGGCTGACTGGTTGTGAGGATTGGCCGGAGAGGAGCCAACCCTACAAAGCAGGATTCACTTTAGAAGGGCTCTTGCATATACCCTGTCAGCCCAGTGGGTGTGTCATCCTCAGATGTGACCCCAGGTGGTGCTCTAGCTTAGACCAAAAGCAGCCTCCGGGCTTACAGGCCAGGGCCTCCTAGAAGGGGCCATGCCACAGACCAAGTTCAGCTGCAGCCTATGCCCTGCCTGGCAGATGGCTGCCACCCATGCTGGGCTTAGAAGTGCCTCAAGAGGCCAAGCCCCGAACCAAGGCTGACTACCACTAGTGCCGGGCTTGGAGTTGCTCAGCAAGAGATTCAAGGCATGCTGAGGCCAGATGCAGCTTATTTAGGTTTTGTAAAACTTTGAGAGATTTTAGAAAAGTCCTCAGTGTGAGCCAAGCCAGGTTGTTTGTATGGAAAAACCACTATAAGTGGCTTGGGTGGGACTACATGCTGGGATGGGTAGGATCTCAGAGAATCATCAGGGCAGGGTGACCAATGTTAGCTACATTGATGGAGACTCAGATATGGCCCCACTTGGGTATGCAAGCTGGGCAGGGGAGGGCTCAACAAAGGAACAATGCCTTCTGCCAGCACTTCTGTCTGGGAAAAAAGATGCCCTTACCCTAAAGCCAGACAACTCAGTTCCTCCTCATATATCCCTGGTCCCTTTTGAGCTGCTGTCTAGTACTGGAGCTCAGAGCAAATAAGTCTGTCACCGAATAAGTCTGCATGTGGGCCCCTTAAGAGGAAAGTCTGTGACTCCCTCAGACCTCCATCTCAGCCATAATCTCCGCTGGTTTTCACATCCAAAAGTTTGGAGACTTCTCTTCATGGCACTAGAAAACTGGGCTTGGGAGCCTGGTGTGGGGCCAGGAGCCCTTGCTCCTCTTAGTGGGCCTCCACAGCTGAGATATTTCTCCCAATTCTCAACCACCACACGCAGGTATTGGACCAGTTCGCTTTTTATCTCCATCACTCTTATCAGTCTCGCAGTGGCCTCTTCTGTGTGTCCCCAGTTGTAGGACTTCTGTTCAGCCAGACTCAAAGAGACTCCCAATGATAGTTATTCTGCATTTTAGTTATAACTTTGATGTGGTTGTGAGAGGAAGCAAGCACTCTACTGTCTTAACTGGAAGCTAGAGTTTCTCATATCAACCTACATATGTACCATTTCAGGTGCTCCTCATTGCTTCCTGTGGATTTGAGTCGTTTTCTGGTGTCATTTTCTTCAGTCTAAATTAATTCCTTTATTATATCTTATAAGGCAGCTCTGCTGGCAACAAATTTTCTGTCTTTATCTAGAGATGTCTTTATTTTACTTTCATTTATGAAAAATAGTTTTGTTGGATATAGAAATTTTCATTCAGCCATTGAATATGTCATACCACTGTCTCCTGGCCTCCATTGTGTCAGATGAGAAGTCAGCCAACTATTGTATTAATGTTCCCTGTATGTGATGAGTTATTTTCTCTTGCTGATTTCAGATTTTCAGTTTATCTTTCAACAGTTAGAAAGTGCTGTGCCTAGACGCAGATCTCTTTGTATTAATTTTACTCAAAGTTTATTGAATTCTTGGATATATAGATTCATGTTTTCATCAGATATGACAAGTTTTTGACCATTATTTCTAGAATTAAAAAAGTCTGCCCTATTCTCTCTCTCCTCTACTTTGGACACAACCGTTAGATATATGTCAGTATGCTTGATGTTGCCCCGCAGGTCTCTAAACACTGTTTATTTTTCTTCAATCTTCAGACTGGGTAATTTTTATTTATTTATATTCAAGTTCATTGATTCTTTCTTCTACCATCTAGAAACTGATGCTAATGAATGTTTTTATTTAGTTGAACTTTGTTGTACATACATAAAATTTACCATTTTAAATCATTTCTAAATGTACAGTTCAGTGGCATTAAGTACATTCACATTGTTGCAACCATCAAAATTTTTCATCTTCTCAAACTGAAACTGTCACCTGTTAAACAATAACTCCCCATTCTATCCTCCCCTCAGTCCCTTGAAACCACCATTCTACTTGCCATCTCTATAAATTTCCTATTCCAGGTACCTCAAATAGGTGAAATCATATACTTATTTTTTTGTGACTGGCTTTCTTGGCCTAGCATAATGTCTTCAAAGTTCATCATGTTGTGGCATGTGTCAGAATTTCCTTCCTTTTTAAGGCTGAATAATATTTCATTGAATGTATAGACCACATTTTGTTTACCCATTAATCCATCAATGAGCACCCAAGTTGCTTCCACCTTTGGTTATCATGACTAGGCTTCTTTGAAAATGCATGTACAGTATCTGTTCATATCTCTGCTTTCAATTCTTTTGGATATATACCCAGAAGTATAATTACTGGATCATATGATAATTTTATATTTAATATTTTTAGTAACTGCCATCCTATTTTCCATAGCAGTTGCACCATTTACATCTCCAGAAGCAGTGCTCAAATGTTCCAATTTTTCCACATCCTCACTAACATTTGTTATTTTCTGGTGTGTGTGTGTTTCCACAACAGCCATCTTAATGAGTTTAAAGTGATATCTCAATCTCATTGTTTTTATTTGTATTTCCCTAATAATGGTAATGTTGAGTATCTTTTCATGTGCTTATCAGCCATTTCTATATCTTCTTTGGAAAAAATGCCAATTTATGTCCCTTGCCCATTTTTAAATTGGTTTTTTTTTTCTTTTTTTCTTTTTTCATTGTTGAGTTGTAAGAGTTCTTTGTATATTCTGGATCTTAATCCTTTATCAAAAATATGTTTTGAAAATACTTTCTCCCATTTCAAAGGTTGCCTTTTCACTCTGTTGATAGTGTTTTTTACTAAAAAACACTAAAGTTTTTTACTTTGATGAAGTCATATTTATCTATTTTCTCTTTTGTTTTTTGGTGTCGTGTCTAAGAAATCATTGCCAAATCCAATGTCATGAAGATTCTCCCCTGTGTTTTCTTCTAAGAGCTTTATAATTTTAGCTCTTACATTTAGGTCTTGAATACATTTTTTTTTTTTGTCAATTTTTGCAGATAGTGAAAGGTGAGGATCCAACTTATTCTTTTAGATGTGAATGTCCAGTTTTTCCAACACCATTTGTTGAAAATACTGCCTTCTCCCCCATTGAATGGTCTTCGCATCCTTGTCAAAGATCATTTGGCCGTATATGCAAGAGTTTATTTCTGGGCTCTCTATTCTGTACTGTTGGTCTAGACATATGTCTCTCTTTATGCCTATATTACACTGTTTTGTATCTTTGTAGTAAATTTTAAAACCAGGAAGCGCGAGACCTTCAATTTGTTTTTTTCCCAAGATGGTTTTGGCTATGGGGTCTCTTGAGATTTCATATCAATTTTAGGATAGATTTTTTCTATTTCTGCAAAAGAGAACGTTGTTGAGATTTGTATGGGGATTGCATTGAACGTATAGACTGATTCAAGTGGTTCAGTTGGCCCTAAACAAAATGGAGACCAGGTGTGCCAATCACTCAAGCTGTCAAAAATCTATGTATAACTTAAATTGGCCCTCCACATATTTGGATTCCCAACTGTGGATCAAAAATACAGTTTGAAGGTCAATTGTACTGTATTCTCCAACTCCAGAATTTTCACTTTTTTACTATTAATATCTCCTTATTGAGAATCTCTATTATTGATTCATTGTTGTTATATTTTCTTTTAATTCTTTAAACATAATTTCCTTTAGTTCTTTAAACCTAATTATAATAGCCTCTTTAAGTATTGTCTGCTAAATTCAGTATCTGTGATCGCTTAGAGTTGGTTTATATGGATTGCTCTTTTTCCTCTTGAGTATAGTCACACATTCCCATTTCTTTGTGTGTCTCGTAACATTTTGTGGTTTTGTTGAAAAATTAAACACTTTAGATGATATCTTATAGCAACTCTGGATTCTAATCTCCCCCCCCACCATACACACACACATACAGGTTACTGTTATTGCTGTGTTTGTTTATTGTTTCTCTGCTTAATAACTTGTCTGGGTTAAATTCATGAAATCTGTCTCTCCCACAGTATGCAGCTGTTGATGTTTCTGTTCTGTTTTGTTACTTTTGATTCTTTTTATTTCTGGCTTCCTAAGGGTTGTCACATGTCTGTATAGCTTAAGCGGTCAGCCACTGATCAGACAGAAGCTGTGATCAACCACCTCAGTCAATAAGTCTTCTGTCCTATACTGGTAGGTCTGTGTATGGGTAAAGGAGGACATTTTCAAGGTCCTATCCGACTTTTACTTTCTGTTGGGCCCTTTCGTATCTCTGCACATGCACATAACCTCGGTGTTGGTTAGGTGTATATAGCTGACTTGGGTCCTCTCTGGTCTCCTCTGTGCAGGCATGCAGCCTCAGCCTGGAACATGCTTGCCCCAACCAAGAGTCATTGTCCCTTCTCACTTGTCTGCCTCTGAGATTGTCATTTACACCAACAGTGTTCCTGGATGTGTGGTCACTGTCCACTGCTCCAAATTGAATGAGCCCTCATTCATCACAGCAGAGAAGTCACTGGTCCTGATTGCCCCCAAATTTAGAATTTCTGTATCAAATAAGCAAAAGAGGAGTGTGAAAGAGAAGCCCTAGGCAAGAACACCACAGATTCTCATTATTCTAACCTGAATTCAGCAGTTTTTCAAGTATAAATACTTCTTGGATCATTGTATGATTTTGTTTGGTTTCTGGGGAACTGAAATGGTTGTTTCTGTCTTTTTTTTTTTTTTTTTGTCAATTGCTTTTGTCACTAGTTTCTTTCTGGGGAAAGCATATTCTACTCTCTTTACTTGGCCATACCTGGGAGTCCTGCCTCCAGTTTTCTTATTTTAAATGCTCAGTATTTTCCAAGGAAAAATAATATACAAAGACTACCTGTACAACATACTGTGTGCTCCCGCCTTTACTTCAAAACACAGACAATATACAAAGAGGGAGTTTAAGGAGAAAAGTAAAAGAAATAACCTCTGCTACTTACAGAATTTATAACTCTATAATGACCTGTGTCATGTGTGAGCAATAATAAATTATCTTAAATAATATCCTGTAATGGTTACTTCAATAATTAGACATGTTTGAAACTGCCCAGTTCACACTTCTAGACTGCATACTTGTTCATGTTACAGGTTAAGATCAAGCTGCCTTATCAAGAGTTAATAATTCTCATTGAACTGTTGGTTTGTAAAACTTGAACCAATAATGGAAACAATTCACTTTTTTTGTTTGTTTGATAAAAAAGCAATTTTCGATAGAAAGTCCTGGAAAGCAACAAAGATATCTGAGCTATCAATTTGAGAAACACATCAATTACTAGGTGCAGAGTTATCCAATGGCTAGCCAGCTATATCACACAAATATAAATAGATGGAAGGCTATAATCATATATTACATAGTAATAGATCTAATAATACTGTAATTCTGAAGTAATTATCAGTAGAACTACTATTTTAAAATATCTAAAACAACTTTAATAGTATATGAAAATAGCTATGGTTTCTGTTGGTGACAACATCACAGATACTACTAATATTACTGGGGTTTGTTGCCCACTTTATTAATTATTTATTACTGCATAACAAATTGCCCCAAATTTTAGTAGCTTAAAACAACACTTATTATCTCACACAGTTTCTAAGGGTCAGGAATCTGGAAGCAGATTATCCTGGTGGTACTGGCTCAGGGTTTTTCACGAAGTTTAAGTCAAGCTGTTAGGAAGAACTACAGCCATCTAAATGCTTAACTAGGCTGGAAGATCCACTTCCAAGCTCACTCATGTGGTTGTTCACAGAAGGCTCACTTATTTGATGAACTCTATTTTATTATGGGTGGCAATTTGTCAAGTTGAAAAACTATAATTCCAGCCTCCCTTGCAGCTAAGTGTTACCATATACTATGTTCTAGCCAACGAGACATAAGTGGAGATTCTTGGACGGAACTTCTGAGAAGTCTTAAAACTTCCCAGATAGTTGCTGTCTTGGATTGTCAAGCAACCACTAAAGGTGGTAAAGGAGAAAGAAAGAGCCTGAGTCCTTAATAACAAGAGAGCCTTCCTTCAGCTTCTTTTACATGGGGGGAAAATGGCTTCTTTAGAGACTTGTGTTAGCCTAACCTAATTCTGATATCATCTCATTTTTTCCCTAACAAAAACCTTGGGAGGGAATATTTTAATATCTTCTCTTTATAGAAAGGAAATCAGAAGATAGATTAGTAGAGTTGTCCAAGCTTATATGTATAGTATAGGCAGAGCTGGAATTCAAACTCAGGTGTGTCTGATTCCCCAGCCAATGCTTGTGACCACTAGACTACATGGTTATTTTGCAGCATGGACAATCTACGTTCTCTGTAATAGCAATAATGGTAACAATAGCGATATCTAACACTTGGTGAACTCTTGCTGTGTGCCAGGCACTATGCTACAGTTTCATTTAATCTTCACAACAACCTCCAGGAGGTAGGTATTATTATTCTCATTCTACAGATGAGGAAACTGAAGTTTAGAAATTTTAAATCACTTTCCCATGATTCAAGCAGAGACATAGGTAGCCGAGACATGATCTCATGGACACTTCAGACATGGCTTGGGACATGGCATGGAAAATGGGTTAGAGGGGGAAAGAGCAAAGACCAGGACCTTATTTAGAGAGCTATTGAAAGATTTTTGAGTAGAGGGGAAGAAGGCATGAGTACTTGTATACTCTGTCCCAGGTCCTGGCTTCCAAGATGTAAGGTATAATATGTGCTCTAGGAAGCTCCTTGTAAAATAGGCCGCTTACGAAGAGATGAGGTTGAGGATGTGCTTATCTCTCTTCTCTGAGGCTTTAGGGAGCTCTTCTCATTTCTTCTTGCCTCTCACCTCCTTTAGCTTCTGGAACTCCCACTGTCCCAATCTCACTCAGAGTTTGTGGAAGGAATAGAATGGATGGAAGAGAAGAGGTGATAAACCCGTTAACTTTAGAATGTTATGAACTTAAGGGAGAACTCTTGGTGAGTGAGGGGTAAGGAGTGGTGAGTGAACATCAATCAGAAGTTCAACTTGTCCCTTGTTACTCAGCTCAGACCTTTGAGGAATCACCCAAATTCTATAAACAGAGCAGGTCAATGTGGGAAGTGCATTTTTACCTATTAGAGGAGGTAACTGAAGCCCACAGAGGTTGGGTAACTGGCTGAAGATCACAGAGTAAGTAAAAGGTAGATTAGAAGCTCATATTCTTTTCACCATCATATTTGCTACCTATACAAGCAATGGAACCTGATGCTGCTAATTCAAACCAAAAGAAACACTTTGGAAAGATATAGGCTAGCTCACAAAATTGAGGTAAAGTTGGACCAGCTTTCATCAGCCTGATAACTTGAGTGTAAGCAAAAGAAATGGATTCTGGGTACATTAATTAGAAAAATATATATATACTGAAAGGATTAAAAGGATATACTAGAAAGAGGTTTGGAAGCAATGTGGCCAGGAATAATGCTCCAAATCATACTATAAAAAGTGGTAAAGTCGCCACTGCCGCTAGCATCTGGGCACACACACCAAAACTTGCATGGTAAATACCCTTCACTATGGACAATGCTGTGAATACCACTGCCATGACTGCCTCTGAAAACTAGATTGACTCATCAGTCACCATCCTCACAGAACCATTATTATGCTGCTCCTGGCTTCGTGTCACATTTCCAGTTCATAGCTTGAATGTATCTAATTAATGGATCCTTGTCATGTACACAGCTCTGGCAGCAAGGGATTATGGAAAAGCAAATATCTGGTATTTTCAGCTTCTTTGGGGGAATGTGGGCTTTGCTTCATAAGAAAGGGTACTAGTTAAAAATAAGAAAGTAGTTCGGGTACTGCATAGTCAAAAAGGACAAATTTAGGTAGGATGGTTGCAGGAAAAGTACTTGAACCAAAAAAGTTTTCTGTAACAGCATTTTAAAAGAATGCTTAATTTGTTCCTGCTATTGCAGTTGGAGATTAAGGAGGGAGGGCATGGGAGATTAAGGGGTATATAATAAGAATATATTCTCAAAACAAAGAATTCTGATCAATATATTATTTAATAATATTTTCTTATTTTGAATTAATATACCTCCATTTTCTCCAGACACAGGGAGCTGAGCCCTGCCAGGAAAAATCATACAACAGTACCTACTGGTCCCACAAGGCATCCAAGGCCCTTCTAATCACCATGCCCCGACACAGCCCAGTTATCCTGTGTTTCCCTGGTGATCTCTCTCTCATGTTCCCTATAGCCATTTCATACCTTCTCCAGTCTTTTCAACCTCTAATCCCAACACTTCTCCCTTCCTTCACTCTGATCTGAAGATCCTTTCCAACTTTGTAGAATAAATAGAAACTATCAGTAGAAAAATTCCTCGACTTCTCTCTACCATCTTTTCAGACTTTTCTCTCCATTTGTATTCCTTTTTTTTCCCCTCTACTCTTGAAATATAACAAGTCCAAATTTCTCACTCATTTTTTTAATGCAGGACAAATGGTTGTTTTGCCCCCACTATGCCACTAAAAAGTGCTCTTCCAATAACCTCCTGGTTGCTAAACCCACTGATATTTTTAGTTCTTTTCTTACTTAACCAAACAGCTAGATTTGGCCTAGTCAACAATTTACTAATTCTTGAAATATTGCCTTGCTGTATTAGTCAGGGCTATTTAGAGAAACAGAATCAACAAACATAGATAGATGATAGATAGATAGATAGATAGATAGATAGATAGATAGATAGATAGATAGACAGACAGACAATAAAGAATTGGCTCATGTGATTATAGTGGCTGACAAGACCCAAGACCTACGATCAACAGCTGGAGACCTGAGAGAGCCAATGATATAGCTCCAGTATGAAGGCCCAGAAAGAGCTAATGAAAGTCTAGAAACCCAGAAAGAGCTGATATTTCATTTGAGTCTGAAGACAAGAATAAAAATGTCCCAGATTAAGAAAGTCGAGCAGAAGGAAATTTCCTCTTTCACTAGAGGGTCAGACTTTTTTTTCTATTCATACCTTCAGCTGATTAGAGGAGGCCTGCCCACATTGGGGAGGGAAATCTGCTTTACTCAGTCGACTGGTTCAAATGTTAATCTCATCTAGAAACACCTGCACAGATATATCCAGAATAATGTTTGACCAAATGTCTGGGCACCTTGTGGCCATCGAGTTGACATAAAATTAACCATCATATTTGGCCTCTGAGATATACCACCACTTATTTCTCCTAATGCTTGTTCCTACTCTTTCTTGGTCTTTGCAGGCTATGCCCCTTGAATGTCAGCAAGTTTCAGGGTTCTGTCTTGGGTGATTGTCCCTTTAGCTTATTCTCTCTGAGGGATTTTACTTTCTCTTATGACACAATGAGTATCTGTACATGCACAACTCCCCCATTTGTATCCTCAGCCGAGATCTCACCTCTGAACTCTCAGCTCTATGTTGAGATGCCTCAAAATCCTTGTGCGTGACACCATGTCCTCTGTCCCAGAGTAGTAGTCACCTGATGACCTGGTGTAGGCAGCAATTTTATAAGATCGCTTGATGGGGAATTTCTTTTTGTCACATATGTCAACCACAATGCTTACTTGAGTATACTTCACACGTGGATTTTTCCACTACTGTGTGTGAGAAGTCTTGAATCAACAGCTCTTCTGCTCCAGCACTTATGCTTTCCCATTTAGTGAATATTTATCTCGACAACCAATTCGGCGTGTGTTGGAATGGATGTGTGTCTGATATCACGTGGCACGCTTAACATGTGACAATTTACCTTTGGGCATTGTGGAAGAGTAAATTCTCAAGTCCACCTAATGGCAGCTATCTAAAAGCAGCTATCTAAGACTACTTTAATGACTTGTGACCATTGCTGTGGAAGATGATGTCCAGAGAACTATGAGGAAAAATTAAAATTTGTGTGGACAGTGGAGGGCAGCATACCAATTAGCATGCATAGGGACTAAGTAGCCACTCCATGTCATTTTACTTTTGGCATTTTCAAACTCAGCAATCCCAAAATAGAATTCATGGTTGCCTACATCTTCCACAAAATGTTTTCTTCTTCCTAAGTTGTTTCAGTTAACACTATCAGTGAGATTATTGTCTTAGGCAGAAACCCGGCTGTCACCCCTTGACTCCAGGCTCTTCCTCATCCTCACATCCAACCAATCATGTCTTGCTCAATACACCTGCTAAATATCTGTGAAACCCTCCACTTCTCTCCACTCCCACTACCAGTGCCTTAATTCAGGTAATCTAACCTCTTGCATCAATTGCAATTGCTTAAGTGGTCTCCCTGTATCACCTTGTCCTCTCACGTCTAACCCACTTCCACACAGAACGATCTTCCCGAAATAGAGGAAGATGTCACTCCCCCCAATTATGACCTTCAATGGCTTTCCACTGTTCTACTATAAGACCCCAACTCCATAATAATAGGGCCTCATCGCTTCCTCAGCCTCATTTTCTCTACTTCCACCAATTTGTGTGGGCTTGGGCAAGCTACTTAATCTCTCATTGCCTATATTTTCTCATCTTTTAAAGGGATTTATAACAGGGACGGTACAAAAATTAATTCTTCTTCTAAAGTGCTGGTAACAATTATGAGATCAGGCCTCCAGCCCTATCTTGCGGACTTTGAGTCAAGGGACCTGGCAGCTCCTAGATCACAGTGCCTGGGAGGGACTATTTCCCCAATCAGAAGAATGCTACCCAGGACAACCTGTGCCTACGTTGGAAGATATCACAGCCAGGTCGCGTGGTAGGAACCTCGTATTCCAGGGGAGGGAGACCTAATATCCAGATTCATGTGGTTCAACGTGACATGTAGTTCACACAATCCAGCATTAAAGCTCCCTGGAGAAATGCCCTGTGCCCCAGCCACAGTGCCCGTTCCGACCTTCCATTAAAGGATTCTTGTAGGAAGACAGTTTGAGAAAAAAAGATGGAGCACACTGACAGATTGGCCATGCTGAGGACTAAGGCTCTGCTGCTGTTGGTTACATCCCTATCCTCCAGACCCTCTGCTAAGTACCTATCCACACTGATAGCATGAGAGCTCAGGTTACTGAAGAAGGAAATGGAAAATGCTGGGTGGCATGTCATCTGCCTTCTTCCCTGGGCCTCTGTGATTAGGTCTGGGCCCCAGCGGTTATGGGATTGATGGTCAGCAGGTATTTTGTTGAGAATTTGGGAATTCCAAAGGTGTTAGTGATTCCGAAGGTGATCAAGTGTGGCCTAGAGTTGTAGGGAGGGCTGTTCTGCCTCTGCAGTGACACCATTACCAGGAGTGACACCACTCCTGGGGACATTCTAGAGCACCAGGAAGGAGGTAGCACCGTTGGCCTGATTAGTGGCTTTCTCAGAACTGGGAAAACCTGGGGCAAGAAAGCCTCAGGAATCAATCATGTGGCAGGATGCCAGTGATGTTCCGGTATATGTTTAACTGGCTATGCAGGGGGGAAATCTCTGATTTGCCAATTTCTATGGTGTAAATATTCCCACCATGGCTGATTTCAAACTACCCAACATACCAACATAACCTCACTGAATGTAGAGTTGGGAAGAGATAAAATCAGCTCTTGGGAGTCAGTGTACCACTGGGAGAGGCCAGGTAAGGAGGTGAGGAACCAAGAAGAAAAGAACTGAGAAAGGGCCACGAAACTGGGGAGTCCTCTCATAGCTAGACATAAACTCACAGAGTCATATGTGAAAATCTGTCCAAACTCATCCATCCCCAGGTTAAGTTTGGTGTCAATAATCACTTCAGAAACACTTGGCTGTGCTTACCTGGGGTGAAGTAGTATCACCTGAGGCCCCCTCAGTGGTCTCCTGGGTGCGTGCCTGCATAGAACTATGGTGTTCTTATGTACTACTAAGGGGTTTTCAGGGCCTGTCTTCCATGCTAAGGACCCAAACTTGCCTCAGAGATGCCCTTGAAGGCCCTTGGTTAGAGCTGGGTAGGAGCCCAGGAGAGCTTGATTTCCAAAGAGCTGGTGCCTATATGCCAAGGGGGAGTAGAACTGGAAGCAAACTGAGAAGGCTCTGGCAACCCAGGTGGGCCAGGTATAGCCTACAAGCTGTCTGCCTGGGGTTTGGAAATGTGAGGACACACTGCTAAGCCCCTGCCACAGAATCTAATAAGACTTTTGTGGGAAGCTTTCGACTTTTTGACCCCTTATTAGAACGTAAGTTCGCAACACCTTGTTTTGTTCAGTGCCATACCCTAAACACCTAGAGCAGTGCCTAGTAAAAAAAAAAAAAAAAAAAAAATGGGTATCTAATAATGATTGTTGAATTGAATTTATTGGAAACATACAGAATTCAGAATTTGGCTGCTGTTTGAAAAAAAAAAGTCACACCAGATTAAATTATTCACAGACCCCCCAAAGGGAAGTGGGTCTGGAAACTAGATCTGAGGTGGAAATCTGGGTTAGGTTTTGATAAAGCAGCAGCAAGCAGGAAATATTACTTGGAGATTAAATTAATGAACTCAGAATACCCATAGTGGGTACTGTTTGGAGTGCTGCTGAAGGAATTACAGTATCTGAGTATTTATTGAGCAGCTACTATGGGTCCAGCCCTTTCCTAGGATCCATATGCTCTTCTAAACTGAATAATCAGCTGCACAAGACAGTTCATTATTTTCCATCAATACAAGGCCCCATCTTCTCCCCAGTAGCCCCTACATCTATTGCGTCCACTCCCATATATGGGAAAAGTAGGAAGAGTTGACCAGGTGGGAAGTTTTCTTTCTTTGAAAGAAGCTAACGTGTTCAGAAGAACAACCCAGTGGGCTACTGTAACCAACGACGGCATGCTGCTCAAGTCAGGCCCTGCACCTGTTAACAAGACTGCATTTCTGCGCAAGGAACAGCGATTCCAGGATTCTCCAAATTGTCTTAGGTTCTTCCTAGGTTAGGACTACAATGCAAGTTTCTTCTCTTAAACCTTGGGTGCCTCTGAACTCCCAGGTTATCCTTGGATAAGTGAGAAGATTCTCTTCAGTCAGGCTGCAAAAAGTCAACGAGCAGTTGGAGAGGGCTGCCCATCCCAGGCACTTCTGCAGCTGTGGTGACAGCCTGAATGATTGTTCACGGAGGAGGAAAAAGTGAGAGAGAAAGGCCGGAGATAGTGAGTGGATTCAGGTCTTTCTATAACAACAGCAGCTTCCAATCAGAGCAACAGAGGATGGGTATCCAGATTTCCAGCACACAAAGAGCAAAGTCCCCTACCCTGGGTACAGTCTGAAAGCTTGGATGAAGCATGCCTAGGGGCAAAGCGAGCGCTTTCTAGGTTAACATAATCAGATAGATATGGGACACCTGCCACTCACTCACTGCAAAGTGCCTCACAGAGCTAGCTGGCTGCATTCATCTGCTTAATAAAGCCAGAATCTGAAATAAACCCTCTGTACCCGATTTCTCAGAGCTCTGTTGTCGAGAACATGCCTTTAATTAGAGCCAGACTGCACGGTAGTGGGGCTCAGCTCTACTATGGTTTGGCGCTACAAGGCAGAAAAGTTACTCTGTATTTTTCTCAGTAAGCAAAATATAGATGTTTAATATCAGATATCTCACCAGGGAAAGAATATACTGTAGCTCAGAGAAATAATGCAAAAAAAAAAAAAAAAAGAGGGGGTTAACTTTTAGTTTGTGCCTTTAAAATAAAATAGAACGGTGAGGTTTTTGTTTGTGGGCAGTGCAGTAACTGGAATATTTAGGCCTCACAATAACATATCGGTATTTTAGCAGTGAAGAAACTAAGGTAGATAAGGGTAAAGGGGGTCAAATATGTGGTGATGAAAGGAGAAATGACTTTGGGTGGTAAACACACAAGGCAACATACAGATGATGTATTATTGAATTATACACTTGAGACCTATATAACTTTATTAACCAATGTCACCCCAATACATTTAATTTTAAAAGTTTAAAAAAAGAAACCGAGACTCAGAGAGATTGAATAACTTGCCTAATGTCACACAGTTACAAATGGCAGGGCTGGGATTCAAATTCAGCTAGTCGGACTTTTAAATGTTTTCTTTTTTGAAGTCTATATTTAAGAGCTCAGTTTCTTAACCTGTGTGGCACACTTGAGAGAAATGTGGTATTTTGCAGGGAGAGGTTGCAAGTCACTCTGTGTCCAGCAGCTGAGGGAGACGATAGTTAGTTTGTGAGATCAGTCTCTACAGATCACCTTCAGTCAAGATGTTTCTTCTTTGAGGATCTTTCCTCTAATGATGTATGTATAAGAGTGTTCACTGCAGCATTGTTTTATAAAAAGTGAGATGAATTGGTCCCCAATATATGTGTCCTGTAGCTTGTGTCAGTCATCATGGGACCTTGGGGAGTTGCTGCCACTACCACTGGGGGCAAGGAGAAGTAAGTGTGAGGACCTCAAAATGGGACAATATATTTGTAAGTATCCAAAAAAAAAAGAAAAAAGAAACAGTGTTAGACAAGAACCAGTTAACTACAAATACATAGCTGATGTTCTATGTTTTCTAGCACCCAAAATAACTTCTAAGGATTTCAGTGACAATGAAACATTTTACTGGAAATGAAGTTTATTTTCCCATGCCCATATCTTGTCAAAACATAAATGGCTGTTCATACAAAGTGGCGGCTGCACTGTCTTTTTCTTGGTTGGTTGGAAGCAGATCAATTTCAGCTTGGACCCTCTGCCTTGGGTTTATTGAAGTTTTGCACTGTAAGGTTTTGTGAAATTGGGAGCCTAATTGATTTCATTTTTATTTCAATGCAGATTGTTGGACCTTCAGATGGAAGTGGTTACATTATAGATTATTATGAAACCAGACTTATAAGACTATTACTAATGAAACATTTAAAAAAAACATTATCCATAAATATTTTTTAATAAAAGAACAGATTTGAGCCTCCTTGATTTTAATAAAGAACTCCCAGCATGTGCATTCCCAAATTTTCCTTTCTCTTTCTTCATGACTACTTTTTGGGTTCTATATAACTTTTTGTTGTTATTTTTGCTGTTTTAGTTAAAAGTATATATTCTGACATTTATTTAGTAGGACCTTCTTTGAGAGCTATATATTAAAAAAAAGAATAAAAGGTTTAAAGCAAACAAGGTCACAAACAGGCTGGAAAAACAAATTATGGTACAACGAACAGACTGGAAAAACAGATTATTGTACAGACATTCAATGGAATAATAGTCCACTGTAACGAAGAAAGAAGAAGTTCCTTATGTACCAACATGAAACTTCAGGGAAAGCAAGTTATAGAATAGTGTATAGTTTGTTACCATTTGTGCAAAAGAAGGGGAAAGACCACACACGTGCATCCCTGTATCCGCTTATATAGACAGAAGAGGCCTCTGGAAGGACACAGGGAATGGGTAACACTAACTGCCTCTGTGTGGGGAAGTGGTCACTGAGGACAAGGTTGACAGGATTTTCTCTTTGGGTCCTCCTGTACCTTTTGATTTCAAACCATGTGACCATATTACCTATTCGAAAAATGTTTATCTGTATTCTTCTAAAAGAATGAACTGAAGAGAAAACAAATAAAAATTTATAAATGTCGATGCAATCACATAAACAAAACACATGTATAGGAGAAACGGGATATTATTACATCAAGATGGTAATAATCTTTTCTCTATTTCTCCAGAATTTTTATAATGTGGTTATGAAAGATATTTTTAAAATGTTTAATTTACTTCTTCCTTTACCACACCAGTATTTCAACTGTTACTCATGGTGAGAAAGACGGAAATGAAGACTAGAGACTCCGGAATCCCAATTTCACAGTATATTCAACAAAAGAAAAAAAAGACCATCCCTAAAAAGTTGGCAAGTCAATAGTTTCCAATCTTTTATGAAAATACATGGGGTATAAATAAAGAATTACAAAGAATGGTTCTCCAGGTAGGCGGTAAAAAGGGAGAGGAAAATAAATACCTTTCCACCTGCTGGGAAATAGCTGACAGTTCACAATCCTACTAGAGACCTCCCCATTTCAAATGACAGCTCTTCAACTTCCCATATTGTCCCTCATTCTCATCACTGGTAACCTAAGATACCACAGGTTATCCTAAGCTTCTATCTCCCAAACATCAAACTAGTTTTCTTTCTGTTAAGGAGGCAGCAAAAGAGAGATGCCTTTAATTTAAAAAAAAAACAAAAACAAAAAAACCCCCAAAAAACCACACCCAAGTTCTCATAAAATCACTGCCTGTATTTTGACACTGGGTAAAATAAATTTGAAAACAATTTTAGAACTCCAGATGAAAGAAGGTAATTCACCCCATCCCGAAATTAGGTAAGCAGTGACCTACCTCTGGAGTAAACAACAACAACAACAACAACAACAACAACAACAACAAAACCACAACAGTCAGGGGCTTAACGGAGCCCATCTGCTATGGCCATGATCTTGGGCTTGGCTTCGCAGGCTGACATTCACTTGAGTCTATCATCTGATATAGTCACTTTCTTGGTTGCAATTTATGAGCTGCCAGTGTTTACTTGTGAGACTGTCTGGGAGCTGGAAGGGAAGAAAGATAAATACACTAAAGCCCAGCTGAGCAATTGATAGGTTTTACATTTTATTTCCAGGAAATGATATCTTGTTTTCACAAAGAGGTATGCCATCCTCTCAAATAGAGGCTGCTTTACCTTTCGGGGGCAGCCATAGGGGTACATCAACATCCAAGATGTCCAAAACAAATGCCAACAGAGGTGCTTCTGAGGTACCAAAACAATAACAAAAACAACAAATTTAAAAAGCAGAACAGAACTATATAACTATAATCAACATGTAGTGAAGCAGAGTCTATTAAGTACCCTGAAAGCAGGTGGTGCGGTGAGTTCCGGTGGTGCTTTAGATCATGGCGGCAGCAGCAGAGCTGGTCAACATGGAAGGCTCGTGACGGAGAACTTCCTAATTCAGTCTCTGTCCCACGTGGTTCTATCCCACGCTTTATCTCAGAGCAGTCCAAGACCAGTCCACGAAGAATCCTTCAGACCATCCTAAGCTCCCATTGCCTGGCAGTCTTTCAAATGCCCTTGGAGCATGGTCTTCAGGACAGTCTCTTTGCTTTGGAGAGAAAGAAAAGAGAAATAAAAGAGAAGCCTGCATGTCTCTTCTCTGGCCTCCCTACTGCCACCCTCAGTCTCTTCCCCACACAGTAGCCACAGTAAAGAGAAAGTAGCGGTCACATCAATCTGCTCAAAGCCCACTCCTCACTTCTCTCAGAGTAAGTGTTAAAGTCAAGGTCCTTCCAAAGCCCCAAGGTCCCACACAACCTGCCTCCCCCCAAACCTCCTGACCTCGCCTCCTACTCCTCTCCCTGTCGCTTACTCCACTCTAGCCACACTGGCCTCCTTGCTGTTCCTCCAACACCCCAAGCACGCTCCCCTCTTCCTATTCCCTCTCCATGGGACATTCTTTCTCCAGATGACAGCATGGTTACTGCCTTTAGAGCTTTCCTCAAATATTAACTTCTTGGTGACCCCTTCCTTGACTACCCTACCCAAAATCACCAATGCTCTTTCCATCACTCCCCGGTCCCATTCTTATTTTTCTCTATAGTTCTAATCACATCTAACTTATTAGATTTTCACTTCTTCTATTCCTCACACCTAGAACAGTGACTGGCACAAAGCTGGCCCTCAGAAACATCTGTTGAACAAAGGAGAAAATTACACAGCTACTGGCAGGGAGAGGTGGAAGTTCTTCCATTTTCAGAGAGGAAGTGGGTAGGAGGAGCTATTTACTGGCCTCCAGTCTTTTCCAATAGCTTCTCCTTCCTTGATCCTGGGAAAGCAGAGATCCTGGCTTACATACACTAAGGGCACAATAAAGCCCCCCAGGAAATTGTCCCCTTCCCTGAGACTGAGGTCTGGAATGCTTTAGTAGGAAGACTGAAAGGATTATAAAGGTTACTTCTCTCACTTCTGGGCTGCCTTTGAGGTGGGGGCCTTGGGGGTGGGCACAACTTCAGCTTTGGAAAGCTGAGAGAACCAAGTGAGGCTCCCTTTCTCTCTGCTAAAGGCCTTATCTAATAGCTCACAGAAAAACGCAGAAGCCTCAAGAAAAATTGTCTTGACTTCCCTCAAGTAAATTTCCTTGCCCACCTGCCCACATTATACTTTTCTCTATAAAACAGAGGACGTACCCTCTACTTATAAAGACTAATTCCTCCATCTGTGCTCTGCATCTCTCCTATCTTCGGCCTTCCTAAGACATGAGCTCTATTCACTATCTCAGCTTCCCAGCATCTCCTTCTGTACAGTTGTCGTCCAATCAGCAACTGAACATGCTCAAATTTCTTGTGTCTTTAAAAAACAACAAAAATCCTTTACCCCACTTCCTCCTCCAACTACAACTGTCTCTTAGTGCTGCTCCCTACCATCTTAATTGTAGCCAAATTTCTTGAAGAACATTCTTACTCTTCTCCACTCACTTCATACCAATTCCCCAATTCACTGCAAACTGGCTTCTGACCCCATTTGTCCCCCAAACTTATACTAAAGAAAGTCATCAATGTCCCACACACATGCTACATCAAAAGGGCAACTTTTTGTCCTTATCTTCTCAGCAGCATTTCTTACTGCTGACCCCTCATTTCGTAATCATTCATTACTGCGCATTTACTGAAGACCTATCAAACACTCTTCTAGGCCATGAGAATACCACACAGAGCAATATAAAACCTTGCCCTCAAATTTATAAATCAAGGGGCAAGAGCATAATAACGAATATAATTTCAATCTTGTCAGTGTTTGAAAGAAATAACAAGGAGCTGTCTAGACTGTAATGAGGGGGCTACTTCAAAGAAGGGTGTGGTCAAGAAGGCTCCAAGCACACCATTCTGATGTCTTCTGTTGCCTGTCCCACACTGCCCTCTTTTTCCTTCTCTCTTTGGCCACCCCTCATGCCGGGCATACTCCTCTTCTACTATCCATCCCTTCAATGTTGGTGTTTCTTGAGGATAGGGACTTGACCTTTGGCTCTTACCACCGACAGAGAGTATCCCCAAATCTAGTATCTTCTGGGCTCTAGTACAGGTCAAAGAAAGGCAGAGAAGTGGGCTCTGACCTACATTTTCAAATACCCATTAAACAGCTTCACTGATTCCTTCAGGTGCCCTCACCTTTAGTCTAAACAACTGCACCATCATCCACCCTGCTGCTCCTGACAGAAACCTGGGAGTGATATTCTACTCTGAGCTCCCTCATTCCTCACAGCAAAACAGTTCCACAAACCTGTAGATTCTACCCCTTGAACTACTGCTCAAGTCCATCCACTCTCTCCATCCCCACTGCTATTTCTCTAGCTCAGTCACTACCAGCCTTGACCAAGGTTACTACCTCTATTCTTGTTCCCATCACCATTTATCTTCACTGCAGCCACATTAGCCTGTCCAGAAAAATATAAACAGTCACATCTCCACTTAAAATTTTCAATAGTTTCACAACAGCCCCTAGGCTAAAGCTTTAACACAGTCTTGAAGACCCTTCATGATCTAGTCTTGCCTGCTTTTCCAGTCTCATTGCTCAACGCTCTCTCTAGCACTCTACAATCCAGCCACTCTGCCCTTGTTTCTGCCCTCAAAATCCCCTTGCTTTCTTGCTTTTGGCTCCTCTACCTATAATATGCACCCTCCTCCCTTTCACTTCCTTTCACTTCTCTGCCTTCTTTGACCTTTACTTACCACCTTTCATCTCTCTTATTGCAGCACTTTACTATAAGCAGCCTAGGCCCTGCATCTAGACCGGAAGTTCCATGAGGGCAGGGGCTGCATGTGCCCTGCTAACTTTTATTCCCAGCCCCTGGCTCTTAGTGGGTACTGAGAAGAAGGAAAGGCCTAGAGAAAGTTAGTAAAGAGGAGTTGTTTCTTTGGGGTTCATGGACCAAGGGTAAAAGAGGTCCAAGTTCTCCAGGGAGGGAAAACAGAAAATAATTTGAGCAGAAGCCCTAACCAGGAATAGGAACATGTCTGGTCTTATCAGATTTCTTAAGAATCATAGCAGCAGGCAGTTTAACAGGATACATATCTAGCTGATGAAGAGAAGCCTCAGTGGTTAGGTACCTAATTCTATGGTATTCTATGGGGGAGAAAAAAAGAGGCATAATCAGTGATACCCCAACCACTCTCCATGATTAGTTCACAGAAATCTAGAATACCAACTCATTTGAGCTTGCTCTAAAAATACTCTGTATACCTCTAGTGTTAAGTGTAGGAACCCAAGAAATTCTCAAGAAAAAGGTGATTTGGTTAATGATACTACTCTATATTTATCCAAGTGGTCTTCTATAATATCAAGTTCCTGGAAATATGTCTGAAAAGCAAATCATAAAGTTACACGTTAGTGGGAAGAGAGGATCCATTTTTTAGAGAGCCAAAATAACTGCTTTAAAATAAATGAATGGGACTACATCAAACTAAAAAGCTTCTGTTCAGCAAAAGGAACTGTCAACAAGGAAAAGAGACAACCATCTGAATGGGAAAATACATTTGCAAGCAATGCCTCTGATAAGGGCTGAATATCCAAAATATACAAAGAACTCATATGACTCAATAACAACAAAAAATAAACAATCCAATTAAAAAATGGGCGGAGACCTGAACAGACACTTCTCCCAAGAAAACACATTGGCCAACAAACAAATGCAAAGATGTTCAACATCGCTAGCTATTAGGGAAATGCAAATCAAATCCACAATGAGATACCATCTCACACCTGTTAGAATAGCTGTTATCAACAGGACATGTAATAACAAGTGTTGGAGAGGATGTGGAGAAAAAGGAACCCTCATACACTGCTGGTGGGACTGCAAATTGGTACAGCCACTATGGAAAACAGTATGGAGTTTCCTCAAAAAACGAAGAATTGATCTACCATATGATCCAGCAATTCTTCTACTGGGTATTTACCCCAAAGACTTGAAAACATATATCCAAAAAGCTATTTGCGCACCAATGTTCATAGCAGCATTATTCACAGTGGCCAGGACATGGAAGCAACCGAAGTGTCCTACGATAGATGACTGGATAAAGCAGCTGTGGGACATATATAAATGGAATATTACTCAGCCATAAGAGATGAAATATTGCCATTTGTGACAACATGGATGGACCCTGAGATAATCATGCTAAGTGACATAAGTCAGAAAGAAAAAATTGAAAACCACATGATATCACTTATATGTGGGATATAAACCTAAAAGCAACAAACAGGACAAACAGAGACTCGTGGACATGAACAGTAGGCTAATGGTTACTAAAAGGTAGGGAGAGAGTTGGGAGCGGGGAGGAGGATGGGGTAAAAGGGGTCAAATATGTGGTGACAGAAAGAAATCTAACTATTGGTGGTGAACACACAATGAAATATATACATGCCTTACTGTTGAATTGCACACCTGAAACTTACTGGATTTCATTAACCAATGTCACTATAATAATAAAAAATAAATAAATAACTGCTTTATCATTACCAAAAAAAAAAAAAAAAATAGCCAGGAAAAACTGCTGTGGAAAATAGCAACAAGTGATCTAAAGTACCTCCTACTGGACCCCCAGGATGGCCAGAGCTACTCACACTTACTTCTCTTGAAGCTCTAGCTTGTGCTCACGTTCCTCCTCCAGGCCCTTCTCTGCAGTCTGGTGGGCAAGCCTATGCCAGCAAATGCTGGTCTTTCTCCTCAGTATAACATGGTGGGGATGAAGGGCTCACCAGAGTTCCCAACTTGGTGGGCAGGTAATCAAAGGTCAGCCCTGGTCTCTTCACTCTGGCATGGCATGATTCCCTCAAACCCAGCCATCTATGCATTTGGGGTGCACTGAAGGGTCATTAATCACATCTAGAAAGGCCTATCTCCTAAAATGTAAATGCTTCTGCTGGTATCTGCAATGAGATGGTAGCTTTTGGTGAAGGAGAAAAGATACTCCACCACAGATCACTAGTCAGGAACATGTTTTGACCTCCAGATGGAAGGACCATTCAAAATCCCAAGGACTAGAGTCAACAAGAAATTCAAGGTTCTAGGACTTCCCAGGTGGCTACTCCACATATTCCAATTAGTATCTTAGAAGATGACTTCTAAGATCACAGTCCCTTCCTCCACTGGGTGAACAGTTCCTATGCTGTGATTCTGAGATGCCAATCAGGGTGACAAGGGAGACACAGATTAAGAGACAAGGAAAGGAAAAACAACTGGAGACAAAAGAAAAGAGAAGGAAAAAAGGAAGAGCAAAAAAATGGAGGGTGATTTTAGACTACTAAGAAAAAAGCTTCTAGTAAAAAGGTCTGCTAATTTTCTGTCCTATGATAATTTTGCAAAAGGGTAAATTTTTAAAAGTCAAAAATTTTAAAAAGTCCAGTGTTATACACTATTTGTATGCATGCATGTAGACACCTCCACCCATGCCACCCTTGCTGAGAGCCACTGTTCCTTAGATAAACGCTATCTTATGCCAGGCAGGCATGCTGACTTCATGCACATAACCCTCTTGATTCCCCAGGGGCAGGACTGGGTGGATTTAAAGTACTTACTAACAAGTATTCTCTCTAGATGAGGTTGACTTGCCAGACACTGTTATTGTTGACATTCTCCACATACTCCTTCACATCATTCTGTCTTTCAGCAAGGGACAATGGGCTTTACCAGGGAAGGCCTTCCAGGTGAACAGGCAGATACCCTCTTCAGAGACTGATAAGTTTCTCCTGTCCAGTGTCTGGATCACTCTCCTCCTAGCCTACAGGAAGCTGGCAAGAATCAAAGGCCATGTGGTCTGACCTGGGCAAATATTCCTAGAGACCCCTAACCTCTGGAAGGGCCTGTCTCAAGATTCAGGAGAGCTGTGGTTCATAAACCTTTCTCCCCACCTCAGCACACCTGAAGGTCATGGCACAGTCTCACTAGCAGCCTTGGTTCAATATTATAGTATTAAAGGATTTAACGAATACAGTTTTAAAAAGCCCCTGGATTGAAAATCACTGTTCTAAAGCAGTGGTCCTCAACCTTTTTGGTACCAGGGACTGGTGATCCTATGAGAATCTAATGCCTGATGATCTGAGGTGGAGTTGAGGTGGTGATGCTAGTGCTGGGGAGCAACTGCAAATACGGACGAAGCTTGCTTGCTTGCCCGCTGCTCATCTCCTGCTATGCAGCCCAGTTCCTAACAGGCCACAGACCAATACTTGTCAGTGGCGCAGGGGTTTGGGACCCCTGTTCTAAAGGACCAACAAGATTTTATTTCTAAGTAATTTGCTGTCTTCTTTTCTAAGCACAATCCAAAGAAACTGCTAGGTAAAGCTAAAAGTGAGAATATAAACACTCTTGTCAACCAACCAACATTTAATGAGAACAGAACAAACGGGGAAGGGGGAGCAGCTGACAAAACACTCTGCTCTAGTACCTTGCCAGCTCCTGAGGGAGAGCCTCTATAGGGGATAAATGTCTTCCCTTCAGAAAAATCTCATGTCAATATTGCAGAGAGTTACAATTACTCATGCGACAAGCACTTACTGGATGTTCCTTATCTGCCCCACCTCTAGAGCATCCTTTCTCCAACACAGGATCTGGCATCCTAACATTCTCCTCCTCTATATAATCAGGTCTCACAGAGTTTACAAGGGATCAATGGCTAATCAGTCATGAGGCATTACTCCTCCCACGATTTATGGAGCTTGAAGACAAACAACCAGCCAGGGAGACCTGGCGAGCGGCTGCTTTCGGTGGAATCAAAGCCCCATGCTGTCACAGACAGGCAAGTCTCCCTCTCTGAACTCATGATAAGAGCCACGCCTGCCCAAGAGGAAAAGAGCCTTGCTGCAGTGTTGGAACTTTGAAATTACAGGATTGCCCATCCCAATTCCCAGATCCTAAGTTTGGTCTTTTTTAAAATTCCCATGCACTGGGGATTAAACCAGCTTTCAATGGGCAAGGAAGGTTGCTATTTGAACTGAGAATTTTCTCTATACCCCACACTGCAGACCAGTGAAGCTGCTGATGGCTCTGGCACATGTTACCCTAAGTCGGGCCTCAGAACCTCTGTTTGTCTCTAGAGAAAACATCCAAGCTGCACTCACTGCGATAACTGCAGAAACTGAGACTGGTGCCAGAACTGCCCTCAGCCAATGACTGCAACAGGGAGACCGATTTGGCTTACTGTGTGAACACCCAGTGTTACCAAAAAGGCAGAGAGGCACCCTCTTTAGCCTTTGGAGAGAAAAAAGATGTGTGTGTGTGTGTGTGTGTGTGTGTGTGTGTGTGTGTGTGTGAGTGAGATATTATTTACTCTGCAGAATTAACACTTTAGCTCAAAGACTGACCTTGGTCAAATCTAGGCTGCCAGGTCACTGCTCTTCTCAGAAAGGAAAGAGGAAAGAAAACAGAAGGCATTCACAGTGTCCTCATGCTGCTCTGGCACCCATGTAGACATTGTATCTTGTGTGGACCACGAGGGGGCACTGCTAGGACAAGTCACTGCTTCTCACGCCTCTGAGCTTTGCTTATGCTGATTCCTCTGCTTGGAAAACTATCCCTTAGAGAACCTTTAAGATTCAGTTCAAATGGCTCTTCTTCTACCTCCTCAGGCCAAATTGAGTGTCCTCTTCTCTGGAGTTTCCTAGCACCCTGTTGTGGAACATGTCATACTACCTACTTCCCTTTGTATCTCCTCTGTAGACTGTCGGTGCTGTAAGAGCTGAGACAATGACTTACTTATCATTTTATCCTGGCACCTAATGTAGTGTTCCTATAAATGCTTACAGAGTGATGGGAGGTGGAGAGGAAGAGTGATGGGTTCTGCTAGTATCAAATGACTCTTGGAAGGTAAAAAATCCGTGGGGGCTTAAAACCGGGCACAGAATCCAATAGCACATAGCTATCAGACACTTTGATTCTAAACACTTTGATTCTAAAGAACCACCTGAGGGCCTCCTCACCCTCCCGCAGGTCAGAATATCTTCCTTGAGTATAACGGACTCAAGTACACTTCCTGTTCAGTACTTGCACCACCTGGCTCTGACAGGCTTGCTGCCTCTGCTCAGGGTGACGAACTGAGGGCCAGTTTCATACCACAGCTGCTTGCAAATCAGCATCAAATTCCTGGCCCTACTCAAAGTGGTTGATATCTGCTGAAGGGGTAGGAGAAAGGAGGCAGTGGACAGAAGATCCTATTGTTAGCAGCATGGCTGTTAAGCCTTTGGCTTCTCTGGACTTAAAGAAAGGTACATTCAAAGACACACATAAATATGGGTTATTAATGGCCAGGTGGTGGGAAACACCTGTAAGGGCTGCGAGTTTCTGGTTCTTCTCTGATAGGCCTTCATGTGCAGCCAATTGATATCACAGCACTTTGGCTCTGAAGCTTTCCCAGAAGGTAGTGCTATACTGGATTATAAAAGGGACTGAATGTGATAATCAAATCCATTCTGCTGTCTATGCACTCTCATCCTTGCCCAAGAAGCAGTCATTCCTATCCATTAGCTTCCTTGCACTTTGTCTCAGGACACATTCCTTTGCCACAAGGACATTCAAGTCTTAAGCAGAGTGGCTCTGCAACCCTCAAAACAACAGGGCCCAAGTGTGAGGATATCACTTGATTAAATGAGCAGATATTCACTCTGGAAACACAGTTCATTAGGGAAACTCACCCACCCCTTCCCCAATCTCTTTATCCGAACTCTCTCCAACTGGGAGACTTGTTGGTAAACATATTAGGATCCCTAAAAATGACATAGTAGGATTAAATTTCTCTCTTTGGTTTAACATTATGCCCAATTTGTGTAATTAAGCTGTGACTCTTATAAAGAGAACCTGTATGTGTGTTTTCTTCACACATTCTCCAAGTTGTGAATCTCTAACTCATACACATCAAGGATTTTGCAACACCTGGGCAACAACTAAACTGTCTTGAACAACAGCACCACCTAGTGATCAGTACAGTAAACTGTCTGACCATGTATTTTCTAATCTTTTTTTACCCCCTAAAAACAAGGGACATCTTTAGCCTCTCCCTTTACGGATGCTCAAGTAACTGAGTTAATTCTACTTTAACTCTCACACATTCATTATCTTTAACTCCTTTTACTTTTTCCTATTTCTTCCACCTCTTCTTTAGCTCAAGAATCTGACTCTATTCCCCAACCAAAAAAATCTGCCAGTTTAGAAGTCCTTCGTTGAGGGCACTCACCTTCTTGTTCATACCCACTCACCTTTTCGTTCCCTAATGAGGACAATTCGTCGTTCTTTTACTTCTGAACTTAGATTATCTACCATCTTACTAATGCAATTGTCCAGAACCAGGGAGTGGGTTTTGGACTTGATGTCCTTCCGACAAATAGGGCATTCTATCTTCCGCTTCATCCATTCATTGATACAAAAGGAGCAGAAACTATGTGCACAGTTCAAGGTGACAGCCTGCAATGTGAATGTGAACACACATCAGAAGTGTCACGTTTACTATCCCAGGATGGTTGTGATCTCAAAGATAGGAGAGCAGTTAAACCCCAAGGCCAAATGGAAATTTAACCATAATCCCACCCTACAAAGAGCTTACAAAAGCCATCAGAATTATTCTTGGGGATGGGAAATTTCAAGCTTCGAGTTATATGATTCATTTCTTTCTCAATTTAAATTCATAGCTTCAGGCCCCAGGTAGGTTGATTTGTCTGTTTTATTCCACCGACTTAGACCACTGCCAACATGGGATAGGTACCGTGCAAATAAATGTCACTGGGCACAAGTAGGACTAGTAAGTGTGTGAATGTTTGGTACAAATACATCACTAATTCTCTTATGAAAAACAAATGTATGTCCTGCTAATGGTGAACTAGAACCTCAATTTTAATATATGAAGGGGAGCACACACTGAATACTCAGTATATAGAATGGTAGGAAGCATCGTCTCTATTCAAAAGAAACCAAAAAAGTAAAATAAATGTAAATGACAACTGAAAAAGCTGAGGAAAAAAGAAAAAAATGGAAAAGTGTAATGGGTACACTGACAGTGCCTGAACCCCTAAGTAAATAAGCCTATGAGAAGAGAGAAAGCAGAAGGAAGCTTATTATTTGAGTAAACCCAGTGGTCAGATTTCTGCCAGGGCCCTTTTCATTCCCAAGAATATAAACCATTCTCTTCACACTCTTGTTTATGTATATCTCCTAAGATATAACTTTTTATGAGGCTTAAAGTCTTTGTTCATGCTTTTAGGACAGCAGTGTAAAATAACACAGAAACTGTCTATTTTTCAAATGCCAGGTTGAGCCCAGAAAGCCAACTAGGAGACAATCTGTTTACTGTATGAGGTAAATTCTCATAAACAGGACTAAAAACCTGTCTGATTAAAATGAAACATCTTGTCTATGAATAAAACATGGGCATCCTAAAAAAAAATAAATAAATCAATAAAACCTCTTTCCAACACTGATTTTAAGAGGAGACCAGTAGAAAAGGTCAGGCTACTGCTGTAAACAAAACACAGGTCAAGTTGTCTGTCTGTGCAGATGTTCCAGGTTGGCTAACTCATCACCCATTCCAAGCCCCCCTTCTTTGCCTTTCTCTAATAGAGTCCATAAGTCCTATCACAATAATACTGAGTTTCTCCTGAGTAGGGAATCAAATGACTAGAAACTAGGGGAAACTATGACCTGAAGTCAAAGTGGATTCAGGGCAAAAGAAAGAGGTCTGCCCAGGAGGAATTTTTCAGGCTAATAGACTCAACTTTCCTAAAGACCACCACAAAAAAGGAAGCAGTGTCTATATGCGTTTTCCTTTTTAAAGGAGTTTGAAAAGCACTGTCATTTAACAACTTTAATTTAAACTTGTGGTATAAAATGAACTGGTCACAAGTGACAGAATTTGTAAAAAAAAATAAAAGAGCGTCTGTGCAAAAATATTACAGGATAATATTTGGTAACCTAGGAGAGGTTTCATTTTCATAAGGAGCTTCAAAGTCCCTGAAATATATTCCACTTGGCTGCCAAATTCCCAAAGTGACCATACATCAATGACATTTACCTCTCTGTTTAAAGGCTGTGCTACGCGCCCACTCTCAGCACCATGCTCAGAGTAAAGAAAGAGTAGCTTTATTGAGCAGCTTTATTCTGATACTTCAAAAATCAAATGCCATGTGGCCCTGTTTTCTCCCCAACAACAAAGAGATAAAGGCTTTAATGCAGCTAAAAATATCGATTACATTAAATACTCAAGAACAAATGAAATTTAAAAAAAGGACAGTGAAGGTAAAGAAGACTACAAAAACAAATGAGAAGTGGCCACCTCTAGAGGTCACAATGAAGTCAAATAGCTACAAGAAGTTTCTGGAAGAAAAGCTCTTCAGAATGTTTTCCTATAGCAGAAGCAGTCTGTGTAGCCGAGCCTTGATTCAGAAATGAGAGAGTGACAAGGTGTGAGCCATTGCTCATAATTACCTCAATGAAGTATTCTGAGCAAATAATACACTGGAGCTCATTCTCTAGCACATCATTCATGTGGCTAAGAACTTCCTCTTTCTGTGCTTGCACCTTCTCCTTTTCTTCCTGCAAAGACACACAATCCCATCTGTCATTCTGGAGAACCAACAAGAATGTAAAACAGGACAGAGAGCAGAGTTAATCTTCTGGAATGGAATTCAGAAGGAGCCTAAATTAAAAATTCATCCTGGCGCAGCAACACAGAGAATAAAACACTTCCCCCAAGGGTTACTGTTTCTCAGAACTGTTTTCTAATATGGGGCACTGTCTTCCTTTCTTTCCTCTCTCTGCTTTTTCAGTATTTTCACTGTAGTTTCTCTCTCCTTAAAATTAACCAAACGAGAAAAACTGAAGGTAGCATACTAATCCCACCAACCACCCTAGATGGCATTAAGTATCTCATAGTGAACTGCAGTTCAGAGGTAATATAAAATTACCCCAAGAACCAAGAACTCACTGCACAAGAAGATATAAAGAATAGTCCCTAGAGGCAGGAAGCTTGAGTTAGTGTATAAGGTCCGGTGTGCTTTTCGTAGCTGCCCTTTTATAAAATATCTTCTCTAGAGGTGGCAGGCTGAAGAGGTGGCCTCTTGAAGGACGTTTAGGCCCCAAGATCATGATGCTTGCCACTTCCTACTCCTGCAGAGGTCCGCAATAGTTTCTCTAGGCTTTCCACAAGAGGTCAGACTGCTTGTGGATACTCTTTTTAGAGAGGATCCTAGGTGAGCTCTTTTGAAGCAGACATTTATTTAAGTTAGCACCTCATCTCCCAAACAGAAAGTATCGGGAGCCCCTGAGGGGGAGAGGAAAAGACAGTTATGGTATATTTGAGTGGTTGATTCATTTTTCATCTTTTATTTTTTCTAATCCAAGCAAAGGCTGTTAGACTGCTTATGGCAGTCAATAGGGTCTGGACCCATTTCTAACTAGTCAAGTTCCCTGAAAACTTATGAATTGCTGGGTTTAAAAAGATGTGGTGGTTTCTTGGAGGTTGGGGAAGAAGGTACTATGTGATTTAAACAGAGAATAAGGATATCAAACCAAGTGAAAAGAGTCTCCTTCTTTCTGTACTCTGTTCCAGGTCTACATGTGAGGAGGGGTGAGCTGAGAGATGCGGTCAGTCTCAAGCATTCATTTCAGGTTAAAGGTTGCAAACTGATGGTGGACTGGATCCAGCCTACAGATTTGTTTAGTTTGGCCCTCATGGTATTGAAAAACAAAACAAAAAACTGAATATGTTGCCAATATTTGAAAATTGGGATATTTCATGTAAACATTTGGATTTCCATCTTTTGTGGAAAACTCAGAAGATTTGAGAACACTAGGTTTGCATTTCTGGATGGCAACAACTGACTGGCTGCAGCAGAGGGGAGCTGCCTCTTGGGGTAGGGGTGGAAGGCGAAGGCCCTTCTCCTGTGCACCTCTGTTCTCACAGCTCCCTACTGTGTTCTTACACCCAAGCCACTTTACTCACTTCCATTACCAGGCTAACCCCAGTGGGCACTTGAGTTTATAGCCCCTAATTTAAGGGTTCCACTGATTTGATGTGGAAAATAATTACATAAATACATGAGGATGAACTATTTTTTATTTTGACTACACCACTCCTTAGCCATGTCAGTGAGACACACTGAAGGAGCAGCTGCAATAGACAATGAACTAGACTGCAGGATGCGAGTATCTTATTCCCAGCATTTCTCTTCTGAATGAGAAAAGGAAATAGATGTTGTTTTATAGGAAAACCTTCTATAGGCCTGAATAATTTTATGGATTATTTCCCCTGAGGCCAGGAACAACCATAATCTCGCTCTTCATTCACCATAGCAACCCTTGCACTGTTGAAAATGCTGAGTTGCATGTACTAACCAAATTCTAAACCTTCATCATCTTTCTAGTACCTTGGTCTGCTCCAATTCTTTGTTCTTGGCTTGAATGATTGCTTCAAAGTCCTTCTTGCTGCGATTTAGCTCTTCCATTAAAGCCCGATGCTGCAGAAACAGAGTAGATACATACTCAAGATGAGCTACACTGCATTGTTCCTTTTAGCCACACACGTGTCTGCTCCCTCTGTCAGTGGATTTGGTTCAAGGGATCAATAGACTGGCAATTTCAAAATAATGCCTTTGTTCCTTCTGGGCATCACACTTACCTGCTACTTTTTTTTCTAGAAAGGGGGCAGATAGGGAGGGAAGCCATCAAATCTATTAATCCTTCTGGAAATAAGCCAGCTGCAGTGGCCATCCAAATCAACTGAAGAATTTACACTGCCTTCTAGAGAGTTTGATTCTGTAGGTTTCGCTTGGGCCCCAGGAATGTGCATATTTTTTAAAAAGCCACCCGAGTGATTCTAGGAACCAATGTTCAAGAACTAATAAGTAACTCTGAGGCTGCCCCGCAATGGGAGTGGCTTTTAAGAAATAACCAGGGAGAAATGGGATTCAGAGGAACTAGATAATCATTTTCATTGAAATAAAAAAGACCTTTAACTTATTTATTCTACCAATCGCCCACTACATGCTCCTAAGAAAATGCTGCCTAAACCCTGCCTCTGTGTTCTGGAACCTGGCATACCCAAGAGCTAACAGCTCATTCACTGTGACCAACTGCCTATATTAAACATCAAGAGGTTCCACTTCTATGAAAGATAATCTCTGAGCTCCTTTGTGTTTAAGTATAGTTTACACTTTAAATCTCACTTGAAATCCCTTTTTAAAAGAGGATAGAGTAAAGGTAAGCATTTCTGAAAAGATTACTTAAGAATCAAACTTAAAAATGTGTGGTCTCCTAAGAAAAGCAGTTAAAGGAGACGGCCACTAATTCATCTTGACCATGAATTAGACGTGCATACCTTAACTTTCTCATCTATAAAATGGGAAAACAGGCACCTTTCCCACATCGGTGTTAATAAAAAAGTAACAGATATGAAATAATTCAGAAAAGTTTTTTAAGCTCTATGTAAATGGAAATTATAAAGGCCTGGTAAATGAAAAAGAAAAGCTTCAGAAGAACCAACAGAGTGGACCAAAATACAACCATGTTTTAGTTGAGAGAGAGGTATGCCCCCCAGACATGTTGTTATAGAACTGTGACCTAAAAATATCCATTTTAGGCTAATGAACAGAGACTAACCAAGTACCTCATACTAAATGATAGTGTGTTTTCCTGTCTCAGGAAAGGATGAGGAGTCATGGGTGCAGGGCACTCAATGATCCCTCGGGGATTTCTGAGCACCAGAAACTTACCCTTTTCCAGTCAATTTCAAAACAATACCTGAATATTAATTTAATAATGCTCTAAATGGGAAACATGCCTACCCTCCCACCCTAGAAAATAAACAAACTTAGAAAATAAAATTCCAAAAAGACTGAATTAATTTTCACCTAATTCTTTCCAAGGCTGTTTGTGCAACCCTCAATGATATCAAGGCAGGCACCTCCCAAGCTTATAATAATAAGTGACTGTTAGCACTGTTTAAGTTTGGGAGGTAGGTATGCAACAAATGTAAGGATATATATATTATCCTAAACAAATTCGAATGTTCATTTTTCTCAAGGAGACATGAAGCATCGCACTAACCTCCTGACTAAATTTGCATCAAACTAGTAATCGTAACATGTAAAGGATAGAAGACAAAGCAGGTTTTAAAGATGCAAAAAAAGCTTATAAAAAATAGAGATAAACAGTCAAGTTACATGAAATAAATTACAATCTTTTAGAATTTTATTACTGTGAGCCTTGCCCTTTCAGTAAATCAATGTTTTACTGACTGTTAAACTGTACATTCTTGACCTGATCTAAAGTGCTTCATTGAAACGTTCTCACATGGTTTCTCAATGGCTTCAGCTCAGGAACGGTGAGGTAATGGAGGCCCTTGCAGGCCTTGGTGGCCAAGTTGTAGCTCGCAATTCTCCTCTGCTGTCCTCACCTTTCTGGAAATGCAGCCACTTCCTCCAGAGAGCCTCCTAATTGCTATAAGCTCCATTCCATCTTCACTAGAGCAGCTCCTGCTCCGATGAAGATGTAAGTTTTCATGCTGAGGTCTGGCATGTCTGTGAGGCTCCAAATCTCCGACCTGATGGTGTGAGCAGATGCCACCTGCTCTGTCTACAGAATGGAGATGCCGCAGAGGTGTGTGCTACACAGCAGAGGCAGCCAGTGGCTACGTGCAGCCTGGCTGCCCCCGACTCTGCGGCCCACTATAATCTCAGTACAATGGCAAGAAATAAGTTACCTCCTGCAGAGCCTGGGCCAGCTGTTGCTTCAGGTCCTCCTCTCCTTGCTCTTTCTCCAAACCCTGCAAAGCCGAAAACAAAATGGAAGGTTTCCCAGTAAGAAGGAGAAAAGGAAACAAAATTGAGCAACAAACAGAGCAGACCAGCTAGCATGAGCATCTGGAAACAACAGGGGGCAAGAAGTGGAGGAGGTGGGGGGGATTTTCCCATTTTACTTCAAACTGTTGGCAGTAAGGGATTTAAGCAGAGTTAACTGCTCAATACTGCTCACCTCAGAGATATCACCTTCAATCATCACTCAGGCTGTTTTGGAGAAACTCTGGGCTAATACTCCAAGTCTCCTTCACTGGCAAATGCTGTGACTCCCAAAAGGATGTAAACTGAGAGGTTTTGAGCCACCAACTATATAAACTCAGATATAATCCCCCATGCTGGCACTCACGAGCTCTACCACATTTCTTCCCTTGATTCTGGGCACCCTCTATTTCTCATTCTGAGTCTCTTTACCACGTCCAGTCTATAAACTGCTTCTCCTCCCACCTCACCTGAGCTTATGCTATTTTTCCTCTATTGGTCCCCTCCAACGTGGATGCCTTCTACATCATCAAGTTCAGTCCTTCCACAAGAAACTCTGGACCCTTCCCTCCTTATTTTAAGAATTACCTACCCATTTAATATGCCAGCTTGAAGTTGTTCTCTAATTTAAATGTAATAACTTAAAACTGTTCTGATTATTTTATATGTATAATATACCTTTATTAGGCATCTTTATAATCACCCAAACCCAAGTATAGTGCCAGGCAATGTGGGTACTAAAAAAAAATCTCTGTGAAGCAGCAAGTGTTAAATGAGCTTCTGAATAAGTAGAGTAGTTGAGGTAGGCTAAATCCCTAGGGCTTGGCGGCAGAGAGAAATCCAGCTAATAAATAAAGAACTAGATATACTTCACTATGAACAATTTATATATGACTTTCGCACCTGGAAAAAATTTCTAAACCAGTCCTTTTTGCCTTTATCATTTTGGTATGGAAAAAGATTTTACAGCCATACCTTGAATAATTCCATATAGCAGCCACAACTATTAATTAACAGTAACTCTTGCTCCTGAACATATTAGCCTTTAAAGAGAGTTCTGCTCTGGGAAGGGTGGCAAACACTAAATATGTAAAGCTAACCTTCCTTCTATTAATTTCAAGAACTAGTCCAGGCTGGAAAGGGAAGCAAAAACATACACATAAGCAAGCAGTGTACACCCTCAGAAAGAACTATTTAATCCATGGCCTCTGCTAATACTACCAGTTCAAGAGGATAGCAGAGATTAGAATGAAATTTATAAATCGTTCAGAATTAAGCCAACACTACACGTTGTTCTTTATCTTGAACAAAGTAAATAAAAGCTTATTCACGTCAATCCTGGGCTCATTTTAGTTCTAAGTCAACAATGGGGAATTCTTGACATTCGGTTTTACCTGAGCAAGTAGGTGGGAGCAAAACATGTGGCTCTTGCCAGATGGGAACTGACATTTTGAACAGGGACCAGTATCAGCTCTAGCCTAGAAGCTTTGTGCAAGAGCTTGCCATTCACAAAAATGACTCAGGGACAGGGATACATTTGGTCTTACTTTGACACAGTTAAGACAGTCATTATTTTATCTTACCACTAAAGGCACTATGGAAGGTGGTTTATCACTCAAGCCAACAATGGAATCATGGTATACCTGTCCCCTTCCATGATGGCTGCTCACGACAGAAAGGAAAACATTTTCTGCCTTTGTAGCCTCCCACTTCCTAGGTTAGCTACAGAGCTAAAAAGTTGCCAGGTGCATCAAGGGCAGAGTAACTAGCTAACCAGTACCTGCTTTGGGGCTACCTGATTAGGCTTTGACAGAGCAAAGTAAAATAACTCATGAGGACATTATTGGTTTAATTGGAATGTAGTGTGGTTTCGTGGCATCTTGACCTTCATTCAACCTCTCTCTGAAATGACTTCAGTTCTGAGATGCCTCAACTTTATATCCTGAGATCAGTTACATCCTGGGGCTGGCTCTGCCAGTTACCTTACCCCATCTTGGTACCCCAATTTTGGTTCTTGATCTGATAATCATACTGAAGCCTTAACCATTGACTCAACCTCTTACATCAAAGCTTTCTGTTCCCATTCTGTCTCCTGTCCTTGGAACTCAGCATTTGGTTCCTGACCCAGAAATAGAGAGCTCTGGCCAGAGGCTCACAAAGAGCCTGCCCACCCCTGAGCACTCTTGTCCTTTTGTCCTGTGTGGTACCTGGAGAAACTGCTGCTCTTCCTTGAAAGTCTTCTCTAGCTGCTCCACTCTGGCCTGCTGCTGGGCCTGCTCTGCACAAAGCTGGAACTGTAAATCCTGTAATTCCTGCTCCATTTTCACAATTTTCTTTGAGTTCCCTTTTGGGGTCTGCTTTTTCACATTCAGAACAGCTTTCTGTTTTTCTTGCATCTGTGTTTTCAGCTTCAGAATCCTGGACATGGTCACCTTAAACAACTCTAAGCTGCTCTGAGATGCAAAAGGGTTTGATGCTTTCTCCTTCTTATGATGAAGCTTCACGGCTTTTGCGGGGCCAGAGTAAACGTGAGCCCCTGTAGTCTTCTCACTTGGCTCAAGAGAAGACAACTTAGGATCCAAATATTCAGAGTGTTGACTGGCCACTTCACCTTTCCCATGTGATTTCACTGGTTGACCACGTTCACAAGATACTCTATTTATTTTGGATTTCAACTTTGAGGGGCCTTCAGCTCCAGGATCCTCTAATTCATCCAAACTAAATTTCCTTTTAGTTCTCAAGCCCTTACTTTTTTCCATCATCTGGTCACTCTTTGGGGCAAGATAAGGAGATATCCTCTCCCAATCTTCTTCAGTAACTTCATATTCATATTCTGCATTCTCTTTATTTTCCAGGGGAACCCCAAGCTGGATGTGGTCTCCCTTATGGATAGAATAGACCTTTAAAGGTTCTAGACGTACTCTATTCAGCCAAACACCATTCAGACTCTGAGGAAAGGGAAAGAAAGACAAAATAAACTTCATGATTTTCTTCCTCTTAATAGAATTTCTCTCTTGCTGTTGCAAAACCTCTGCCTCTTCAGAAGGGAAGCCCTTGAGAACAAATAGAAAAGAGAGGTTCATAAACCACCATCATTAGAAACAGCATTCTTCAAACAGTGCTTTGGCTTTTTATCTATATTTCACATTCATGCTTCCACAGAGAACTGCCTGTATAACAGGCAGGAATCATGTTATTACTGGTGATGAACTACTCAAAAAAATGCAGTAGTATTGAAAGAAACTGAATTTAATAGCTCCTACCCACCTAAACTGGAGGCAATGGCCCAAGACTGAAAAAACTGCTATTAGTAAAGAAAGCATCATCTAATGATGAGGTTCAAAAGATCGGCTTGACCAGGAAAGTCACACAAGCACTATCCCAGGATATGCCCTTTGAACAGACCAGTGAATAAGCAAAGCACTTTCCAGTACACATAAACCAAAAAAGAGAGTACCAATACCTTTTCCCAAAGGTAGGCTCTGACCCAGTTAATAGCACCAGAGGTTCATGGGCAATATAGCAATAGTGGTTAAGAGCTGGAGCTCGGGACGGGACTCAGACAAACTTGGGTTCTTAACCTACTGCACCACCTTGGGCTTATTAGTTGCATGGCTTTCAGCAATTTACTTAAACTCAGTTTTGTCTGCAAAATAGGGGTAGTGTAGTACCTACCTCATACAGTACCTGTGAGGAATAAATGAAATAATACATGTAAAACAGCACGGTGACTCACATAAAATAAAAGTTCAATATTTACTTTATGGTTTTAATTAAATCATAGTGTAAAGGTTAAGAGCATGGACCCTGGAGTTGGACTGCCTGAGTTTAAAATCTGGCTCTATCACTTCATAGTTATGCGACTTTGGGCAAGTTTCTTAACCTCTCTATGCCCCAGTTACCACATCTATAAAATGGAGAAGAGTCTCTCTCTCATGGTGTTTGTGTGAATTTAATGAGATAACATATGTAATATACTTAGAAAAGTGCCTGGCACATGGTAAGCATTATATAAGTGCTCGCTACTATTATTATATTCTGGCTCAATTAATTTATTAACAATTACTTTGATTCTATGCTTAGTATCTTGCAAGGTAACTATTCCAAGTGCAAAAGTACAAGACATGAAAACCGTTTTTAGCAGCTGACTGTGGAAAGAAAATACAAGGGCACATATAAGTATGAGATTACATAGCAGAGCCCATAAATGCAATAAAATATCATGTGGAGCTGGGTTAGCTAAGAGATGCTAAATGGGGATGATAGATTCTAAAACAGACTTGAAACAAATGCAGATTTAGAGTTTAAAGAAACAAGTGGGCATTTTAACCTCTATCAAGGATTTAACTTTGGGGGACAGGCCAGGGATGAAACTCACAGCTAAACTGGGACTAAGACTTATGTTTATATTGGTAACTATAGGTACCAGCTAGAAAAATTAGTCAACCCAAATCTGAGGGACAAGGGCTTGACAAGGCACAGAGGATGAAGGTCAAATCTCGGCTGTGGTTTGGTATTAGGGCCCTGTTTCTGGTTTTATATTATTTGGCTAGAGTGGGGAGAGAGAGAGAGAAAGCCAAGCATAGATATATACAGAAAGACTGCCTTTAACCCACTGCCTTGGGCCTAACCTGGCTTATCTGACCAATCTCTTCCCAATCTTTCTATTCATATTTAGCCTGAGAAACTACAAGGAGTAATCAGTTTTCTGACAGTAGTGGGGAAATAACAAAGGTGGGGAATGGAGGTCAGAAGCATCTATTTGAGAACACTTTTATATCAGAACAGATTATACATAGGAAAAAGGTCTCAGGAAAAGTAATATGACAAAGAAGGCCATCTAATGTCAAAGTATAGACATTTAAGAAAAACCTCAAGGGCAAAAATAAGAGTAAATAAATAAAGAAGGTTACAGAAGCAGCCCAAGGCTAGAGAATGAGGAATCCCTAAAAAGCTGGGGCAAATTTTCAAGACATACTGCAACCCTCCACTAGATCTTCTGCATTAACTTGCCTCTTTCAGAGCCCTTCAGGCCTGGAAAATAAGCTCTCAAAAATTTCCCATCACATTTTATCCTTGGATTCATCTATTCATCATTCATCACTCCTTGGTGACACCTAGTGGTATAATTTAGACCATCGCCCTGAGTCAGGTCTGCTCACAAGGCGACTATAGAAAAGGATGAAACTACCATGGCTATGAGAGAACGATTGAGTACTACCCAGGGTATGATCTCAAATACAATGGATTAAATAAATCAAACTCTGTCATGCCTTTCTTGATGCTGGTTTTCATAATCACCAGTTTGAATAATGTCAGTAGCAGCAAAGTGATAACCAAAAAAAAGGCTACCTAATGTCTCTTATCCATCAATGGGAAAAAGTGAGATAATATGCACCCCCTAATACACTAATTACTTCACCTGATTTTCAATCTCTGTCTAGTGTTTTTAATCAGTTGTTGAAGACAGTAGAAACCCAAAGACAGAAGGCAACGTTTCCTTGGAGTTTTTCAGTTGATTTATGTAGCTCAGTGGTTCTCCACCCTAACTATACAGTGAAACCACCTGGAAATGTTTAAAATAAACAGTAATGCCTGCATCTCACCCTCAGACTGAGTTAATTGGTCTGAGAGGAGAACCAGGCATCAGGATTTTTAGTCAAGTTTATATACAAATATACACAGTGTGTAATTGTATCAAGACACAGTGTCCCTTTATAACCAACACTTCCCCCATTCCCAGGCAACAGCTCATCTGTTTTCTGCCCTACCAAACAGATTTACTTTTGCTAGAATGTTGCAGAAATGAAGTCATACCATATGTAGCCTTCTGAGTCTGGCTTCTTTCACTTAGCATAATGGCTGAGATCTGCACACGTTGTTGCCTAACAGTAGTTTGGTATTTTTTATTGCTAACTAGTATTCCAGGGTACAGGTGTACGAGTTTGTTTATTCCTTCCCTAGTTGTTTTTTTCCACTTTTTGGTAATTATAAATAAGGCCACTATAAACATTTACATACAAGTTTCTGTGAGAACATAAGTTTTCATTAATTCGGGATAAATACCTATGAATAGGATCACTGTGTAAGTGTATGTTTAACTGTAAGAAACTGTTTTACAGGGGCAATACCATTTTGTATTTACTCTTGCAATGTTTAAGAGTTCCACTACTCTGAAGGCTCACCAGCGCTTCGTACTATTTTATGTTAGCAATTCTAATAGATGTATATCAGTCAGTATTTTTTAATTCTTTACTAAAACATAACATACAAACATAAAAGTACACAAATCATAAATGTACAACCAGATGAATAACCATAATGTGAACATTTCAGTGTAACTACCACAAAGTTAAAAAACAAAACAAAACCTAACCCACATTTGTCAGCATCCTAGAAACCTTCTTTTGCCTCCTTCTAGTCATTAGGTCCCCTTTTCCTCCCTCACCCCAAAAAGGTGACTACTAGCCTGGTTTAACATCACACATTAGTTTTGCTTGGTTTTGACATTATATAAATGACATCATATGTATTCTTCGGTGTCTGACTTTTTTCACTCAATACTATGTTTGCAAAATGTATTTAGTGTGTTGTAGGATACAGTTGTTCATTCATATTCATTACAGTGGTTTTACTGTAAGAATATTCCAGTTTATTTCTCCATTATACTATTGATGGACATTTGAGCTGTTTCTCTGAGACTGAAAATATAGTCATGAGGTACATATGTGCATACTTTAATAAATAATGCCAAATAATTTCCCAAAATAATTGTACCAATTTATACTTCTACCCAAAGACAATTTTTGCTCCATATCCTTGCTAATACCTGGCATCTTCAATATTAATTTTAGCCACTCTGGTGGGTGTGTAGTGGTATTCCATCCTGGTTTTAATCTGCATTTCCCTGATCATTAATGAGGTTGAACAACTTTTCAGAGATGTTGAACATTTGGATACAACCTGTTGTGAAGTGCCTGACTCTTGCCCACTTTTAAAACTAGGTTATCTTTCTTTTTCTTACTAATTTAACGTTATGTATATATCTAACTATAAGTCCATCAATTATATGTAGCAAATATGAGTTTGCCTTTCACTCTCTTAATGGTGTCTTTTGGTGAATAGAAGTTCTTGATTTTAATGTGATACCATCAATATTTTTAAAAGTACCCCAAGGTAAGGGCAAAAACTGAAAACAGGGTTGAGAACCACTGCTCTAGCTGCTGGAAGACCAGAAGCTGACTTGTCCCAAGCAGCAAGGTTTGTTCACACAGAGTATAACTCACCAGACACTTTAAATGCCAGAGTCTACAGAGAAGGACAAAAGTAGTAATATAGGAAAGAGGCATGAGAACTACACAGACTGACTAAATATTAAACCAAGAATTCAGAGCCTGTTTCATGTTAGATGTTAGACATGGAATCTGGTTAATCGGCCATACGGCCAGACCATGAGGAACCTACAGAACAAAAGAAGATTTCTGCTGAGATTGCTAACAACTGCTTACCCATATCAGTACCCATATCAGTCAGTCAGGAAAACAAAGACTTTAAGCTGTACCTTGCACAAGTTAAACTCAACCATTCATTCCATACTTTATTCCCTATAATCAGTAATTTTTCACAGAAACTAAGAAACAGATATAAACCCAATTCCTCAAAAACTAAGGATCTCATTCTCTGACTCTGAGAGGAGACCACACTCTGTCTATGGAGCATTTTTCCTTCTCTGATAAACTCTCCTTTGTCTTTAACTCTGGATCGCTCTTGAATTCTGTTCTGCATGGAGCCAAAGACTCTCTCTCAGTTGGCATATGGCTTCAGCCCCATCTTGCATCAGTAGGAATTACCAGGTATCAAGTGAACAGCAATATGATAGGAGAGGAAGAATGGGAAAAGCTCAAATGATATGCCTGAGCCTCCAGGACTGGAGAGTACAAACCCACCAAAGCATTTCAGAATGTGACTTTGAAACAACTAACTTTCTGAAACAGTTGGACATCAATTCAGATGAACTATCTGAAGTACTATTCAATTAACTGAAATCTACACTACTATAATCATCCTCATATTTTGTATACAAAGTAAACAGTCCTCCAAGGTTGGGTTTTTTTTCCCTCAGCCATTTTTATTTTTATTTTTATTTTTTATCTTTTAAGTTTATTGGGGTAACATTGGTTAATACAATTATATAATTTTCAGGTGTACATTATAATTTCACTTCTATATAGTCTATTGTGTGATTACCACCCAAAGTCCAGTTTCCTTCAGCTACCATATTTTTGATCCCCTTTACCCACTTCACCCTCCCTCTATCCCCCTATATTGACCCCCTTTACCTCATGTACTTCTCCCTCCTCCCCCACCCCCTGCCCTCTGGCAACCACTAGTCCATTGTCCATGTCCCTGAGTCTGTTTGTTTATCCTGTTCATCTGTTGCTTTTAGGTTTATATCCCACATATAAGTGATGTCATGTGATTTTCAACTTTTTCTGTCTGGCTTATTTTGCTTAGCATAATTATCTCAAGTTCAATCCATGTTGTCGCAAATGGCAATATTTCATCTCTTCTTGGCTGAGTAATATTCCATTGTATATATATGTACCACAGATTCTTTAGCCAATCATTTATCATAGGATACTTTGGTTGCTTCCATGTCCTGGCCACTGTGAATAATGCTGCTATGAACATCGGCGTGCAAACATCCTTACAGATATGAGTTTTCAAGTCTTTGGGGTAAATATCCAGTAGAGAAATTGCTGGGTCATATGGCAGATCAATTCTTAGTTTTTTGAGGAACCTCCATATTGTTTTCCATAGTGGCTGTACCAATTTGCAGTCCCACCAGCAGAGTATGAGGGTTCCTTTTTCTCCGCATCCTCTCCAACATTTGTTATAACTTCTCTTGTTGATTATCGCCATTCTAACAGGTGTGAGATAGTATCTCATCGTGGTTTTGATTTGTATTTCCCTAATAGCTAGCGATGTTGAGCATCTTTTCATATCTTTGTAGGCCATTTGTATGCCCCCTACGGAGAAGTGTCTGTTCAGGTCCTCTGCCTATTTTTTGATTGGAAGTTTGTTTCTTTGTTGTTATTGAGTCGTATGAGTTCTTTGTATATTTCTAGATATTAGGCCCTTATCGGAGGTGTTGCTTGCAAATATATTTTCCCACCTGGGATGGTTGTCTCTTTACCTTGTTGACGGTTTCTTTTGCTGAGCAGAAACTTTTTAGTTTGATGTAATCCCATTAATTTATTTTAGCTTTTACTTCTCTTGCCTTTGAGGTCAAATTCATAAAATCTTCTTTAAGTCCAAGGTCCTTGAGTTTAGTTCCTATGTTTTCTTCTAGGCATTTTATTGTTTCAGGTCTCATATTCAGTTTCTTAATTCATTCTGAGTTAAATTTGGTGTGTGGTGATAGATAGCAGTTTAGTTTCATTCTTTTGCAGGTGGCTTTCCAGTTCTCCCAGCATCATTTATTGAAGAGGCTTTCCTTTCTCCACTGTATGTTTTTGGCTTTTTTGTCGAAAATTATTTGCCCATATAAATATAAGTTTACTTCTGGACTCTCAATTCTGTTCCACTGGTCCGTGTGTGTTTTTCTGCCAATATCATGCCGTTTTGATTATTGTTGCTTTGTAGTATAATTTTAAGTCAGGTAGAGTGATGCCTCCAGCCTCGTTCTTTTTTCTCAGGATGGCTTTGGCAATTTGGGGTCTTTTGTCCTTCCATACAAATATGATGATCTTTTTGCTCTATTTCTTTTAAAAAAATGCCGATGGGATTTTGATGGGGATTGCATTAAATCTGTATAATGCTTTAGGTAACATGGTCATTTTAACTATGTTGATTCTTCCAATCCAAGGACACGGAGTATCTTTCCATTTCTTTGTATCTTCTTTGATTTCTTTTAATAAACTCTTGTAGTTTTCATTATATAGGTCCTTCATATGTTTTGTTAAATTTATTCGCAATTGTAAAACGAATTATTTTTTCTTCTTTTTCTGATGCTTCATTATTAGAGTATAGGAACGCTATAGATTTTGAACGTTGATTTTGTATCCAGAGACTACTGTATTTGCTTATTGTTTCTAGTAGTGTTCTTGTGGAGTCTTTAGGGTTTTCTATACAGAGAATCATGTCATCTGCAAATAGTGACAGTTTGACTTCTTTGTTTCCTATCTGGATGCCTTTTATATCTTTCTCTTGCCTGACTGCACTTGCTAGAACCTCCAACGTTATATTGAAAGCAATGGTGATAGTGGACAGCCTTGCCTTGTTCCTGATCATAGAGGGAAGGTTTTTAGTTTTTCACCATTAAGTATAATGTTGGCTGAGGCCTTTATTATATTAAGGTATTTTCTTTCTATACCCATTTTGTTAAGTGTATTCATCATAAATGAATGCTGTATCTTGTTAAAGGCTTTTTCTGCATCTATTGATATGATCATATGATTCTTATTTTTTAATTTGCTTATGTGGTATATCACATTAATCAATTTGTGTATGTCAAACCATCCCTGTGCCCCTGGGATAAAGCCCACTTGATCGTGGTGTAAAATCTTTTTAATATGTTGCTGTATTTGGTTCGCTAGTATCTTATTTAGGACTTTTGCATGTGTTCATGAGAGATACTGGTCTGTAGTTTTCTTTTTTTGTGTTATCTTTACCAGGTTTGGTACCAGAGTAATACTGGCCTCATAAAATGAGTTGGAATGTATTGCCTCCTCTTCGATTTTTTGGAAGACTTTGAGGAGAATAGGTATTAAATTTTCTTTGAATGTTTGGTAGAATTCATTGGTGAAGCCATTTGGTCCTGGACTTTTACTTTTTGGTAGGTTTTTGATGATTGTCTCAGAGGATATGCGGGGAGGGGCCCTCTGGGTTGGGAGTTGGGGGCTGTGGCTCAGCTTCAGTTTTGTAACTGGGGGCTGGTAAAAATCAATTGTCGTTTCTCTGCAGTCCTATCCCGCTTCTCTGCTTCTGCCCTGATGACTAGGCCCTGCTGCCAGTTACACAGAAGTCCCAGCACTTCCAGGCAGGGCTGTTCAGGGGAGTCACCACACCTTTTCCCCTCACCCTCCTCCTGCAGGGAACTCCAGAGGCTGTAATAGCAGCCTTAGCAGCGTTTGTTCAGATTACCCTCGGACTCCGTGGTGTTCAGTCTCGGAGGGTATGGGGGGAGGGGCCCTTTGGGTGGGAGTTAGAAGGCAGCTCAGCCTCGGTTTTGCAACTGGGGCCGGTAAAAATCAACTGTTGTTTCTCTGCAGTCCCGTCCTGCTTCTCTGCTTTCTGCCCTGATGACTGGGCCCTGCTGCCGGCTGCGTAGAAGTCCCGGTATTTCCAGGCAGGGCTGTTCAGGGAAGTTGCTGCACCTTCACCTCTCTCCCTCCTCCTGCAAGGAGCTCTGGAGACTACGACAGGCAGCTTCTTTATTTCTTCAAGTCCACCACCTGACACCTGGGGTTCTGACCTGTGATAGTTCTTATGAGCAGATCCCATACTCAGACATGCTGGTGTGCAGTTTGGGTGTTTTTTGTTCAGTTTTAGATGTTCAGCTTATTGTTGTTTCAAGGGGAGAGATCTGGGGACGTTTCTCACTCGGCCATGTTTCCCAGAATCTCCCTCAGCCAATTTTAAACCAAAACTTCATTTGTTGTAATTTTTGTATCTGTACTTAAGCTTTCCCTTTCTGGCCATTCTGATAGGGTAGGCAAATAGGTTGATATGAGGAGGAGAAAGGACAATAAGGGGTTAGCGAGGCCCCAAGATGGGTCTAGAAATAAAATGTACATAACAAACACCAGGCAGCTTCAGGTGACTCCCTCATTTTCCTATGGTCAGAAGTCAGACAGAAAGCAAGACACCTGGCAGCTTCTGATGCCTACCTCATTCCCTCTGGTCAGTTAACTACAGATAATCATTAAATGACTTACTCTGGTGGTGCAACAGGTTTAGGCAAAAGTAGTTAGCTGAGCATACCCTCAAAATCCCCACGGTGCAGGCATATAACTTCCCATCTTCAGGAACACACTACATGTGCTTGGGCCAGGAGTGGGAGGTTCAAAGGAAGGTGCAGGGAATTCACATTATTCAAAATGGAAGGGAAAGAAGAAGAACAAAGAAACCCTATGGCCCATATAAACCCCTATCAACAACTTCTCAGGGGCCCTCAATCCTCTATCAAGATGTCTGCTTGGACTTTCTCCCAAGTGTACTTTGCTTAATACATCACTTCTGTTTGCTACTTTTTGCCTGCTGTCTTTCTTCTCTGAGCATCGGACCTCCACGCAAATCTTTCATGGGGGATCCAATGACTAAGCTCCAGAATCACACAACACAGATATCTGATTGCTGGTAACAATCCCAGCATAGAAGAGAGACCATTTTATGAAGAGAGAATGTAGTTCTGAGTTTTGAATTATTAAAAATATCTACTTCTTGAAAAGACTTGGCAAATGACTTCAGGTAGAACCATAACAATAATATGCTGTACCTGAAATTCAAATCCTTCATCAGAAGAGGGCTGCCAAGGCATTATGCCAGAAAGGAAAGGAGCATCTATTAAGAGGTGGGGGGAGGGGCTTACCTATAAGAATAGTTGCTCCATCAAAAGACCCCACTTATAACTTCTCTCAAAAGTCAGAGTTGCCTCACAAACCAAATAGAAGCTAAGTGGCTTGAACTAAGTGGCTTGGAAGAATCAGGTGCCTACCTTTCTTGTATATGATCTGTCTCAGACAATGGCCCTAAAAGAAAGGATACAAAACGAACACTGCAGAGCAATCTGGGGAGCACAGTCAAGACCTGTTGCTGGCAAAGGCTGCCTCTGTGTCCCTGAGGTTGCTGTTCAAGGAAATCAGTCAGCCAGTGGCTTCTCAACCTCTCAAAATCTGCTATCCCAACAATGGAACACATCTATATTGCATATAATCAAGGAAAGAAGCAGCAGACAACTCACCTCTATAATACTATAACTTCATTTCTCAGATAGCCAACTCCAATGAAGAAAACATCTTTTCCTAAGGTGTTATGATATAAGCTATTACAGGGGCTTTAAAGCATTGTTGCTTTATCTTAAATATGCATAATTAATTTTTTAAAATCATGCAGCCAGTATAGCAGCCAATTGCTTGTGTCCTGTACTGGTATTTGACAATGGAGCAGAGAAGAGAGACTTATTTGAGTTTGAGCCCTGGCTTATTCACTCACTCAACTAGTCAGTTATGTACAAGGCCCCTGGGCAAGTCAGTTTACCTCTCTGGGTCTCAGATTTATCTGTCCCCAAAAGAGGTTAAACTAGATCATCTCTAACGTCCTTTTTTCAGTGCCCATTTTTTTTCTCATACTATCTTGCCAAGAGTGCTGAACCAATTTACTTAGCATTTATACAGCCTCTCCTTCAACACAGTGCCAACGCAACTTAATCCTAGTGCAGGAAGGTACTTTCTCCAACAGCTTTAATAGTTTTATGCATGCAAAATGAGGCAGGACATTGTGAATTATAGTAAGAAATATGTATTTGGTTTTCATCCTCATTTCTAGCACAGAGCTTCTAAAACTCTTGGAATTTCCTAAGTGGTGAGTGAGATCAAGGTGTCTTTTGTTATGTTAAGTAGGTGACTTTGGGAATGTCCCAGGGTCACAGAAGGATGAGAGCTAGTTGCCTGGGGAACCAATCCTGTGATTGAAGGGCTGGAACTCTAAGTCCCACTCCCTGACCTCCTGGAGGTTAAATTGATCACCAATGGTCAATGAAGCCTATGTAATGAAGCCTCCATGAAAACCAAAAAAGGACAGGTTCCAGAGAACTTCTGGGTTGGTAAGTACATGGATGTGCTGGGAGAGTGACACACTCTGACAGGGCATGAAAGTTTCATGCCCTTTCCCACAAACCTTGCCCTATGCATCTCTTCCAACTGGATGTTCATTTGTATAGCCCTTATTATACCCTTTTATAATAAAGTGGTTAATGTAAATAAATGTTTCCCTGAGTTCTGTGAATCACTCTAGCTAATTAATTGAATCCAAAGTGGAAGGAGGTCAGAGAAACCTCTAATTTATAGCCAGCTGATCAGAAGTCCAGGTTAACAACCTGGACTTATGACTGGCATCTCAAGTCCAAGGAAGGGGTACTTGGAACCTCCACTTTATAACCATTTGGTCAGAAGCATGGTTCTGAAGTGGAGGGCAGTCTTGTGAGACTAAAATGTTTACCTGTGGGATCTGATGCTACCTCCAGGTAGATAGTGTCAGAATTGTAGGACACTCAGCTGGTGTCCCAAGCATTGCGTGGTGGTGTGGGTAACCCTCCCCACACATAGGAACCAAATGTTTCATCTCAGAACCCTTTTAATACACTTTCTTCTAACAGTTATCTTTAAAATCCTTCCAACCAGAACAGTATAAAATGGTGTCTGAAGACATTTTATACTTCTTAATCTTTAATTTCTACATTAGAATTTCTTTCACCTCATATTCTTTATTTTCACTGTATTCCTGCGTGCTTGCATATCTGCACTTTAGGTACTTCCTAATTGCTGAACTTTATACATTATTTCACCTCCCTTAGTATTCACAATTTTCAAATATTTAAAGCAGAAAAATTTTTATTCAAAGGAAATCTTCCTCAGAATACCAATACATAAAATAGGTTTAAAAAGGAGAGAGATGGTTTGCTCTGATTGAAAGGGGTGGAAAAAGGAAGGAGCTAGGTGCAGTCAGCTCAGCTCCTTCCTCCTCCCCATGCCCTGAACCACAGGTGTTCTCCAGAATCTTCACCAGATTCCCAAGGTTCCGGGATCTTCAAGTTACAAAGAGCCAATTCCTCTTGTAACTCAGCCTAGTTTCTGAAGTAGGACCTACTGCCGCAATTGAGGTGTTCCCTTCAAAGTAACTCACTTCAAGTCCTCAGAAATTATTTTGGCATAATCTAATCTTTGGCAGCATACAGAAGTGGTTGTCTCTAGGGAAGACAACTGAGTGGCTAGGGGAGAAGATATATTTTTGAATCTTTAACTTTTGTACCATATATTTACTACCTTTGACAAAAAAATTTTTTAAAATGAACAAAAATTCAATGAAAGTCATTAGGCATCTACAGATTACCATACCTCGTTGTCCATAATTGTCCATTGGCCATCAGCATTCTGCTTCAAAACACAGTGGTTTCGGGAAATCATCAGAGGGCAGAGTTTTGATACCAGTTGGTATGTGACACCAAATCCTCGCCCTATAGTCACCTAGGAAGACAACAACAATGTAAGAGACACCATCAACCATTGTGGTGAAAAGGGAGGTCCTTGACAATCTCACTGACCAGCAGTATACACATATCCTGATTTACAATACCAGACTCCTAAGAAACCCAAACAGCTCATCAGCTATGTCCTCCTTCAGCTGCCAGAGGAGCCACCAGGTAGAAAAAGGCAAAAAGACAGTTATTCATGGAATGTCAGAATTGGTAGGACCCTGAAAAGTCATGAGATGGAGGAATTCTTTCTACATACCTCATCAGCTAGTCTTAAATGCTGCCAGGAACAAAAGCCTCTATACCCAAGACGGTCTCTCCAATTTTTTAATGGCTCTGATTTGGCATCTTTCTCACTACAACTTCTATCCACTGGTCCTGGCTCTGTCCTGGGCACCATCAGAAAATCTCCAATTCCCCGCCCATGTGACAGCTGTAAGTGTCTACCAAGTCTTCTCTTTTTTTGGCCCTATGTTCCCAGTTACTTCAACCAACCTCTCATGGCATGTGTTTGAATCTCTTTGCTAACCTAATAGGTATGTCAAGAAATTCCTGGCTTATTTTTATTCCTAGATGTCATATTAAGAAAAATAAACTTAATTTCTATTACATGGTTGAATCCAAGTATCACTTTCCCATTTCTAAATATTATCACTGGAGCATATAAATTGCATTAGTTTTCATAGCAAGATCTATACACTGCCAAAGTATCCTCAGGCTTACAAATGATTAAATTTCTTGGTCTGACCTTCTCCCAAGAATTGCTACGCTAAGTCATGTCTCTTCTGTCCTATTCTTGACTAGTTGGTAAATTCGGATTCAAGTGTAGGACCTTACATTGACTTCTAGTAAAATTAATCGTGTTAGTTTAGCCTATCACATTAATTTGGCAATATCTTTATGAATGAATTTTTAATCTGCCATCACATTCTCAGTACCCCTTCCAGCTTTGAGTCAACCACCAAACTGATATGATGTCCTCTGTAACTTCATTCAAGACACAGGTAAAATACTGAGAGAAGACACAAAGGCAAAGCTCTCAGGAAAGCCTAGTATACATTCTACCACACAATCTGGGTACACCTCAACCAGTTGTAATTCAACCAAAAGTCTGCATCGAGTCCATATTTTCTGTCTTAATCACAGGACAACAAAAGAGGCCCTGGAAAAGGTTGCAAAGAAGCAATCTTTATCATACTTTCACATCTATCATACTTTCCTGATGGGCCAATCTAATTCATAATAACCTTGTCGGGAAGAAAATGAAATTCTTCTGAGATCCAGCTCTTACAATTCCCTGCTTGTTCTTGGTGCACAAGCCACCTCTTTGATGACCCATACCACAACCTTACTCAGGAACGTTAAGCCAAATGGTCAGTGGTTTTCTAAAAGCTGTCTTCTGTGCTCCTTTGAAAAATCTTTCAGAATCATGCCTGTCCTCCTCTGTCCTTCGAAGATCACCATGACTGTCCTTGCCCTGATCTATTCTTCCCCACAAACTTTCATCTCAGTAACTGACACTACCATCCACCATCTACTTATCCCAAAACTCAGGAGCCATTTTTAATTTTTCTGTCTCTCATGCCTACATTCAAATCATTAGCAAATTCTACTGGCTGTAATTTGATACGTTCTAAATCTGTTAAATTCTATCTCTATGGCTACTACCACAGTCCAAATAATTTGGCCCCCTCCAGTCATGCTGTTTTTGCTCCTATGCTAGCTCTCCTAAACTTAATTCTTTACGCAGCAATTGTAAATGTAAAAACTTTAAGTCAGATCATTTCCATTCTTTCCTTAAAATTCTCCAATGATCCAAACTCCCTCCCATAGCCTATAAGGCCCTGAATGTCCTAACTCTCTCCACCTCTTTAGACTAATCTCGTACTATGGTCAGAAACACTCCCTGCTACCTGAGGGTCTTTTCACCTGTCCCAGCTGCTTAAAACACTCTTCTCTAAGACATTTGCACAGGCTCCTTCTCATCTTTCAAGTTTCAGGTCCTCAGAGGCCTACCCAGATCGCTCCATCAAAAGTTGCTGCCTGCTCGCCACCCCTCTGTCCTACCCTACCACATTCCTTTATGTTATTAGGGTGCACTTATCACAATCCAAAATTAACTTGTTTGTTTTACTTATTTCTGTCCCCCCCTTACTAGAATATAAATTTCATGAGCAGGGACCTTATCTGTATTGTGTACCGCTGCATTTCTGTACCTGGCATGATGCTCAGTAGGTATCTGTGAATAATGGAATAAAAAGATCTTACTTACAAGTCCTCCCAGATTCTAGGATGGGTGTTTTTTTAGGTCAGAAGTTGGAAACTAGGTTATTACCACTGGAAACTACGGAGCCACAAGCTGCCAGGAACTCTTACAACCTGACTTGTTCTCTTTAAAATGTTGTGGTGCCCACCTCTACAAAAACCTTGAGTCTGAAGTTTTTCTGTTCTTTGACAGTTTGCCAGAAATTCCATTAACTGTGGAAATTCCTCTGAATAATAATATATCTTTTATAAATAAAATGTTTAAGGATTTATCTGTCATCCACATTCAGTAAGAATTATCATTTAGGTAGTTTTATTTCCAATAAAGGAAGTATTCCACATTCCATTTTAATACTTGAGGGGAGACAGTCAAAGTGCCATTGTGAGTAGCCTGGGGAAAGTATTATAGAAAAGGGAGATGAGTCCCTTTTTCTGAAATTGCTTCCTGCACACTCTGAATCTAAAAAAGGAGGACAATACTATTTTTCATCCTTTCCTTCACTGTCTGGTCCTAGAACTTACCTTAGTATACCATGGCTAAAGAGTCTGCAGTGAGCTTATCTGGATATTCCATCATCATTTGTAACACAAAACTGAATTTCCCATGGGAACTGAGTGCCAACTTATATGTTGGGGGTGTTCCCATTTGCTGTACAACAGTTTTGCAAGGCTTTGAGCCTACTGACATCATTGGTCTACAAGATCACCTTGTCCTTACTCACCTTCACTCATCCTATCCCTTTCCTCCTAGGAATGACTCCTACTGCTTCCCGGATGACCAGCAAATATTCTAGAATCACTCTGTCCCTTTTTCCAACCCTCTTAGGATAGAAAAGTTCATGAAAATCAAACACGAGAAGAAAATAGAGAAAATGAAGATATTATGGTTTTTCCCAAAGGCCTAGATGCCTATACTTCCAGGAAACTAGCTAATCTGCAATAAATCTCTATCTAATTTATTTCTCCAGCAAACTCTCTGGATTGGTTTAAGAAATTTCAAAATGCACATTCAGGCAAACAATTTACTATAGTATTTCCTTCAGAGAAATGAGAGGAACCTTGTTTTATTATTTTATCTGTGAAATCTGAGGCTGTGAGGGGAACTGGGAAGGCAGAAAACTTACTCTGCTATTATAACTAAATGATGTCAGCATACCTCCTAAAATCATATGCACGCAAGCTTGTGCTGTGGTTTGGGACCATTAGAATAACTAAGACTCCATTTCTTGGCTTTGACGCAGACCTCTCTTCATACTTACTGCAGGCTATGCTCCAACCACTTCCTAAGATTCAGTCTTGCATATAGCCTGGCAGGCTTCTCCTCCACGCAGGGTTATGAAGCAAGCCAGTCTTCCCATGTTTCTTCACCATTCGCTCTGGTTTCTATTGGTCTCTCCCCTGAGAGGTTGTCCCATACAATATTACTCAACAGTTTAAAATATGTCTAGGAATGCTTTTTAGTCCTTTTGTCCTTGTTGCAGGTGCTGTAATTCTTCCTGTCCTCCCCTCCCCACAACATTCCCAATGCTACCAAATTATTTAGAAGTAATAAATGAATCCATGGCAATTGAATCTGAAGAATGAGTTAACACTTGACCTCTAAGTACCTTATAGGGTACTTAGTACATGTGTAGGGCTTAGATTAAGTAATTATGTGAAAGCCCAAACCCTACACAAAATATAGTTACTATTATTCCGGTGTTAGTATCTTATTAAACTTCCCAAAGGTGTCTGATTTTGGAAAGAGTGACGCAGGGAAAGATCAATGCTTAAGCTAAAAGAAGGAATGCCTAACATGGACTTGCAGGCAATGACACCTGGAGAGATTAGAGATTTGGGGGCAGAGGTGTCTCCCTGGTGTTCTTCAAATCATAGCATACAAGTAATCCTTTATAACCTCCTAATCCACAAATATGTAAGGCTGGACCTGAATCCCTCCTCTGACTTGAGGAACCACTGCTCTAGGATAGTACTAACTACTCCACATCTTTGCACTTGATCATACAGCCTGCCTGGGTGTTCTCATACTGCTTCACTGTATAAAATCCTCTTTCCCCTATTCAAACCATAAACTCTTTGAGGGCAGAAGTCCTTATCTGGCTCTCTTATAGCACACTAAACAATTCAAGTACTCAGTAAATACCTAAGAAATGAAAATGAGACTATATAGTTTATAGGAAAAAAATCTAATTAAACATACATAGTACTCAAAGGACTTCTTTATTTTTCTTACAAATTATTTCCAAACTCCAAATGGTTCCCAGTCACCACAAGCTGGTCCCTGATCTAGCTCTCCTCATGACGACTACACTCTTTAACTCTCCTCCCTCTTCTGTCACACTCTCTAGTACCACCACTCCAGTCCTAGTGGCTCCCAAAAGAAACTATGCCTCAACTTCCCTCTTTAATTTTTTAAAATTTATGACCACATTAGAAAACAATATAAGCAGTCCTTGGAGACGAGAGTCTTTATATTTCTGAATTCCCATCCCCGACCCAGCTCAGGGGGTGCCACTCGGCAGTACCGAGACTCACAAGGATAAATGTGGCCCACCTCACAGCACCAATTTTCCTCAAGAGCTGGAAAGGAAGACATTTTTACATTAAAGTTTTGAGTATTTTAGGGGACATGACCCAAAATTCACAATCGTTTTCAAAATAAACTCGAAAAAGTTCACTCTCTCGGCTCAAGTTGGGACAGCTCCGCCTCACAGTTCCGCCGCCCGGGCTGAGCTCCGCAGGGCTCCAAGCGACCCAAATGGGGGCTGTCCCAGTCCCCTCCCCAAACCAATCGCCTCCTCCCTTCGAAACCCCAGCTGGTCCTCACATCTTCCACGCCCACCTCCCGCTGTGCCCCTGTACCCGGCTCCTTCCTGCAACCTGGGCTGCCGCCCCAAGTGGCGCCACAGGCCTAGGCCGCTGTCAAAAGGTCATCTTTTATCCCACACGGTCCCTACTTCCACGCACCCCCACCTCAGACCTCCCAACCGCTCGCACCAGAACCCCTCCTCCGTTCTCTCCCCCAGGACTTTCAACTCTCCCTCTTCTTCCCCGCGACCACCTCCTCTTTTCCATTTATCCCTCGGGCCCGGACGCCTTGGTTCCCTCAGCGCGGCCTCTAACTCCCTTCCCTCAAGAGGACTCCTCCCGCTCACCTCGTTTCCATCCTCCAGCAGCAGCCACTCGGCGTCCATCCCCACACGCCGCAAGCAGCAGCTCCGGCTACGGGCGCGGACCCCCATGACCAAGGACCCGGGCTCCCCCATAGCCCACTCGGCCCTGGGTCGCCGTCAGCACAGAGCTAGACCCTGACCTGGGTTCCCTCTGCCCCAGCGCTTCCTTGACAGCGCCATAACTAAACAACAGACAGAAGCAATCGCTATGCGCTCGCGAACCGCGCGAGGGTTCTGCGCCCAGCCCGCCCCGGCCTGCACGCCGGAGCCACTGCGCCTGCGCGAGAGGAAGGTGCATGTGGGCGGGGAGCAAGCCCTAGGTGGGAGGGGATCGGGGGAGGTACTCTAACTCTCGCGCCACGCCCTCCTCGCCTGCTGAAGAAGCACCCCAGTTCTAGCCGCCCCAAACTGGAACCTCTTCTCACATGTCTTTCTTTTCTTTTTCTTTTCTTTTTTACTTCATGACGATTTCCATGTTATTTAAAACCATAACTGACTTTTAAACAACTTTAAACTTGTGGTAATTTTTAAAGGGTAAGTCTGTTCTTAAATAGCACATATTTTGCATGACCTCCTTTTACTACTGGATTTAAAAAGAGAGAAAGAGAGAAAGAGAGAGAGAAAGAAACTTCTGCTAGGCAGACCTATCCAGGCGGAAATCAGTTACTTGAGGTAAGTGTACCAGGGGCATGGAATGCAAATAGACTTGAGAGAAGTTTAGAAGTTTGGAAGGTGATACGAATGTTCTAAAACTGGATTGTTGTGATGATTGCACAATTGTATACATTTACTAAAACATCTTTGAAGCATGTGGATGAATTTTATAGTATGTAAATTATCTTACAATAAAGCCATTAATGAAAAAAAATAAAAAATAAAACTCAAACTCCTTCCTTTGAGCCACCAATATAGCGTGGTAGCTGCTCCCTGCAACGAGTACCTTTGTGATAACTCAGTCCTGCCTTTTGTCTTTTCAATTTTCCAATACCTGGTTAACAATCTTCTTAAATTCTGTCAGGAGAAAATACATATACAAAATTCAAGAGTAAATGACTAACATTTATTGAGAGCTACAGGCTAAGTACTGGTCCAAGCTCCCTATGTACTTTATTTGCTCCTCACCAACGATATGATGATAGGGTCACAATAATATTCCTACTTTAGGAATGATGAGAAAAGAGGCACAGAACCATTTAGTAATCTTCTCAAAGTAACAAATTGGTGGAGTAGGATGCCAATTGAGGTCTGTTTCTAGAACTTAATTTCTTAACCATGGTTGCAACCTCAGCCCGGAGCACATAATCTGTGTGGCACTGTCAGATCAAGAATTTCGGCCTGTGATACACAAGGTCAGGAAAATCGGTGGGTGCCATAACTGCACCCTCATATAGATGCTTTGTATAGGTGTCTGTTGCTACCTACACCCCACCTTAGGGTTCTGAGGTGCACCCAGAAGTCATCCTGACATTTACCTGGCATGTCTCCTTAGGCTCTTCTTGGCTGTGATGGTTTCTCAGACTTTTCTTGTTTTTGATGACCTTGACAGTTTTGAGGAGTACTGGCCAGATATTTTGTAGAATGTCCCTCAACTGGGATGTCTCTGATGTTTTTCTCATGATTAGATTGGGGCTATCCATTTCGGGGAGGAAGACCACAGAGGTAAAATGCCATTCTCATCAGATTATATTAAGGGTAAAAGTTAGCAACACAAGTTGTCACTGTTGATGTTAATCTTGATCACATGGCTTAGGTAGTGATTTCCTAGTAACTTAGGAAAGTTACTCTTTCTCCCCTTTCTCATACTATGCTCTTTGGCAGGAAGTCATCATGCACAGCCCACACTTAAGGAGTGAGGAGTTATGCTCTACTTCTTTAAGGGCAGGTTATGCACATGAATTACTTGAAATTCTTTTGCACGGATTTGTCTCATGACCCCTTTATTTATTGAATTATTTATTTATATCAGTATGGACTCATGGATACTTATTTTGTACTTTGGGTTATAATCCAATACCACTTTCTTTATTTTGTTACTCATATTGTTCCTACTTTAGCTTTATTGTTCCTTTGACATATTCCCATCATTGTGTTTTATTGAGTATTTCCTTACTTTCTGGCACAGATGCTTTAGACCTAGAATCAGCCATTTCTCCAAGGATCCCTGGTTCCTCTTATTGTAAAGTGGTATTAGAAACCAAGGTTTGAGCACTAGGTGTGCTTGTTGCCACTGGGCTATTGTTGCTTCTAGGCTCTCTCAGCTGACAGAAGAAGGAAAAATATGTATAAATACTCTGCCCTCTATATTCACTTATCTATAAATATTTCTATATGTATTCATGTATATTGTATGTAATAACATATATATATACATATACATAAATGTACACAGCTATCTCTTTCAATCTGTAAGCTAAACGTATGCATACTGATGTCTTACAAATCTAATGCATTACCACCTGGTACCTGAATCATTGTAGTCACTTCCCCCTATCCCTTGCTTATCTGTAAACTTCCACTCCAAAAGTGAGAAACTTGGCTCCTACCGTTGCCTATCCACTTACTTAATAATCATTTCTAGTATACATGTACAGAGGCTTCAGAACAGTTGCCCATACACCTGTGAAAAACAACTTTATTGACTACAGTAGCCTACATTGTGCATGTCTTTTTACCTTTAGTCTTACAATTCACTCAATTTCAGAGTTACTTAGTTTAGCACCCTTTTCCCCCACCCTCTTCAGAGAGGTTGTTTCCTATGGTTGGATTCTTTTGTCAAAGTCTGCATTATATCTGGGATCCTTTGACTTCCTAAATGATATTTTTAAATTTATGTACAATAAAGTTCACTCTTTCTAAAGTAAAGTTCTATGAGTTTTGGAAAATGCATAGTGCCATACATTACACTGTCACAGAGAATAGTTTCAAGGCCCTGAAAAAATCCCTCGTGCTTCACCTATTCAACCCTCTCCCACCCCACTCCTTGTTTTATTTAACAATATATCCCAGAGATCACTCCATAGTAGTATACACATATATTCCTCCTCCTTCTTTACAGTTGTATACTACTCCATTGTGCAGATATACCATTGTTTATTCAACCAGTCCATTATTGATATACGGCTTGGTTCTTTCCAGTCTTTCACTTTCACAAATAGCTCTACAATGAATTAGTAGATACCTATTATATGCTTTTTATACATTAACTTACTTAATCCTCACTACCATCCTGCAAAAATCTCTGTTTACCTACGAGGAACCTGCGATTACTGGATTGCCCAAAGTCTCCTTACCATAAGCTTCTTGAGGGTTGTCTTGTTTTTCATTGCATTCCTGACATTTTTATTGAATTAATGACTGTAACTCAACTAGTAAATGGCAGTGTAGGGAACTAAAGCTAGGGCTATGAGCTTAGATCTATCTAGCCCCAAAGGCAGCACTCATTACAGTCTAGCAGTGGTCTCTCAGGTAGAATGGCCATACCCCAGGGAGTATAAAAGATGACCCATTTGCTTGTGGAAAGAATATATCAGGATGTCTTATTAGGTTTTTATCTTTTTAAATGTCATTTTTGTAAATATTTTATACTTACACAAAATAACAGGATATGTATAGACTTTATATGAATAAATAAATATACACCTAGTGGGCTATGTGCTCAGACTTTGTTTTGTTGCTAAGTGTGCATGATCAAAACAGTATGGAGACACTGCCTTCTAAGATCTGGGGATTTTATTAACTCCACCTTCCCTATAATGTTTCATTAAAATAGTGGTTCTCAACTGGAGACGATTTTGCCCCTCATAGGATATTTGGCAATGTCGGGGGATATTTTTGGTTGTTATGACACAAGTAAGAGCGCTACTAGCATCTATTGAGTAGAAACCAGGAATGCTGCAAAACATCCTACAAATCACAAGACTGCCCCACTATGAGGATTATTCAGCCCAAAATGTCAATAGTGGTAAGGTTGAGAAAACTTGCCTTATACCCATCTCAAGAAAAAAATGAAAGGGAAAGAGCAAGATGCAGAAAAGGAAGTAGGGTGTTCTTTATATATGTGGATCTGACATGTGTCTCATTACATATACTAAATTAGTGTTAATTGAACAGAGCTGAAGAATGTTAAAGTTGACAATGAAGAGGCCTGGAAAGTGGGAAAGGAAAAGACAAGAAGAGGAGGAAGCATGGGGCAAAAAGAAGAAAAGGAAAGGGGGAGAAAAATATGGAAAGAAAGTGTGGCAGATTATTTCCAAGATGATTACAATAAGATCACCCACCCCACATGCTTTGACAATGTGACATTGACACTCCTCATGTTGCAAGATGGTGTCTTGAATCTAGATGTTTTCCCCTCTTTAAATTGGTGAACAGGAGAAGTGATGTTATGCCATTAAAGATAACAAATACAGTTTCTACCTGGCCTTTGGGGGATGCTCTTGGAACCCAGTTACTGTGAGGAAGTGGAAAGAACACATGAAGAGGCCACATGTAGATGTTCTGGTCGACAGCTCCAACTGAGGTCCCAACTGACATCTAGCATCAACTGTCAGACATGGAAATGAAGGATGACCCCTAGATGATACCAGGCCCCTGACCATGAGCCACCCTAGCCTTCGAGTCTTTCCAGAGGAGGCCCCAGACACCACAGAGTAGATCCCAATCATTCTGGTTGTGCCCCATCCTAGTTCCTGACCCACAGAGTCTGTGAGCATAATATAATGCTGTGTTAAGCCATTGTTTGAGGATAGTTTGTTATGCAGCAATAAAGAACTGAAATAGGAAAAGGGGGAGGGGGTTTTGAAGAGTCATTAGTTTTCTGCTTTAGTATCAGGGTAATGCTAGCTGCTGTAACGTAAAACCCCCAAATTTCAGTGGTTTAACAAAAGTTTATTTCTTGCTCACATAGTTGTTCAGTGCACTACTTCTGGTCAGTGGACAGCCTTCCATTAAGTCATTCAGGAAGATGGACTACTGTCTTCCTGTGGCTTCTCCATTCTCCAGGGCTTGGAGTCCTTTGCATCTAAAAAGCAAAATGGGAAGAGAGAACAAAGGCACACCTACTTTTTAACCACCTTTCCCCAGAAGTGACATATATTCCTTCTGCTAACATTTTATTGGAGAAACTAGTCATATGACCACATCTAGATCCAAGGAATGTTGGAAATTGTAGTCTTTGGTTAGTCAGTCAGTTCTCAGAAAAACAGTATGAATTTTGGTGGACAGTTAGCTGTCTCTGGCAGACTTTAAAATTCAAGTTAAAGAATTAAAATGATCATGACAAAAGTTTCCCTTTCTCTCCCTCTCTCCCATTTCCTTTCTTTTTATCTTCCTGGAATAGAGGAGGGGAAAAGTACAAGTGATCATATTTTGTTCACTGTGTGGCTTTTGTGAGAGGCCAGCCTTTACTCAAGCCAGTGGTAAACTAGAGGCTACTGTATCATGATAGTGAGGTGCATGGAGTCTGGAGCCAGGTTACCTGGGCTCAAATCCTAGAGAAGATATGAGAGCTTGAGCAAGTTACTTGACCTCTCTAAGCCTGTTTCCCCATTTGTAAGATGAGAGTGGAAATATGGATAGCACTTAACTTATAAGATTGTTATGAGGACTAACTTGGTTAATTCTTGTAAGATAGTTATGCTTGGCACACAGTAAGTACCCAATAATTGTTAGCTATTGTTTTAGAAAAACAGGGTGTCAGCTTTTGCAGAAGCCACCTCTTGCAAGTATAAACTCTATCTCCCTATACCTTTTCTATGTTCTCTTATCTAAGAAGCATGAAAACAAGATGTTTTCCCCTCTTTAAATTGGTGAACAGCTATCAAGTAGAAATCCTTTCAATCAGTTTTAGATTCTTTTACTACCCATCTCCAAGCAATATGGGTTTTTAAAAAATGTCTAAACCAAATAGCTTCCATTGTGAGTAAGGGTCAATTCACTTTGGGGGCGTAGCTCTGCCAATTGATTTGAACTGTGATTCCCTGTGTGAAGTTCAGTAAGGGTGAGGTGGAACTTTTTCATTACATTTTCAAAAGATTGAGTAGAGAAGGAGTCTTGATGTAGCATCTCAAGCGAAGTCTTATTTCCCCTTAAGGACTCTCTAATCTTGACATCACAGGCCAACTCTTCAGTATAATAGTGCATTTAGTCATCTTGGGGGTAAGGTGGGCAGTGAGAGCACAGATGGGTTCCCCAAACTTGGAGGAATTTAGGGTGGCTGGGGGAGGTAAAATCATAGATTTTTACTCATCGTGGGGGTGATCTAGCGTGTGTGTGTGTGTGTGGCGGGGTGCAGGGGTGGGGAGGTGGGACTGATGGCTCCACATTTTCATTCACTCTAACTTCTCTTACTCATTTATTCTACCACTATCTCTTCACCCAAATTTAAGACTCTATGCTGAAGAAGTCAGGGAAAGATGTCCTTTATTTTTGAAAGGGAATGTTTTTGAAAAACGGAAGTATTGAGGGGAAAAAGCTACCATTTTCTTCAGATAGATTGTGTATTAAGTGCTATTTTATGTAAACATAGGGTTTCAAGTGTAGCGTCAGAAGATATTTCTGATCCCTTTAATCAAGTTTATTATATTTTGGAAGTACTTATAATGAGTCATCAAGTTCATTATATTCTGGAGGTTATCTGTAATCAGCAATTAAGGTGGATGTTTTAGAGGTACTTGAAATGAGTACTATAGGAAACCACCTCCTTTTTGGTTGGAGCCCTAGCTATTTCTTTAAGCACTCACATCCTTTTCCTTGCCCAAGGATCAGTATCCAGTTCAAATATTTATTACCCATCTGATTTTATTGAGGAGAGGGAGGAGGAAGGAGGGAAGGAGGTAGGCAAGAGGGAGAGAAAGGAGGCAATGGAAATCAGGCATGCATAATTACTACCTTGTTTTTCTCTCAATGCAGAGTTGGCTTCAGGCTGTTATTTTTGCAGGTAATACATGGTATCAAATGCCTAATATAAAATTAGCTTGGGGTGACTGACAATTGAATCACATCACTCTGAGTTGGCTATTTTTGGACTATAAAAATTATAAAGATCCCTAACTCGATTCACCTTTGTCCAGGGCTGGGGAAAGTGGGGAAGAGTGGGAGACACTTGAGTTCTACAATCCAAGATTATAATGCAATTCTCATCACATTTTTTTAACTCAAATTTACTGCATTGTCAGCTCTGGAATTCATTATTTAGGATTTGTTGAAATGTGCTTAAGTTTATTTCAGCTAGTAGCAGGCTGCTCTCCTTTTCAGTAATAATATTTAGAGCTGTGTTTTTCAAACTCAGGTTATGATTTATTGAGTCTTGACCAGCATTTTTGAAAAAAATGGAATATAATACAACAGGTCAGAGGCCATCACACATAGGTTAAGTATTATTTGTGAAATGTTTATATTTGTGTGTTTTTCTGTTTGTGTACTGAGCCCAATGTAAAATGTTTTTTACTGTAGGTTGTGGTCAAAAGTGTTTGGTGGATTTCTGGTGCTAGACAAGATGGAATGAGCCCACTGTAGACACTCTCTGATACTAAATACGATGAAAAATTCTGGACAAAATAAATAGTATGTGAGACTCTGGGTCTTATTAAAACCCTATAGAGCAAGGATCAGCAAACTATGGTCTTTGGGCCAAATCCAACCTTCCTCCTGTTTTTATAAATAAAGATTTATTGTCCTGAGAACTCTGAGAAGTAAACAAGCAGGCAGATGTGAATGGGGAAGTCAAAGCTGGAAGAAGCTAACTTTATGAGATGAGTTTCTCAAAATTTTTTTTCCCTCTCACAGCCTTGACAGAAAGTAGGCTTCACTTGGGGAGCTTCACACAGTAGAGGCAGCCAAAACTGAGAGAAAAACCTCAAAGAAAATAACTCGTTTCTTCTACTCTACTCACATTTCTGATACCAAACGTGTGTGGGTTTTTCCCATACCAACCAATTCCCTAACTCTCTAGGGTCCTACAATTTAATTCTGATACTAAAAACCTAGAGTTAGTGCAGATCCCACAGGTCAGTCCCACAAGACTGACCCCCTTTTAGATGCCAGTCGAAAGTCATAGAATGTCACCCATAATTCTAACACTGGAGGTTCCCATAACCTCTTGCTCAGGTTGGATAATTTGCCACAACAGCTCACAGGGAAACATTTACTAACAATTACTGGTTTATATAAACAGCCAGATAAAGAGGTACATAGGGAGAGGTCTGAAAGGTCCTGAGCGCAGGAGTTTCTGTCCTTGTGGAATTGGCAAGCACCACTCTCCTGGCACACGGATGCGTTCACCAATCTGGAATCTCTCTGAATCTTTTGGTAAGAGTTTTTTTCTGAAGGTTTCATCATGTAGGCATAATTGGAGTTTTTTCTGAAGGTTTCATCATGTAGGCATAATTGGAGTTTTTTCTGAAGGCTTCGTCATGTAGGCATAATTGATTATTAACTCAATCCCAGGGGTAAAGCTGATAGTTCTAATCATGGCTTGGTCTTTCTGGTCACCAGCCCCCATCCTGAAGCTATCCAGGAGCTCACCAAGAGTCGTCTCATTAGAGCAAAAGCTGCTCCTATCACTCAGGAAATTCCAAGGGTTTTAGGAGCTCTGTGTCAGGAACCGGGGGCAGAGATCAAGTATATATTTATTATGTCACAAAATCTCTTTCTCTGAGCAATGGACTTGGAAAAAGGATCCCTGCAAGACAGAGAGTTTGGGAGACGAGAGAAACTACAATTAATTTTTTTTTCTCTCTACCAAACCTGTCGCAAGGGGAGGCCTCAATTATGGAGCAGTGGTAGCAGCAGTATGGGCAGAGATTTCAATTGACAAAGGCTGTCATTCTAGTTAGTTGACAAGGAAACAGCACCTGTGAGCCAGAGTGCAGGAGGAACCTAAGAGAGAAGCAAGCTAGAGAAGCGATCCCCTAATTCTCTGTATGAAATGGCACAAGTTTTGCATGGTCAAAAAAAACCCCAAAGCAGCATAGCAACGCCTCTGAAAAACTGATGACTTTGGAACATGGCCCACAGAAGATGAGACAAGACTTGCAGTATGAACAGGATTGCTAAAAACAAAACAAAACAAAACAAAAAACAAAACCAACACTTACTAGACCAGGGGTCAGCAAACAAACTTCATAAAGGGCCAGACAGTAAACATTTTAGGCTTTGTGGGCCATACAGCCTATCACAACTAGTCAATTCTGCTGTTACAGTGCCAAAGCAGCCACAGACAATATGTAGATGAATAGGCTGTGTTCCAATAAAACTGTTTTGGATGCCAAAACCCAGGGCAATAAATCTTTATTTATAAAAACAGGAGGAAGGTTGGATTTGGCCCGAAGGCCATAGTTTGCTGACCCTTGCTCTAGAGGGTTTTAATAAGACCCAGAGTCTCACACGCCATATTCAAAATGTCCAGGATATAATCCAAAACTACTCAACATACAAAGACCTATGAAAATATAATCAATTTTATGAGAAAAGATGCCAGAAAGATGCCAATCCCAATATAACCCACATGTTGGAATTGTCAAAGACTTAAAACAAGTATTATAACTATGCTACATAAGGTAAAAGTAAACACACTTGAAAGAGAAGTTCTCAGTAGAGAAATAGTAACTATAAAAAAAAAATGGAAACATTAGAACCGAAAACCACGATATGAAATAAAAAAAAAATCACTGGATGGGCTTAATAGTAGAATAGAGATAACAGAGAAGGAGTTAATGAACCCAAAGTGGGAGGAGAATCTTAAAAGCAGTCTGAGAAACAATATGGTAGTTCCTCAGAATATTAAAAAGAGAATTGCCATATGATTCAGGAATTTTACTTCTGGGAATGTGCCCTAAAGAACTGAAAGTAGGGTTTCAAAGAGATATTTATATCCCATGTTCACAGCAGCATTATTCACAATAGCCAAAAATTGGAAGTAAGCCAACTGAGCATTGACGGATGACTAGAAAAACAAAGTGTGGTATATACATATAATGGAATATTAATTCAGCCTTAAAAAGGGAAAGAGGTCTCTCTCATTCTCTCCCTCTGAGAGGAGACCACGCTCTGTATGTGGAGTATAACCTTTTCTAATATCTTCCTTTTGACTCAAATAAAAAAAAAAGCGGTGGAGGGGGAAGGAAATGTTGATACACGCTACAACATGAAACTTGGACATATGGTAAATGAAATCAGTCACAAAAAAAGACAAATACTGTATTTTCTCACTTATATGAGGTACTTAGAGTAGTCAATTTCATAGAGACAGACAGAATGATGGTTGTCAGGGACTGGGGTAGGGGGAAGATAGGGAGCTGGTGTTTAGAGTTTCAGTTATGTAAGATAAAGAGTTCTGGAGGTGGATGGTGGTGATAGTCATGCGACGATGTGAATGTACTTTACTGAACTGTACACTTAAAAATGATTAAGATGACAAATTTTGTTATATGCATTTTGCCACATTTTTTTTAGATAAACAGTTGGAGAAAAGTGATATAGAACGACGATTTCGATGACTCAGGATTTCTCATCAGAAAATGTGGAAGCAAGACAGTTGAATGCCTTTAAAGTGCCAAAAGAAAATAAGTATATCCAGAGAAAATACATACAGAAATGAAGGCAAAATAAAGACAATTCTCAGATGAAAGAAAACTAATTGTTAGCATACTTGCTCTATGATAAATGCTCAAGGAAGTTTTTTAGGCTGAAGGGAAATAATATCAGAGGGAAACTTAGAACTTAAGGAATGAAGGAGAAACATACATGGTAAATATCTCCTCTTAAGTTCTTTTAAAGAAGTTTAACTACTGGGAGCAAAAACTCTAACAGTATCTGATCAGGTTTTCAATGTATGTCAACATAGTTCATATGACAACTATAATATAAAGGGGGAGACTCAAAGGATCTATTTGGTTGTAAAGCTTCTACATTTTACTTGAAGTGATAAAATATTAACTGTACATTGACTCTAAACAGTTAGGTATATACATCATAATCCTTAGAGTAGCTTTAAAAAAATAGAGATACAGCCAAAGGTCAATAGGTACATTAGAATAGTATACTAAAAAAAATTCAAATAATCCAAAAGGTGGCAATAAATGAGAGAGGAACAAAAACAAAGAGAACAAAACGAATGAAATGGTGGACCTAAATCCAACCATATTAATATTAATTGTAAATGGTCTAAATGCACCAATTAAAAACAGGAAATTGTCAGACTGGGTTGGAGATGAAGACCCAACTGTATCCTGTCTTTAAGAAACCCGTATTAAATATAAAGATATAGGTTAAAATGATGGAAAAAATTTGAAGACCAGTGGTTTGAAGAGAAGATCTGGGTTTCTTCTCTTAGATAGCTTGGTGGGGTGAGACAGGTGTGGCAGGATCACTATTGAGACAGACTTAGTATCCCTACAGCAAAAGTAGCAAGTCCCCAGGGTCTGGCTCCGAGACTTCCCACCATAGCTCTCAGTTCAAATAGGGACTATATGCTTACTACCCAGACACTACAGCTCACAAGCCACTTGCTGAACCAAACTGAACAGGGATTCTCCTTACTTCTAAGAATTCTAATTCAGCCTTCGCCAAAATAAGGGGATACTTTGATTTGCTGTTGCTGTGGATGTGCTGCAACTATCATGGTGAGTTGGCACAGGTTTAGAAGATTCTAGTCTCATAGCAATGTGTTTTATGTTCTCTGATTCTGTGTGAATTTCATCATCTTCATCATGAATCTAAAATCCTCTTTGGTGTCTATGGCAGCTTCCAAAACTGTCTCTTTATCGATGCAGATGTAAACAAGGCTGACTCCATCTTTGTGTGCCCTGATTTCCTTCTGGTTTCCATGTTCTGAACTCTGACCTAACTTGTCTCAGCCAGCACCAAAGCCTCATAGTTAATGATCACCTGTGTCCTGTAAGTGTACACAATGTAACCATAAAGATTCTGGTCAGTAAAAGGCCAGAATGGCATAGCAACTGAGGTAAAAATCAAACTAGGTGCTGGCATCAATTGTAAGCAGTTATCCATTGTTAAGACCACCAGGAGGTATGGTCCTTTTGTCTTATTGATCATTAGTAGTTCAGCTATACTACAAAACATTTACTGTAACAATTGTCTTAGCAGTGGAGATTATCTGTGCAGACCGTGGGGTCACCTTCTGCTGAGACCTAGTCTTCCTGTAACTTACCCTACAATAAATTGTTATAATCAGTGGACTTGCCTGCCTCATTTTCCAGTCTCAAGATACCTTCTCTGTTCAGTGGTCACTGTACCTTCGCTCCACCTTCAGATAGTTTCCAACCAGGAGTTGAGTGCTGGAAGTCCCCAGAAGAGGTATGAAGGGCACAGTTACTGGGGCTTAGGTTCTGACTTCAACCCTTAGAGTTTTACAAAGATGTTGGACATGCAAAGTCCAATCCAAGACAAGCCAAATCCTGTCAACGAAAGCCTCTTGCCTCTTGAAGCAAATAACGTCACCTACCATGGGACTGAGGTCTGGCCTGTGAGTCGTGAGAGGAGGTATTATAGGGCAGCATTCTGGAACCTTCCTTAAAACACTGCTGGCACATTTCCTCTGTCCTTTTTTCTTTGTCCTTTCTTTAATCCATCCTGTTGCTTGGAAAGTGGATGTAGCACCTGGAGTGCTAGTTGCCATCTTGACCACGAAGACCTAAAGAAGGTGTGAGGCTCCTAAAAACTGTGAAACAGACTCGTCACAGCAGCCCTGGGCTCCTGGGCTGCCGACTTTTGGGCTTTTATCTGAGGGAGAAGTAAATTCCCATGTTTTGTAGGCCAGTTATTTGTGGCTTCTGTTACATATTGCTGAATTCAATCCTAATGACTGAAACCAAGAGACACTCAAATGAATCCTGGGGAGAAGTTCTGGGCGAAGAAACCATTCCAATCTATACTGTAGATAAAAAGGCAGTCAACTACCTTTCTTAAGGTTACCAAGAGAAAAACCAACCGAAGATCACACCCCCTCAAAATAAAAAGCAGGGTGAGGAGGGGAGAGAGACGGATAAACCATTAATGCAGATCCTGAGTGGAGGGCCAGCCTTTGAACACATTTTAGTTCTAAAGGGTGTGGTGGGAAAAACGCTGTGCAGACAAGCCAGAAGGCCCGCCCTCTGGGTCTCACTTCCTTGGCTTTGCATTAGGTTTTCCTCCGAGAACAATGAGGTTGTGGAATTAGATATCTCTAAGCTTTTGTCCAGCATTGAATTTCTAGTACGTTTTCTAACCTCCATTACATTATCTGCTCCCTTTGGATGCAATAAATAATCCACATAAAGTGCTTATCACACTGCTTGGCATGTGGCAAGGTGCTCTGTAAGTGTCAGCTCAAGAACCATGTTACTACTCATTTTCACAGTTTCCACAGTATCCTTCACAGAGGAAGTGCTCAGTCAGGGTTTGCTGACGTCTCCTGAATCTGCCTTTTGATCTTCTATTGACCCCCTGCTTGTCTTACAGAAGGCTTGTCCCCCATACTTACTAGATCAACAAGAAATACCTGAGAAGAGAAGACTCCTTAGGTTCCAGGTTATACAAATCCATGTGAGAAAAATCAGCAGTGGAGGAGAAATACACTATTTATTTACAGTTCTTTCACTTTATCCACAATTTCCCAAACATAAAAACTAAAAAAATAAAACCACCACTTGGGAACACAAGTGTCTTTCTTTAGTCCAGCTGAGGGCAGGTCACGAGCCCTCTCTGTCGAGGAGACTACTGAGGCACACTGAAGGGAGAAGGAGCAAGGTTAGGAAGAATGCCTGAGAAACAGCTCCAGATGAGAAATGTAACATGCCTGCGTGGTGGGGTTCTACCAGCAGAGACTCAAGGGTGTCACCCACTGGGGATACTGCTTGGCTTCCCAAGAAGATGACAGCTGCTTGCCACCATCCCCCATTTCTCCACTACCAAACACCAAAAATCGAACGTCGGTCACACATCTCATGGGCTGTGTAAGGTGTGATGGTGACGGGGCGGGGAACACAAAATGCCTCTCTCTGAGAAGAGCCCCAAATCCCAGGGACACACAGGAAACCCTTTTTCTTGGCACTGACAGTCAGTCACAGCTTCTGTCTTAAACACAAAGCCGACTTAAAAATGTAAAAACAAAAGCCTTCCCCAGATTCTAGGGGAAAGGCAGGGGCTAAAAACATGCAGAAGGGCTTCTGCCTCTGTGGTCCTCTCTCTAGGAGGCGACTAGAGGTGAAAGGTGGGGAGCTCTGTTCGCTAAAGATGGGGAAGGAGCAGGGCAGATGCTCTACAAGGCCAGGGAGGGGGAAGGAGAAAAAAACTCTGAGACACTGATGTTTGGGATGGCTGCCACTGGTTTTTGAAGCAGCTTCATTTGCTCAGCTATGCTCACTCTAGCAGACTCCCATTCACTTCCCTCACAGGAGGGCACCCAGAAACCAACCTGGAGGCACTAAAGCCACCAGTCTGGCAACTTCATCTGTGCTAGTGACCTAGATTGCTTTCACATGGTGATGCACATTATAAATATAAAATCATATCTGCTACAAAGAGGACATATATTTGTACATCTTTACCCATATACATAATAACACAATTTACACATAATATCTTGGAGTGGGTCATCATGGAAAAAGGGCTTGGAGAGGTAAAAAGCCCCTTCTCCCTCCCCTGCCCTGATCCTTCTCAAGGGATGCTTGTACACGTGGTCACTGGGGCCCTTCCCAGCTGGTTGTGATGGGACTAATCTGGACACAGAAATTTAGACAAGTAACTAAATGCCGATGGGTGTGTACACCCACCCACCCACACAAATACACACTCACATACTGGTGAGAAAGGGAAAAATAAAATTCCCAGCCCTTGGGTATAAGCCTTTTCCAGAGTTATAAGCATCAGTGCCTCCTCCATCTGAGAACAATGGTCTTAAAAAGCTGCCCCTCACTGGCTCAGACTAGGGCAGAAGGTAAAGGGCTAGGAATTGGGGAGAGGGGCCAGGAGTCTTTTGAAAACATAAGGCGTTTTTCACTTGTGATCAAATCAAACTATGTCACAAAAAGCAACAGTATCAGTTGGGGCTGGGAGGCAAGAGACAGCCAGTCCATGAAAAGACAATGTGAGTTAAGACCCTGAGCCTTCCCCTTCATTTGTCCAGTTTCTTTTAAAGGGGCAGACAACCCTGTACCTCCTTTTCTGTACTTCCCAGAGCTGGGCCCATCCACGTGGCATGGAATACTGACAGTGGTCCAGAAGACCCATCCAGAGACATGGAGTGGTGGACAGGCACGCCAAAAAGTTAAGACCTGGGTGGCGGATGTGAGCTTTTTACAGCAGGAGTGGTTCCTGGTCAGGGTCCATGGCTCGCACAGTGGCCACAGTGATCAGATTGCCATCAGAGATGGGGGCAGTCTGGGTCCTCATGGGGAGACAGCACCTATCGGCGGTAGTGATTAGGGGCGTCGGCAAACATGTACTTGAGTCTGTATGCCTCTGCGAGCAGCAGCCCGATCTCTTCATTGCCCCAGTGTATCGTAGGCAGGTTTTGTAGCAGCATGAGGAGACCCTGAAATGCAAGAAAGGACTTTTATCCTGCTGGGACTACAGAGCTAAGGAGCAGCAAGACTAGGAATTGGGCCCTTTTCTCTTGGGTCACACAGCCCAAAGGGTCTGGCCTCCCTCCTTCAAAGCCACAGACAGCCTTTGGCCCCTGGTTTGCTTTCAGGAAGCCTTGAAAAACCTCTACTGATTCTCCAATTCACTAATATCCGCCTCTTTAAAAATATCATAGAGAATGACAACAATAAATAAGGGTATTTAAAAGAGAAAAATAATCACTCATCATCCAAATAGCTCTCCTAATTTTGAAATATTCCTTTTCAGTCTTTTTCACATGCATATTTCTTTAAATAGTTATAATCGAAATTATAATTTTATATGCTTTCAAATAATTGCTTTAACTATAATTTTCAAGTTTTTCCAAGCAGCCTTCAAAAATGATTATATTCAGTGTTAGTACTCCATCATGTGGCTATACCCTAATTTACTCAACCATTTCCTTTTTGTTAGGTAACTTAATTTGCTGCTTCTTTAAAAAAAAAGAAAAGAAAAAGAAAAACCTTTATTGGAGACTGCTACATATCCTTTTGCATTTGACGTTGTTGTTGCAACGCTATGTTCACTTGTAATCACCGTATTTATCCTCTGCCCTGTTCTCCAAAGACCATCCTCCACCTACCTGTCTAGCTTATTTCCCACTGTTCCCAACACACATGCCTCAGTCAGCCAGGTCCACTGCAGCCAGATTTATTTGTGTCTCCATGGTTTAATTCATGTTGTTCCTTTTACTTGGAACACTTTCTCTTTTCTCCTCCACCTATCTAAATCCTATTCAGTTTTCAAAGCCCAAGTCCCTCAAACAGCTCCATGGAGACAGCCTATTAAAGAGGATATTACAGTAAAAACAAATATGAGATTTTAGGTTCTCTCTGTAATGTAGTTACCCACGCTATCGCTGCTGCTCCAAGTTCTTTCTCTCTCTTTCTGAACTGGATATTCCTGTTATTTTTCTGATTATAAAAATAATAGTAGCAAGACATAAACCCCATAGCCATAAACAAACTGACAAATTTGATTATCTGTAATTTTTAATCCTTAATATGTCAAGAGGTACCAAAAATAAAGTTAAAATGGAAGAAACTATAATAACACCTATAAAGGACAAAAGGTTAATATTCATAATCAAAAAGGAGTGCCAACAAATTAGTAAGAAAAAAGAGAAAACAACCAAATAGACAAAAAGGTGCGTGCTGTGACTAAATAATATACGGAATGCCAATGGCCCACCCATACGTCATCATTACTTTTAAAAACCTTGCCTTAGCTGATCTGAACACTTGGGCAATATTTTATAATTTTCAGCGAAAAGGTTTTGCATATCTTTTATGAGATTTCTTCCTTTGATAACAGAAATTTAGCTGGGCACAAAGCTGCCTTAATCATACTGGCCACACATCACTGTTACGTGTGGCCAATATGATTAAGTTCTGGCCAGTTCTGGGACAGTATGACTTCTGGGTTCTGCCCTAGACTTTTCCTTCTCCCCTTCCTAGAAAATGGCTATAAATGTAGCAATGGAAACAGTCATCCTAGACCAGAGGTCCCAACCCCCGGGTCACGGATGGGTACCAGTCCGTGGCCTGTTAGGAACCGGGCTACAGAGCAGGAGGTGAGTGGCAGGTGAGCTGAGTGAAGCTGCATCTGTATTTGCAGCCACTCCCCAGCGCTAGCATCACCGCCTCACCTCCACCTCAGGATATCAGGCATTAGATTCTCATAGGAGCACCGGTTCCCGGTGCCTAAAAAAAGGTTGGAGACCCCTGATTCTAGACCATCAGATTAAAGCCGTCTGTTGAAGATGACACAGCAATAAGATAGAAGAAATGAGTTCCTGCTCCCCTGGAGCCATGTTAGCCCTGGGCTGCTTACACTTAGACTGTTAATTGAAGAGACGTAAATAAGTATATGGTTTTAAGCGACTGTTATTCTAAGGTCTCAGTTACAGGAGACAAGTTTATATCATCTTAACAAATACAGGCCATGTCTATCAAAATGCACTTGGAGTTTGATCCAGCAACTCTACTTAAGTTTCTCTCCTAGGGAAATATTCACACTCCTGTACAAAGGTATTCACTGCACCACTGCTTCAAATAGCGGGGAAAATGACATTAGAGAAGTGTCTGTCAGTATGGAAATAGTTAGGTAAACCATGGTTATCCATATCATGAAATATAAGGCAGCACCTGTAAAAAATGAAGTAGGACCACGCGTGCCATAGTGGAAAGATATCTAAGATGTTTTTAGGAAGAAAAAAGAAAGTAAGTTGCAGAAAAATATGTGTAGTATATCATTTAGGTAAATAGGAAAACATAATATATATGTAATTTATATGTGTATATATAAATTTTAGAAGGCTAGGTGGTATACTGTTAACAGTGGTTACTTTTAGGGATGGGAGACTCGGGTTTTCTCATACTTCTGTATCTTTCAAGACCTTTGTTTTCAATTTTTACAATAAAGTCTTTGTTTGTTACTTGTGTAATAGAACATTTCTTTTCCTGAGTAATACACATTCTGTGGGAGTTTTGTTTAGTTAAAAGTAAAAAAGCAGAAAATAAATGACCCATAACTTTATAATCAAAAGTAAGCTACTTTGAAATGTTTTGACATAGTTCCTTCCAGTCTTTTTTTCTGCACATTTTACACAGTTGAAATATTTTCTCTATATAATTTTCAATCTATTTAGCATCTATCATAAGCGTTTCCTCTGATATTAAAAATTCCTTGGAGACATTTTCAATGGCCAAACAATTTTCCATGATTCAGATGTATTATAATTTATTCTACATCTTCCCATTTTGAGCACTCGATTATTTCTGGTTTTTCACTATAATGAAATTATAATGAACAGCCTTCTGCATAAAGCCATATTTTAGACCATTTCCTTGGGCTAAATTCCTAGGAATGAAATTCCTATGTCAAAGGGCATGAATATTTTAAAGTACTTAACACTCATCTAGAAAATGCATTCCATAAAAATGCTCATTTCCCCAGATCTCCGCCAGGACTGAATACTCTCATTAAACAAACTTTGTTCACTGTAATGCCTTTCCCTGAGATCTCCAAGTCTTAGAATAGAACTCAAAGCATTAAGCCAAAATAGTGGTGAATCCATAGGAAGAACTTAATAAGAAAGCAATCAGGCTACATGCGTGCATAATCTCCCAGTCCTCAGTTGCTGGCATCTTTCCTGCACTCTCCAGGTAAACAAACACCCCCTCCCATCACATCCTTGTTACTGAAATTCACTCAACCAGACCAGTTACTCAACCAGTTATTGATATTCTTCCAATCCACCCATACACTAACATTGCTTTTTAAAAACTGCTTTTAGCTGCTCTGGACATTTCTGGACTGTTCATTTCTCACAGCAACATTCTCCCTGGGTTCTGTCTTAGCCTCAGTTCTACATTTGCCTCAAAGCTTTTTTTTTTTTTTTTTTTTCCTTTAAAGAGAACGACATTTTTATCTCGACTTATTATTTTTTTAATGTTGTCTATTGTAATATAATACCCTCCCTCATGACTTATGGTCTCCCTGACTTCTGGCCTCTTTTTTGACTCTTCTCCTGATTCCTGTCCCTCGCCCCCACTCAAACTAGAAAAAAAGTATCACATTTTTTTTTTTTTTTTTTTTGCCAGCATCCTCCTCAGGGAGTCAACTTTTATTCTAACTTTGATAGTCTCTCTATTAGAGAGATCATAACTTCTTCTGTACCTCAGACTCTTCGGCTACCTGGTGAAGCCTGTGGACCCCTTCTCAGAATAACAGTTTTAAATACAGAAAATAAAATATACAGTATCACAAAAGAGACCAGTTAAATTGAATATAGCTGCCAAAATATTTAAAAACAAATTTGTGATATAATAAATGTATTTCATTACATACATTCTAAAACAAAATCAAATGAGAGATTAAATAACTACCATAATTTCAAATTGCAATGAACATGTTTCAAGATACTGGCAACAACTTAACATGACGTGAAAATACATGGAACTAGTGACAAAGACAGGTACTGCTAATATTGCTGTTCTTTGTTGCCTAAACTCATTATTGTAGGAAATGCTAACTTTCAATTAGGGGTCACTAAAAATAAAACTATAATCATTTTTCCATTCACATCCAGAGATCTCCTGACTTCTATATATGGACCCTAAGCTAAACTCCTTTGTTCTTCCCGCAGCTTGCCCTTCTCTCGAGCCACACCACAGCTAACAATAACTCTTAGACTTCCCTCCAGAGTCTAGTTCAACACTCAAGTATCCACATTAACACTTAATATTAAAATTTTTAACTTCATTTATTGGAAAAGTTTCTTTTTTGTACAAATTGCTTTTGTTGGCACAGACTCTCACTCCACTATTATAGAGCATCCACTATATTTTGTAAAGTGATAAAGAGATTACAAGACAAAGTATTCAAAATGGTTTAACAGTTACATACATATAATATAGATTTGCATAATAAAATGTCTGGAAGAAAATATACCACCTTTGTGTGGCAAGATTTCAGGTACCTAATTTTTTTTCTTTCTACTTACTGGTATTTTCTATAATGGTTACATACACATACAATTGATAAACAAATTTTCTATAATGGTTACATATGCATACAATTGATAAACAAAAGCAACCAACAAAAGGGTGATCTCTCTAGAAGAGAATATTCTTTGCTGGGATAGGATCTATCTGTATTTTCCAATTCTAGCCTTGCTAGAAACCTCCCAGAAGCCTAGAAACAATTATACCCCTGGCTAAGATAACCTCCCCCAAGAGCAGTTAGGCTTACTTGTGAGAAACCACTCTGCCACCTGCTGGCTATGCCTAGAAATGCAACCCCATCGCAGTGCTGTTAACAATGGGAAAACCTGCCCAATATATTGATAAATTTGAGAAAGAGATAAAGAGGTAGAGACTCAATAATCATGGCTGGGGAATAAAGTGTTAGTCACAAATCAGGTGCTTTTCTCTAGAGGTAGAGAAGAGACTGCCGGGGCAGGGAACAACTGAAGATATGCTACAAAGCCAGCTTGTGGGAACACTAAGCATGACATGCAGTCATATGAAACACTACAGTTGTGAGAAGACAGCTAGTGGGGCAAGCAGCAGAGAAGGTTCCAGATTAATGGAAAGGGGCAATGGCTTCCACAGAAGAAAGCTGGAAATGGTTGAAATAGTATAAAAGGGCTTGGCCCAGGTACCTGCTGAGAACCCACAGATCTCAAAGGAAAGGAATACGGCAGAGGAATATGAGCCGGTGGGGGTGGGCAAGGAGGGAGAGAAAACAATTAGATAAAGCGCCGAGGGAGAAGAAAGAATAGTAGGTAATAAGCAAAGAGACTCTTGTAAGGGAAAGGTACAGGGGGAAACCCATTAGAGAATGTCCAACAGATGGAGAATTGAAGAGGATGAGTGAGAACATCAAGGATAATAATCATTACAATGATAGAATCATTTATTAAGCACTTACTACCTACAAGACAGGGCCCTAGATGCTTCACATGCACTCTGTATTAACTCATTTAATCTTCACATCAATTCTATGAGATATACATTACCTCCATTTTACAGATGAGGATGTTGAGGCACAGAGGTTAAGAAACCTGCCTCGGGTCACAGTGCTGGACTGGGACTTGAACCCAGGCCATCTGGTTCTAGAGCTTGTGCTCATAACCACTACACTATAAACTGCTTGCCTTAAAGTGAGAAGTAGAGTATAACGTCAAAGGAACAAAAAGAAAAGAAGTCATGGAAGAGGTTATTTGAAGGAAATCTGGAAGAGCTGATTATTTTACTCAGTGATAAGAGCCAAGTAATTGACAGCAAAAGAACTCAAATGCCACATAAAATATATACTATCAAATAAAATACCGTGTATAGAATCACTTAGCAATATTGGAATATTCATTATCCATGTAAAGAGTATTCAGGCATGTAAAAATACTTTCCTAATCAAATAAGTACTTTAAAAGAAATCCCTCTTATTTTGAGAATTTTGAGGTAACAAAACACAAACTTTCAAAAATATGTCGTTTATGTAAACTTTTTGAGAGCCAAACTTATTCATTGGTTTCTCTGGCATCAAGCAACTACCTAGTGCATTTAGCAAGTTTCCCCTCAGAGAAAGCTGTGTCAAGTCTCCCTCAATGGCTTGTTTTGTTTAAAGGCCTAGGAATCATGTCCTTTTCACACCAGCCTGCTTTTGGTGGAAGATCTTCAGCTCCCAGGGCTCCCTCTCAACCCTTCTTCTGGGCAAGATTTAAACTGGCAGTTCACTGGATATCTGTAAATATGGGGCCCACATTTGGGCAACATTCCACAATCCCGCCCTTAAGTTCCCGCAGAAGTGAGGGGTGCCATCCAGTTTAAGGGATGTATTTACATTTAGTTTGCTATTTAGGCCTAGAATATCCCAGGGGCTTAGCACTATTTCATTTAATAGCTCTGACCTGTCCCCTACAAAAGACCCTTCAGAGTGGGAATCTCTCTAAGGTTTTCTTCCATAAGATGAAAGTGAAAGATTCTGAGACCAGCTGCTACTTTGATTTAGAGTCATCAGCTGGTCCCAATGACCTCCTTGCCGGTTCTCATTTTATGTTAAAGAAATTTGGATTGTTGGTTCTTAGAATCCCCTTGAAATCAATTCTGAGACACTTGAGGCCTCGTTGGCACCTGCCCCAACATTTCTGTAGGGTCCCAGGCTTTTCTGGGCTCTCGCAGATGCTGTTCTGAGATGCTTTTTTAGACTGTAGGGTGACCAGGAATTTGCTCAGGTGCCTGTTTCTGACTCGGGCATACACTTTGCCTAGATACACTGTTATAGTCAAATAAGTTTCCAGGCTTCTGTGGGTTATTTTATTCCATATAAGTTTTATTTTAAAAAAATAAATAAATAAATTAGGAATTACAAAATGCAAAATGTTCATTTTTCATTGTCAGTGATTCAAGAAAATGAGGCAATAAGACCTGGGTGGAGCTGAAGACTAAAAGCCAGGCTCAGGAGTGGGCCAAAAGGTACTGGTTTGCAACTTCTAGCATATGGCTGTTCTCAAGGGAAGCTGCCACTCACCCTTACTACTAGCTGCTCGTTCACTGCACGCTCCAAGGCATGGGTCCCTGGTGTAATGTGCATCTTGAGTCATTGGGAAAGGGATGGCAGAAGCTTGTCCTTGATGGGCCTTGCTCACTTGAACCTGGAGTTGCTCTACTACATTCAATTCTTCTAGTTTCAGGGGATGCTCAGGGTCACTGATGGAGTGAATCAGATCGAAGATCCCACATGCGCACATGCTCACCAATGCTATAGGGAACCTGTCTGTCCTCTTCACCCATGGTCATAACTGCTTCCCAGAGTACTCACAGATGAGCTGGTTAGCATTCTCCAGGCCACTCCATTCCATCACCACCTACCATTAAAAAACCACTGCTGGCCTGTACATATACCCCATATGCTGTTTTCCTGAGTGCCCACAATTTGGCATAGCTCATGTTCTTCTACACACTGAATGTTTTATTTCTGGAGGTGTTTCCCTTCTCTGTCCCAGCAACTCCTTTTGTTTGCTTGTATTACCTGGCGTGCACTGACCCACAGAGGGCCTGCCATATTCACTCGTAGAACTATGCAGATTTCCTGTCCTGTGTTTGACACTGGGAAATTTCCCCCAAAGTCTGACACCCACACTTGCTTCAATGGTATACTGTCACTGGGTGTCAGGAATAAAAACATGTTTTCCAGTGACCTAATTCTGTGGCTTTCCCAGTCTCATTTAACATTCTAGGATCAGCCTTGGCCAGAGGGTAGGAACTGAAAAGTCCACTCTCATTGCTATAATTTTGTTATTTAACAATGGAGTGTCCACCCCTGGCAGTGCAGGTCAAGGCCCAGAGAGTACTGGACCAGGCTTTAGGGCTGTGGATGTGTCAAGGGAAGGGGATAGTTTCCCTCTGTTTTAGAATCAAATCTCCTTCCTATGGTCTTCTCCAAAATCAGTCCTTGCAGCGTTCTCCCTTCACCTTCTCTGGCGCTCCAGACACAAAGCCTTCTCTCTGCCTCTTCCCTCCCCCAACACCTCAGCCACTCACCCCTCTAGGGCTTTGCTCTGGTTGTTCCTCTGCCAGGAAAATCCTTCCACTGATCTTTGCGTGGCTGGCTGCAGCTGTAATTTCCTCTCCTCCCTCTCACCATCAGGGAGATAGAACCTAACGAAGTGCAGGCCAGGGGCAAGCACTGAGAAGGGCTTGCTCTTGGTGTGGCCTTAGATCAGAGTGGAGACAGCAGGCCTCTCAGCTCTCACATGTTCAGTCTTTTCTTTTCCCCTGGAGAGTCCCCTTTGCTTAGCTCCTCCTTTTAGGACCTAACATCTTTGACAGGCCCCCTTGGGCACGTACAGCATTCTTCGGGGTCACAGCTTGGGGAGCAACGCCCCTACTCCCTCCCTCGGCAGTGCACAACTGCACATGGAAGCCTTGATGGTTATGAATTAGAGTACTCAAGTCCAAGGCCACTATCACTCTATTTGACTACCACTGAAGCTTCTCTTTAACCAGGAAGGTTTCCCACCATTACTGCTCATGTCCCCCACACACTCAGTGCTGCACAACCTCTTGCACAGCCATCACTTCCACATCTGATTAGTTCTGTGACTTGTCAGCCCTGAATCCTAGTGGTCACACTTTTTCCTTCAAGTCCCCAAGTTGCCAATAATATCAAGATCCTCACTTGGTACCAAGATTCAAGTACAATCATTTACTTTCAGCTTTCCCGTGAGAAAGTAAGCTTTTATCCATTTTGATTTGAGTAATTTTTACATGGTAAAACTATTTGGTAGATAAATTTTTAGTGTTATTGCATTTTCTCCCCAACCTTTCAATGGTAGCCACATGACAAATTGAACCATGTATGCCCTTATCTTATCGTGCGCTCTCTTGTCATCTTTTTTGTTTTAAAATGCGATAAAACTTGCATATAGTAACTACACAAATCTTAAGTGTACAGCTGATGACTTTTTATATATGTAACCACCACCCCACTCAAGATGCCTCTTGTGCCTTGGAGACTCATGTTCTTCCACAGTCAACACTCCCCACCAACCAGTGACTTGATCTAAACCATCGATTAGTTTTGCTTGTTCTTGAATTTCACATAAATACTTTCCTATCATCTTATTTCCAAAGTCATCATGACACCTCTAAGTATTTTTTTAGTGGCAAAAAAAAAAAAAACTAGCTTAACCAGAGCTCCTTGGAGAAAGAGTCGATTCCAAGGCTGGGGCAAAGAAAATATAAGATAAGCCTGGAGCATCTGGTGATGCCAGAAAGTAAGAATTATTTAAAAAATGATGAAATCAAAAAGACACCAGATCCAACTTGAAGGAGCACCCCAGGGCTAAAGCTGAGACAATCTGAACAGCAAAATAAATGACAGTGGTGGGAAACCCATCAAGTAAAATAAGTACACATGAATCTTTCATATAAATGTTTGAATAAATAAATTGGAGAAAAGGGACAGCTCTTCGAGTAGAATGTAATAAATATAGAAGGAATGATGAAAATAGAAAATCACCATTAGGCAAACATCACAGTAATGACTGTTATAAGCAAGAACCACTAACAGATGCTAAAATTAGTGGGTAAAAGGATGAGAAACTGGATAATTACCTAATCTCAAAGTGTCTCTCCAGAATATACTTATTAATTACCAAGGGGAAAATAGTAACTTTACAAAAATGGAGAAGCCTGGTAGATCCACTTAAACCAAGTGATCAAGGGCATCAGTAACGGGACATTCCAACACCATGTACCACATGATATGATGTCCTAAGAAGGGCATATCACCTCTGCAGTTTCTGCTCTGAAAGGCATGACCCTCAATTTCATCTCAAGAAAATGCCAAACAACCCTAAATAAAGGAACATTCTATAAAATAACTAACCAGTATCTGTCAAAATTTTTGAAAAATTTGTCATGGAAGACTGAGGAACTATCCCAAAGTAGGATCCTGGTCCAGAAAAAGAACATAAATGGTAAAACTCATAAAATTCAAATAAGAATTCAAATAGATTAATAGCAGTTTATCAATGTTGAGTTTCCTGGTTGGTTAATTGTAGCATGGTGTGTAAAATGTAATAATTAGTCGATATGAGTGGGGCATATGGAAATTCTGCACTACTTTTGCAACATTTTTGTAAGTAAAAAATTATTTTAAAATAAAAGTTAAAACACACACGTCTTTAAAAACCTGAGTCTGACACTCAGCCCATTGTGGGCAGGCAGCTCTCTGAGGGCTAGAGACGGGCTCTAAGCTTCACAGACAGAGGCCCATAGCCCCTCTCTGCTCCAGAAACTTGCACTGGTGCCCAGACAGTTGTGGTGGTCATTAGAGCACCTCATTCCCACAGAGACACATGTGGGGTGGTTTCCAGCCCCGTGAGCAAGAGAGCACGAGGGCATCAGGATGTCGCAGGTCCTCCTAGAAGCCTAAAGAGAAAAACCCAGAAGCCAGAATAATGGGAGATCAAAAGGAGGACCCCGAGGATTTCTTTTTCAGTTTCAAAAGAGCCAATTTTTGGTTAAACATTTACTTGGTGAGAAGAGAGCCTGCTAGCAATTTTCAATGAGAGGAGAGGGATGGTGAGGGGGTGAGGGAAGTCCTGGGAAGAGGAGGAGGAGGAGATGGAAGGGGAAGAAGATCCTGCCTATGAGCAGCTACTGTATAAGCATGGATTCCAGGTCTCTGCTACTTATTTCCTCAGTGACCTCAGCCTAGTTACTTAATCTTGCCGTGACTCGGTTTCCCTATTTGTAGAATGGGGGTAGTAATTCTGTGGGGACTGACTGTTCATGAATTAAATGAATTAACACACGAAAGCATTTAGAATAGTGCCTGGTACATTAAAAGTGCTAAGGATTAATTATTACACTGAACCTTATGAAATTGCCAATATTTGACCATTTTGACATATAACAACAATTCCATAAAATGCAACCTAATATTATCATAATTATTCTATTACAGCTGCCCAGGCTAAGGGCCAGAATTACTGAGGTCTCCTCTACTACGAAAGAGGCTTGGCCCAGCTCTGCTGGAAGCTCTCATTTCCAACGGCCCCCCGTGGTCTAGAGGACTGCACCATCCTGCTCCTACAGCAGCCTCAAGTTTCCTTGCTCAGAAGTCTCAGGAAGGAAACCTGACAAGGCAATCCTCCTATTGTTAATTTTTGGTCCCCTCTCCCAGGCAGTGTGACTCCAGACAACTGCTTAGTCAGGGAGAAGCAAGTGCCTGTCCTTCTGGGGGCTCTCGCCACAACTGGGACACTGCCCTCTGCCCCTGCACCTCCTTCTCCAGCCCCATTTGTTTATCCAGCTTGGCAGTTTCACCCAGGATTAGCCGAGCATGGTTTACTCAGGTGAGTTCAAATCACTCAGACTTGGGTTTCTAAAGCTCCGTCTTCACTTTACTGCTCCCCAGATTCAGGAATATATTACAGGGAGCAATAATAATGATAATAAGCTCACTGTTTCAAGGGCTATATGCATAGTACACCATTCTAACAGCTTCACATGTGTTAATTTGTATAATCCTCATAATAGCCCAAGGAGGCAGGCACTCTTATCCCCATTTCACAGGTAAGAAAACTGAGGCATACTGAAAGCCAATTTACTTCTTAAGGTTACACATCTAGAAAAGTGGCAGAGTTAGGATTTGACCCTAGGCAGACCGGCCCCAGAGACCAGGGATTAACACTGTGCTATTCTGCATAGTCCCCAACTTTAGAAGGAGGGTTGCCACTTTCCGACACCCTCCACTGGTTCCCTCACAGTGGGCTCTTCTTCCCTGTTCTTTAAGGGCGGTAAGTGGCTGTTCTGCTGATACTGCTCCAACTCTAACTTTTATCTCTGCAGCTACTTCATCTCTGCAGTTTTCCTTAGAGTCGCTGCAGCTTTTAGTCCTAAAATGTCTCTCTCCCAGGCTAGGCCTGTTGGGCTCTCTGGGATACCTGTATTCACTGACAGACCTTCTTTTGTTTTAATTACAGGTGGCCCTTTTCTCTACAGAGGTCACGGGCCAATATCTCACCATCTCACACAGTGCTCTTGTGCCCTTTTCCCTCACACCCGTGAGGTCACCTCCTGTCTATCCTAACACAGCCAGACACATTTTTTTCCTTTTATTATTCATAGAATTATAGGGTTGTGGGGCTGGGAGGAACTTTGCAGATTATACAGCTTCATCGTCCATTCTATTTTGTTTAAAAGACAGAGGTGACACTCCTCCCCGAGTATGTTAGCACAGCGGTAGACAAAAAGCCCCAGTTATTCTGTGGGTTATTGTAGAAAGACCTCAAATCTATCAGATAATCGAATGTGCTATCTAGTAAAGAACATCTCTAACACAGTTTTAAAGTCATAGGCTATTGTCCTATGCTCTGTCAATACTGTGAATTGCTAAAAAGCCATTCTTAGAATCACCTCCACCTCCCTAAGCTAATCTGGGAAGCACTTTTATCACATATGACAAGGCCTTCTGAGCCTGGCTCACGATAACTAAATTAGGTTCCATGCTCTCGATATCCTGCTCCACCTCAACCACGTTATCAGAATGGATAGCTCACTCGGCACACGGCCACTGCCACCCCTTGTGCTCGTTTATCCTAGGATGTCACATATGCCGCTTGATGGCAAAAATGGTGGCTCTTCATCAGCTGCCTGCAGCTGTGGCACCAGAGCTAGCATCTCACAGAAGCCCACCCTTTCCTTTTTCTCCCAGAGCCCTTACTTGGGCAAGTCTGGCCCTGTCTTTCCATCTATCTGCTGAACAGGCTTCTGCTTTAGACACCTAATACCACTTACAAAGTGGCACTGCTCATGGATCACATGAAGATGCTACTGCTCTCCAGAACACCTCTGTTATTAATTAGAACTTAGGAAAACATTCAACCTTCTCTGGCTTTCCTCCGTCTGCTTTTAAAAGAAATACATGCCCATTAAAAAGCAAACAAAAACTCTCAGTTGAGAAATGTACAAAGCAGTAAAACAAAAGCCCACTACTGCCCCCAGAGATAACGACTATGAACAACCTCCAGGCTTTTCTCTACGCAGTCTATGAACCTGGCTCTCTCTCTCCTCGACCCCCACTTTCCCCTTCCTGGGCCTCCTAGAGTAGCTGCCTGCTGTTCCACCACCTAACATTTGTCCTTCTTCAGTGTTCTTCGCATCCCCACCCAAGGCTTCCAGGATGCTGCACTCTCACTGGTCATTTCCTCTGCCTCCTTTGTTCTGCCTACCTCCTCTCCCGGGCCTTTTTGTGTAGGAGTGTGCCAGGGCTCAGGCCTGGTCCTCGTCTCTCTTCTGTCCATACTCACTTCCTCAGGGATCTTACCCACTATTCCAGCTGTAAGGACCATCTAGCAAAAGGCTCCTAAACATATATGTCCAGTCCAGACCTCTCTGTCTTCCTAACTCCAGACTTGTAAATTTTATTTCCTATTCTACATCTCTGTTTAAATGTCTAATGGCAGTTAAAATTCAGCATGCTCAAAACTGACTTCCAGATCTTTCTCCATAAATCTGCTCCCCCAAAGCCTTCTTATGAACTGTAAAGTCATGCTGACTCATCTCTTTCTATTAGGAATTCCTGTTGGCTCTACTTCTCATACCTCCACTGCTACCATCAAGGTCTAGGCCACCCTCATGTCTCACCTAGAGGACTGCAATAGCCTCCTAGGTGGTCTCTTGCTTCCACCCTTGCCCACACCTACAGTCTACATGGAAGCCCCAGTGATCCTTTGAAAATATAAGTCAGATTGTGTCCCTCCACTGCTCAAGACCCTCTTATGGATCCCCTTCCACTCGGAGTAAAGGCCGAAGTCTTTCCAGTGTCTACAAAGTCCTCTGTGATCTGGGTCCCTTGTAAGTTCTCTGGCCTCACCTCTTCCTACTCTTCCTCTGGACCACTCTGCTCCAGGCCACACTGGCCCCCATCGTGATTCCTAAAACGGCAGGCACAGCACTGCTTTAAGGCCTTTGCCCTGGCTGTTCCCTCTGCCTAGACACTCTTTCCCCAGATGTCCACATCTGGCTCCTTCACCTTCCCCAAGCCTTTGCTCAAATGTCACCTTCCAAGTGAGCCTATACTGATTACTTTATCTGAAACTGCAACTTGTCCTTTCCCCACTACCTAATAACCCCTTTATCTTGCTCTACATTAAAGAATTTTCTTTATCACCTTCTAACATTCTTTTAAATTTATTATACTTTTGTTTATTGTAAATTTCTCCCCAACTAGTACGTAAGCTCTATGAGAACCCAGATGTCTGTCTGTTTTACTTTCTAATATATCCTACACCTTCAACAGTGTCTAGCATGTGGCAGGCATTCAACAAATGCTTGTCAATGAATGACTGGAGGTCTCTCAGGCCCGCCCAGCAGCTCTTCAGGCTTTAGGGCACTAAGGCCCTTTCTACTGAAGAGCTCTGGGCCCCGATGACTCCCTGCCAACTGGGAGTGGCAACCTCTTCTGAAAACCCTTTCTCTCCTCTTCTTCCCAGACAGGTACCTGCTGCAGCACCACTAATGGGATAACCTCCATTCTGACGCTCATCCCAGCCCAGGCTGAGCTCCTGTGTACTCACCTGAAAGTCCTCCTCATCCAAGATCTCTTTTCTCCACTTGATCAAGAAAGCTGCACATACATAGAGATGAAAGTGGGAGAATCCTTCTGGTTCAGACTGAAAAAGCAAAAAACAGAGTTAGGTCTCTAAGCCCTGACAAGAAGCTAGCTCTAATCCTCTCAGTTCCAATCCTTCTGCAAGGTGGGAAAGCAGGGTAGCACCCCTTTCATGGCTGGACAAACTGAGGTGGTAAAAACAGAGGCCCTGCCCATGAGGCTAAGGCAGACACAGAAGTAGAAAGAAGGTGGGGGGACTTCTGAGCAGCCACACTCCACACCAGGGCAGGGAGTGGGTGCCTCAGGGACAGTCTGGCATGGAGAAGGCAGGGACTCTCTTCATACCTGGTATGTGTCCCACAAGCGGATGGTGCAGCGAAGGGGAAGCTCCCGCATAAGCAGGTTATTCATCCAACGAAAGGCAAACTGTAGGTATTCGACCTCGTACCTCCTGAAGTGATTATGTACCTGCTCTGAAACAGGAAGTGTCATTGGCCCTGGGAGCACAACTTAGGGGATCAGACCCTGAAAAAGTCGCATGAACCAAGAAGGCAGTTTCCATTTCTATTCACCTCTTCCCTGGGGAAGCCAGACAGAGGGGCGCCAGACTGGCAGTGGACTGTCCTTTGTGATTAATTCTGCCATCTCACAACAACACTGCATGGCCTCAGCCTGCACACGGTAGAACTATTTTAACATCCCATAGCGATGTTCTAGGTATCTTTCTTCCTTTGCAAGGCTGCTCTAGCCACAAAGCAGGAGATATAAGGTTCGCTTGGATGCCTGACCTTATTACTCATCAGAGAAGGAGCCAGAATGGAAAAGAACTGGGGGTCACCTTGGCCATCCTCCCGCCGGCGAGGATTTCCTCTTCAGCATCCCTGACAGACTGCAGCCAGCAGGGACTCACACTCTGCCAGTAACGGGCCCACTGACTCTACTCAAGGACAGCCTCTCCTGCTTAAGTATTAAGTGATTCACCAGAAAGTGCTTCCCCATATTCAGCAGAAACTAGCTCCCTCCTAACCCCCATCACTTGGTAGCTGTGTGATGTCCTAGAACCCCTAAAACAAACCTGACCCTGTTCTACATGACAGCCCTTCAAATAATACTTAATAGCATGTTTTAAAAAATCACTATCCTCCTTAGTTTCCTAATCTATAAAATGAGGACAGTCATTCATACCTCGGAAGGTTTGAGAGAGGATAAACTGAGAAAATATAAGTGCTTACAACAGCACCTGGCATGTGGTAAATACTTAATACAATTTTTGAAAGAATTACTATTAACAATGGTTTTTTCTGGGGAGTAGAATTTAAGGAAGGAGGAGAATTTTCATTTTTTATTTTGTGTTTTTCTGAATTGTTTAAATTTTTGTAATAAGTATTACTTCTGTAACTCAAAGAATAAAGATACGGACACTTAAAAATCCACTATCCTGAAGTACTATGCCTTTATTTATCATGTATGTATGGCAGAAAAAACAAGGACAGGGCAGACAGTGGCAGAAACCACAGCCTCTGCCCTCTGTAACCCAATTGATGACCAGCCTATCAGCCAGCTTAGCAGCCTTGCTCATGGCAGGGCGCACCCTGTACAGGATCCAGGTGAGGGATACAAGAGACCTAGATGTGGGTCCTGCCACAGGGCTAGCAGCTGGGTCAGGATGATAAGAGGAAAAAAACAACCTACATATGATGTAGAGGAAAACAACTGTAAATAAGCAAATGAGCTGAGAAGACTGAAATCTTGAGTTATAGAAGAAAGCTGAAGTGAGTGGAACAAATCCATGAAAAGAGACCCGGGGAAAGGAGAGAGACAAAAGGCCATGCTTATCTAAAGCAGAAAATCCATGACTAGGAAAACTAGGAAATGAGACCTATTAGCTGGTGTAGGACCTGGTGAAGTCCTAAAGAAGCTTTACAACTTAACTGGTGCTAGGGATCCCACTTAACAGACCTTCATGAAACTTAACTCTGACTTCTCTTCCTGTACCTCAGTTTCTTCATCAGTCAAGAGCAGGGCTTCCTGAGTTGCCTTTTAGTTCTAATATTCCATGATTCCCAGCCAGAGCCAAGGAATTGATGTAAGGCTCCTGTTTCTCAAAGACAATAAGCTTCAGTAAGAGCTATGTCTCATTTCCCCTGGCCCAAACAGGTCCCAGGGAGCTATGGGAAGTTCTGCTAGGGTGTCAGCCAGTCTTGGGGACCATGTGTCAAGCCCAAGAGTCCTGAGTTACATCACCACTTGAAGGACAAGTCAGACTACAGACAAGACTCTAAAAGCAATGGAGAGCCACAGGAAGTCTCAGAGCAGAAAAGGGATATGACCAGAACAATGTGTTAGAAAGATGCAGTTGTGTGATAGGTTTGGAAGAAGAAAGAATACGGAGGAGGCATGGCTGGCCCAGAGCAGTGGCTAGGAAAATGGAGAAGAAAGGGTAAATTTGAGGAGAGATGCTAAAGGAGAACTGATAGAACTTGGTGAAGAAAACTAAGGAGAAAAAAGAATTTGAGATAACAGCAGAGTTCTCACTTCACATTCCTATTGGGATTTGGAAGGATTCCTGTGCCACCAACAGCACAGAGTGGAAAGGGTCATGCCTGGGACAGGGTCTGGGGAAAGGTCCCACGGCATAACTTGCTTGCATCGGAATCATACTTTGCTATTACTAGAGAACTACTGTTCCTGAGCCTACCATCAATCCGGCTGACAAGTTCTTCCAGTGCCTTGACCTTCTTCTGGATCCCTGGTTGTGCAAAGGTGTAGTTATCCTGCAAATGACATAGAGCCTGGGATAAACAGAATGCCGAACAGTCATGCTACCACCCCTTGAGTTCATGGAAACACATTTAAAAGCACAAGCTGTTTTTCCAAAGCCAGTGCCAGTGTTTGGGGAAACAACAGAATCTACAGAACAGCAGAGCATGGGAAAAGCCTAAGAGAGCCCTACACTGTGGAAGCAAACCACAAGGCCTGGGTGCACAGCAGAAAGGAAGGATATGCTCTAATGACAAAGCCAGGGCAACACGGAGACTTCCTGAGACTCCAGGGGATACCAGACCATTGCCTTTTGAAAGCTGTAAAGCTAATGAGAAAGGTAGAGATGAATGGACCAAAAAGAGGTAGTGCCACGCAGGGGGGCAGGGCTGTCTGATATAGAAGAGCAATTAGGAACGCAAAGGCCCACAGGAACCCCTGGACCCAGGCATCCCACAAGAGCAGAACCAGCTCACCTGGATCCCATCCAGCAGCTTGCTCATGCACCAAAAGCTGTCGGCTTCGATGCTCCGCAGAATGTCCTGAGACAAGTTGGTCACGTCAAAGTTCTCGACATCCTCTTCTGTAAAACAAAAGGTGAAGAAAGTCCAGAGGTCTTCTCTAGAAAATGGAGAGAGAAAGACAGAGTCTAGTATCTTTGATGGGGTCCTTCAGGCCAGGGAACAGCCAGGCTAACCTGATGCCAAGGAACAAGGGCCGGCCTGACCCCTGCCTCATCAGGTGGGCAATATGTCCCAGCAAAGCTCTTAAGGATCTCATGACAACGTTGAACAGGCCACTTCCCATACCAATTCCACTGGGTCCAATATATCTTTTTCTTCTCCTGCATTTGCTCATTCAATCTGAGAAAAAGATACTTCAGGCCTCACATTCAATGAGCTATACCCAGCCCCCTGGAGATGGTCTGGAAATATTATTTAATTTCAAAAATTCAGTGAGCTGTCTAGCAACTCACCTATAGTGAGAACAGCTAGGATTAGATGGCCCCCGTAATTCATATTTAAAGATGGAATCCCCAAATTCTGACATAGCAGACCCACAGCCTCACCACTCAGAAGTGAAGATGAGCTTGTAAAAAAAGATGGCCCAAACGTGTGGTAGCTTCTAGAATTTAATTCCACCAAACTGGTAGTTCCTAAAATGGGTGATTTCTGTAAAACATCAGTCCTAAAGGGTACCGAAGAAAAAAGGGGTTCCATTGACAAAGACAGTCGAGAAATGCTGCATTATATAGCCTCATCTTGGAGAGTCACAAAGATCACAGCGAGCAAAAGGATTTGAGAAATTATAAGAAATTTTCCATTAAGTAAATCTGTTTAACCTTGCTTATCATCCAGCATTTCCCAAAACTCTTAAGTCATGGGACTTCTTTTAAAGAGGACCATCTAGTAGCTCTCATGAAACCCCACACTAAATAACAGGAGTGAGAAGTTGCCTGTCTGGCTGAGATTCAAGTGGGGAGAATATAAGGAGTCCTCTAGAAACCCAAAGAAGAAAAAGGCCATGTGATGTTTCCTTCCTGCCTCAGAGAGGTGGAAGTACTAAGAAAGGCTCTCTGTGCCTGCCAAGACAGTCTGCCTCAACCCACGGGCCCCTGCAGGCCTGTCAAAGGCCACACACGGAAATGTTCAGGCCCTTGAGTTCTGCGCCCAGGCAGCTACTCTCCTTTGATCTACAAGACCTATTTTGAAAACAGGACATTCACTGCAGCCCCTAGTGCTGCAGACACAGGCAGCACTCAGAATCCAGCCCTTTCATTTATGAGAATTATTACTAAGACTTACAACTGAACCTCGAGACAACATGTAACGACTCACAGATTATCATCCTGTATAAACAGCATTTTTAAATGGACATCGAGGGCTACAAAAATCCTTTTGGGGAACGTGGGGTACTCTATCAGAAAATCTATGACCTTGGGAAAAACCTAAAGTCAGACTCAAAGTACAGATATAGTTAAGACATGTAAAGTACCTGGCACACAGTAGGTACGATATAGTTTATTTTAGATGAAGTTTATTAGGAATTTGTAATGACATAGAAACATGTTACTCTGTTAAGGAAAAAGAGTAAGGTACAAAATTTATGGTATACTCTCAATTACTGTACATACAATATTTATGTGTTTACATAAGCACAGTAGAAAGACAAAATATATCATGAGGTTTACAGTGCTTATTCCCCAGGTGGTAGAAATAAAGGATTTTATTTTCTTTAAGCTTTACTAGACTTTTCAAAATTCCTACAATAAACATAATTTTTATAGTCAGGAAAAAAATGTATATTATTTTAGAAAAAAGAGCTATAATTGACTACACCTGCCTTTTATCACCAAAAAACAATAAAAAAGATTTTTTTTTTTTTTAAATTTACACGAAGCCTGCAGAAACTAAGACTTTAGATAATATATAAAGGTCCACTTGAGAAATCACACTGAGGAAGAAAAAAACCTTCCAAGAAATATCATTTTATTTTTCCCCTAACTTAAGCACTTATTATGTAATAATGTCTTTGGGGAGTGACCATATCACATCATTCATTAATTTAGTTAAATAATACTGGGCTCTAAGACCCAGCTCAGATTCTTCCTTTTCCTTTTTGCTTCGTATTACATATCTAAGCTCCTTGAGTGTGTCTGTACATACCTCTAGTTCATTGCCCCACGTGTGCTAGGGACAGGAATCCAGCTGCCTCCAAATTCCACTACCATAAATAATGTCTTGAGGAACTGTCCCGTTTATCCAGTGGAGAACTGCTCTGGGCCACAGGTTCAGGCAGACCTAACCCACAGGTACTGCCAGACTCCGCTCCAGGACCAGACCCACAGCAGTGCATGAGGGGAATGTCATTTCCTTTTCAGAGAGAGCTGCTGCTCATGCAACCATCCTAGGCAGTAGCTCCCTCTTTAAGAGAATAGGGTTGTAAGATAAAAGTGACACCCACAAGGAAGGCTCAGGTCAGAAACCACTCCCACTGCTCATACATATTTCCCAAATGAAGATCCAGAACTCTGGAATAATTTGAATGGTCTTTTCCACCTTGGGCATTCTATAATTCCAGAACTTTGCAGTAGAAATGTCACTGGGAATGGAAATTACACACAATAGGGGAACTAGGGAGAAAGAGCCTGGGTCCCTGAGAACAATGGGGAGCACAGCTGCCATATCAGCCCTGGTGACCTGTGGCTTTTTGTCAGACAGAAGAGCATGTGGTTAAGAGCACAGAGTCTGGAGCTAGACTGTGTAGATCAAATCGTGGCTCCATCACTCACTAACTATGTGACTTTGGGCAAACGATTTTACCTTCTGTGCCTCAATTCCTCATCTATTAAAGTGGTAATATCCTATCAGTGTCATAGGATATTATAAGGATTAAATAAGTTAATATACGAAAAGTGCTATCAACAGTGCCTGGCACAAAATAAGCGTTATGTAAATGTCAGCTAGTATTATTGTTATTAAATGAGGAACAAATAAACTATCTTGTTTCAGCCTCAGTTATTTTGGATTGCTATTTTTCGCAGCCAAATCTAACCTAATTCCAAAATGTACCTTAAAAATAAGTCAATTTTCAAAGTTTCCATTTCCACATTTTGGTCTTAAGGAGGGAGATCCAATGAAGCTTAGTTGGTAAGATGCCACTCTCGATAACTGTACCAATTCCAAACCTTTAGCTGTCCAGGGAGCAAAGGGATCAACAGACAAGATGCTAAACCCTCTTCAGGGGCCTCAAGCTGGGGGCTGTTGTTTCCCCATGTCCTGCTCTTAAGCCTGGCCTGCCCATTATTCCTTTGCTTTCTCAGACAGTGGGATAGTTCATCAGCACTTCAGAGGGAGGGAGGAGAGGTTAGTTCTAGTGGTCTGCCTGCTGAGAGGATAAAATTCACACAATCAGTCAAAAACTGTGAGCTAAGTGCACCAGCAAAGAGCAGCAGAGATAGGAAGGCCCAAATGCTCTCTGAAGGGCTTCATTCAGCATAAACAGTCTGTTCAGAAGGATCATTAAATGTCCTACTTGAGAAAATTCAACATATAATTGAGCTGAAATGGAAAACCATGCCAGCAACACAGTCTCAAATGAAGAAAGTGTTTTTTAGTTGTCATTACAGAGCAGCCAGGACTCAAACTGGAGGGAATTAGATTTTAAGGAATATTTTATGGCTATTTTAGGAGTCAAAGCATCTAAAAAAGATGAAAACCCAAAGCTCTTTATAAAAATCAAATTGCCCATTCTGGGCTTTCCAAGAACATACCCATTTATTAGCTGATAAAATGTACTCGAGTGGTAGCTCCTATCGAGGGTTTATTTTTCTGAGAACTCCAAGTCTTAGACCTAAAATCAGCCTCACATATGCCTCAAGAACTCCTCAACAGCTTTGGGAAAAACTGGGTTTTCTTTAAATTGACAAGAGTAACTTGTCCATTCATTGCTCTAGGCATTTCCCAGGAACCATCTGTGATAGTAGGGCAATTTCCAGATTGTGATCTGCTGGGTCAGAATGATTCCGCCTGACTGGCAGGCATGAGAGGATTCAAGGCATCAGACTGCAGACAGCCTTTCTCTTTCACAAAGCCTCTGACTTACCTGATTCCTGTCTTTTTTTTTTTTTTTAAACTAAACTCATAAGAATACCTTACGTATTTTCTGATCACAAAAGTAAATTGAGAAAAGGAAAATATAAATCTTTTTAGCTATATATCTAAAGAACCTCATAAAATAGAAACTTAACTATTTCATTCAAAACCTAGTTTTAAGAAAAATGTCAAGGAATTCACCTAATTACCTGTATGTAATAGTTTTCCAGTGGTTCGAGTACTATAAAAATATATTGTTGGGTATTATTCATTTAGTATTTTCAGGCAAGTATTTGATGGCAGCAGCTGAGACAGGGTCACTACTGCAAATCTTAGTATGGAGAGGGTAGAGGGGCCCTTTGGCTAATCCTGGCAAAGTCAAACCACCTGACAGAGAAAGGTGAGGTGTGTCGGCCTCTCCCAGGGAATTTAGAGGAAAGATTTCTTCTGAGGTTCCTACAGAGCAGAGACCCCATGGGAGATGGTTCTGTTTCATGAAGACCATGTTCCAGACTGTGTGAGAGGAGACGTACTGTTTCAAAAAGAGAAGCAGCTGACCATGATACTGTGCCTGTCAATCATGGTAGTGACTAAAAGGTAAATATTAACTCAGAATACAAGAACTCTGGCTATACACTACTCAGAGGAGGGTAGCCTGGGTATAGACATGTCAGGATACCCTGGGTAAAATTAATTTTAAAAACAACATATCACCAAATTTTCTTTATTTTGCACAGGTTCCTGTATTACTTTTACTTTTATTTCGCAAATGTTAGTGGCTGCTGGTTAACTCGGCCTCATGGCACTGGCTGTAGTACCTCAGGTTATATGAGCCCAAACTATATGAGTATTCAGGTTATGGGGGCAAAGAAACGGCAGGTCCAGAACACACTTAAACTTTCTAGGACCTGCCCAAAGACCACCCACAGAGCCAGGCAGCATATCAACAAGACAATGTGTGTATCAACAAGCTCTGGGAAGTCTGGGTCCCCTAATGCCAATGTCAGATGCCCACAGGCTCCTCATCTAGGCTCAAACATCTTGAATATGTTGACTACCTCAATTTCTCCTCTGTTGTAATTTCTCACTTATACTTGGGGTCAGATGAGAGAAAGCAAATGAGCCAGTTAGCAAGCATGCACATGCCACTTGTGCCAGGGAGAGAGCAGGCTGTCTTATAATCCTAGAGATGACAAGCCACAACTTGACTTTGGAGAACTTACCTCCTAAAATGATAGCAAATTCAGCACTGGACATCCCATCATGCACATACTACTCTCAAAAGTGTCAGCTGAAAGTAGCTCAGCTCAGCACTCTGACTGGGCTTTCTCCATACATATGTCTACTACTGGGAAGAGCCTCAAATATTCCTCAACTGCCTATTACATATGAGGCTGCTTCATCTGTGAAGACGGGGCCTGGAGGCATCTTGAGGACGGGGTTAGAGTTCCAAGTAGGATGAGTGCTAAAAAATTCAGCAGCAGCCCCATTCCCCAATTCCCTCCAAATTAACAGCATTAAAATAGAAATGGAATATCTCCACTATACGATTCAGTTTATATAAAGTTTAGAGATAGGCAAAACTAATCAAGGTTTAGAAGTCAGTAAAATAGTTAACCTTGCTCGGGAGAAGGAGAGGGACTAGAAGGGAACACAAATGTTCCATATCTTGATACAGGGGCTGTTATTCAGGGGAAATTTATCAAACTGTGCATGTATATGTACTTTAAAAATAAATGTTATACTTTAATGTAAAATTTACATTTTAAAAAGGAATGTCTTAAGAAAATAATGAAAACCCACCATTACTATAGAAGTCTGTCCAGTTTCATCTTTGGCTTCCACACCTCGCCACACAAGGAAGAACAGGGTTGGCAGGGCAGACACCACATGCAAACAATTGGATCTGAGGTGGAGAACGAAGCCTCCCAGGAACAGAGAGCATGGAGCTGGAGTATAATCCACAACAGCCCAGGAGCAAGACGTGTGACAGGGTCCGTGGTATCTGGGTATGTGGGGCATTATTAACAACTCCTTTTCTCTGAAAATCTGAGTGTTAACTATCAAAAATTAACAGCATGGCTTGCCTCTTTGCCTCCTTCAGAACTTTGCTCAAACATCCTCTTCTCAGGGTGACCCTGATTCACCACCCTGTTTAAAACCTGTTCCTGCTCCCACTCTTACCAACATCTCTGTCTTCCTTTCCTGCTTCATTTTTATCCATGGCACTTAATCACTATAAGCTTTCATTTTCCCTGAATGAATAACTACAATTAAAAGGCAGAGATATCCAGGAAATAGTTATAGTCGTATCCGCAGTGCCTAGAGTAGTGCCTAGCATAGTACAGGTGCTCAATAAATACCGGCTGATAAGTGGTGGCATTCCATCTCCATCCCTTAGAAGAGACAGAACTTTTGGCTAACTCAGCACACTATCAGAATACTGTAATTCACTGCCCTCCAGTGGCCATGCCCAGTAAAACCATACTAATTCCTGGGTATCTTGCAAGTTATGACAAACTTTTCATTCTCTCATTCATCTAGACATGTAGAATGTGTATTCTGGACACCATAATGAAGGCTCTTGGAATATGAAGGTGTTTAAAATAGTCTCTGGCTTCAAAGAATCATACAGTCTGGTGGCAGAGGGCAGGATGGAAACACAAAATAATTGGTGGTGTGGTAAAGTTCTACAAAAGAAATAAATGTACTGTGTTATGGAAAGAGTACTACTGGGATGATGGGGGCAGGCTTCCAGAAGGAAGCGGAGTCTTAAAGAATGTACAAGGACTAGCTTAGGGGATAAAGAGATGGTGCAGGATAATGCTTTAGATTTAAAATTAAAATATCAATTTTGGATTGCTGAGTTTAAGAGGTGAGGCAGGGCATAAATCACAGAGGGCCTTGAACAACAAGCTAGAGAACCTGGACATTTTAATCTGTAAATGATGAGATGCCACTGAAGGGTTATAAGCAGAGGAACTCCATGGGCAAGTCTGTGTTTAAATGGTGTGGAAGATAGGTTTGAAGGAGATAAAACCAGAGATGAGAAAACATACTTAGCCATTTCAGCAATCCAGGCCTGACCCAGGGCAGTCATAGGATGGAGAGGAAAGCAAATTCAAGAAATATTTAGGACATAAAATCATGAGAGCTTTGTAAGTGATTGGATATGGAAGAGAAAAAGGAATCATGAACAATTCTTAGCATTTCTGACTTAAGTGACAGAAAATGCTGCTGAGAGAAAAGGGTGACTGGGTATAGGGAGGAGAGAAGTTGATCAAACACTGAGTCTCAGGAGCCCAGAGATAGCACGGTCTACCAGTTGTCCACAAATAACTGTTTCCCTTCCTCCTTGGTGATAAGAACCCAAAGGGTACTGGCCACCTGGGATAGAGACTGTGTTTTCCAACCTCACTTGCAGATAGTTATGGCCATAAACCTAAGTTCAGAGAGAAACCCAAGTCATGTACTTCAGAAGTGTCCTTAAACGGAAGGAGTATGCCTTCCTCCTTTTCCTCTTCCATACTTGCTAGAATATCGACGTGATTGCTTGATTGGTAGAATAACAAGAGAAAGGAGCCTGGACCCCTGATATCTTGGAGCAGCATGCAAGCTCTGTACTGCTTACCTTTTGACTTTTAACACGAGAGAAATAAGCTTTTCTCTATTGCTTGAGGTACGTGAGGTATTTAGGGTTCCCTGTCACATGCAGCCAATCCCCATTGATCATCTATGAAAAGTGGAAATGACACATAGGAAAATAGATACATGAGTAGGAGGAATAGGAAAGCCTTCCCTTCTGAGAGCTCCAGTGCCGCTGTGCTTCAAAACAGAACCTGAAAAGAAAATCCTACTGTACTGCTTCACGCAGAGGAGAAGAGCGAGAGTTACTTGATACTTCGTGTTCCATTTGTAATAAAAGAAATCACCAGGCACCATTTTTCTGAAAATGTGACGTCAGGAGCCTCACTCTTCTGCATGATTTCCTCACATGTGTCGCTTAAATAGCTGCTGTTAAGCAGTTTATTCGGGAGATGACCTCACTATCAATTACATTTGACTGTAATATGCTCAGAGCCAGATGAATAATACTGTCTAAGCCCAAAAGGTTGTGATTAGAGGCTAGAGGTATTCTGCAGTCTCAGGGATCACAGTCCAGAGGCTCTTTCTCCCCAGGGGTGACCCACTAGTACCATCACCCCTGGACCCAGACACGCTGGCTTATCCACAGAGGACCCACTTCTGTATCAGCAGCTGGCTTCAGCAGAAGCTGCTTGGGGGCTAGGCTAGGTAGAGACAACTTCTATCAACTCAGAGGGGAGTCACTGGGATCTCCCTGTTTTCAACTATTTTATAACAAACATGACACAAAACATGAAGCAAGTTCAGGTACTACTTTATAAAAGTGATAGAGAACAGAGGAGGGAGGACAAAAGAAAGAGGCCAAACAATGTCCCAGTGGCATATGGATCCCACAAATCTACTAGGCTAGATCCTCCATGCTATAGTTCAGGGAGATGGGGGGTGGAGTAAGGCTGCCTAGTGAGTGAGACCTGCCAAGATGCCGAGGGCAACTGCCTGGCCCGTTCCATGGGCAAAAGATACCTGAGGCTTCCCACACTAGAGAGCATCGCATGAGAGAAGTCATAGCAAAACACCCTTCACAGCAGCTGCCTTATGGTACCATTAAAAAAAAGGGGGTGGGGGGTGGGAAGAAGCATTATTACTCAGACAAGAGACTTGTTGTTGAAGGCCTCAATCTTGACATATGCTACAACATGGATGAAACTCAAAAATATATTAAGCGAATTGTATTTAAATAATGGCTCCCAAACCTTTTGGCCATCTGAGCTTGGGCAAGTTATTTAACCTTTCTAATCCTCGATTTGTTTATCTATAAAATGCAGATAATGATAGTATCTACTTCAGAGGATTATTGTGAGGATTAAATAAAATAATGATTAACAAGGCTTTAGCCCACACATGGTAAGCACTCCTGTGTAAATAAACAGTAGCTATTATTATTTTGTTATTACCCCTCCATAAAGTGAAGACCGATAACCATCTAAGAGGCTCAGAGGTGTTCTCCAGGTACTAATCGCACATTCATATTCTTAGGCTAGACATGTAGAGATGGATAAACCTGCCTTGCTAAGATTTCTAATTGTCCATTCCTGACGTTTCATCCACAACCTGTATGCTCTGGAAGACTCACTGCATATTTAAGAGGTGGCCTGTTGTTCAGCAAACAGAGCACCTTCCTTGGATGCAAAGAATCACAGAGCCTAAGGAGTAAATTAACAGATAAAACATTAACATTGCCCTAAATGCAAAGGCCTTCTGGGATTTACCTGTCTTTACAAAAATAGAGTAAATACTATGTACTCTGTTTTAAGGATAATACTAAGAGCTGAACGTTTATGTATTAGAATACTAAATCACAAACTTGTCTTTTAAAAACTTAGTCACAGCTTACCCTTAGGTTTTCCTGTTGGAACTGCTGTGTAATGACTATGTTTAGAAAAGATAGTCTGATAAAAATGAATTAAACATAAAAAAGGTATATACTAAATGAAGGAAGCCAGACACAAAAGGCCACATATTGTATGATTCTATTTTTATGAAATGTCCAGAAAAGGCAAATCCATGGAGACATAAAGTGGATTAGCAGTTGCCTAGGTGGCAGAGGGGATTGGGAGGCTTGGAGTTGATGGCTAAGAGGTACAGGGTTTCTGTTTGGGGTTATAAAAATATTCTAAATGATTGTGGTAATGGTTCACAATTCTATAAATTCAAAAGACTAAAAACTATTGAATTGTATGTTTTAAATGGGTGAACTGTATAGTATCTGTTACATCTAAATAAAGCTGCTACCAAAAAAAAAAAAAACCCCACAAAACTTAATTTATAAATTTACTGCAACTCCAATAAAAATGCCAAGGGTTCCCTATCTCCTGAATTTGGCAAGTTAACTCTATAAAGTTCATCCAGAGGAAGAGACAAGACAATTTTTCAGAAAGGGTGATGAAAAAGTCTGACTCTGGAATAATAATAAAACATACCATTAAGCTAAACAATCCAAGCCATGTGTTACGTGAATAGAAATGGAGATAAATAGAATAGAAATAAGTAGAACCATGTAAATAAAGGAATTTATATTATATTATGAAGAGAGATTTCACATCAGGGAAAAACAGATATACCATTTATAAACAAAGAAAAATAGTATACGCAGCTCTATCCACACACAGGAAAAGGTCAACCATAGTAGTTATCTCTGGTTGGGGGATGGAAGTGGGGTAATAACACTTCTAAATTGTTTTGATTTTTAAAATGAGCATGTACTTCTACTGCAATTTTTTTTAAGGGAAGGAGCAATAAGAAATATACTGCCTACTTTGGAGCAGAGAATGGAGTAGAGGGAGGTCCATGGATATGGATCTATGATGACATACCATCAAGTCATATAAAGAGCACAAGTATTAAGGCCAAAAGACCTGGGTTTGAGTTTAGAAAGCCCATTAAATATTTGAGGCTTGGATTTCTCACCTGTAAAATGGGTTGATACATATACCTTAAAGAAATATTGAGGCCTACTAAATGAAATCAGGTATGTCAATGTAGTTTGCAAATGGTAAAGTGCTTTAAAAAATCTGGGTATTTTTAAAGGGCTAACACTACAAAGTTCAAAGGGAAAGCAGAGATGGATGAGAACTAATGAGACTGATCAACCGACTAGAATGTGTGGACCTGATTTGGACCTGATTTGGACCTGATTCAAACTGTTAAATATATTTATGAGAATCAGGAAAATTTGAATACTGTTGCATGAGATTAAATTAAGGTGCTATTACTATCTTTTAGATGTAATAATCGCATTACGGCTGTGGGTTTCTTTAAATATTATTTTCTAGAGATACATATAGAAATATTTATGAATCAAATTATATAATGCCTGATATTGAGATTTGCTCCCAAATAATTCACAAAGTTGAGGGGGTGGAACATGGATAGAGGTATAGATGAAACAAGACTGGCGGCTGAAGTTGGGTGATAAGTAGTAAGGATTTATAGTATTATTTTTTCTACTTTTACATATGTTGGAAACTTCACATAATTAAAAGTTTTATGAAAAATGAATGGGCCTCACCTTCCTAGGTCTAGGAGAAGGTAATCTGAAGTCTGTTAGAGGGAAAACTGAGTGCAGCCTTGCCATTAAGGGCTTCCTCGCTAGGAAGGGCAGAGAAGCCCACACTACACTGCATAAAGTTGTGGGTCAGCAGGTGGAGCTGACAAACCAAATATCAAGATCAGAATGAGTCACATCTATCAAAGAAAGGCACAGGGCTTGGTGGGGCTGATGGAGTTGAGGAAGTAATGGGACAGACGCCTATAGAAAGTAAAGAGAATTTTGGTATAAAATATAAATGGCAACTAACAAGATAATTAAATATCCAACTAGAATTGCAGCTGCTAAAGATTATTTTTAACCAGCATAATACTGTTAACAAGATTTCATGCTGACATTTAGACTTCAAATGTAGATTAATGAATAGATTAATACCTTTCTAGGCTCATCCTTTAATACCACTTTACAAAAGTGCTATTGCGAAAAACAACCCAAATCCCAAAAGATTAGCTGCACTGTTCTTAATAAAATTAAACACACAGAATTAAGCTGCCTCCAAAAGTTGACCTATTAATGTGAGGGGCAAATAAAAAGTTCTCTAGCAAAAGCTTTACTTATATGCTTTCAGTAGCTAAATTTTCACTGGTCTCGCTTTTGCTTAGGGTCACCTGATATGGTTGGCAAGACCTTCCACCCTTACTCTCAGTTTTGCCCTGGTTGCTGCCACTTAAGGGGAACAAAGGATGATGTCATTCAGTTGCTTTACTTTTTGAGACTGCCTCATGAAAGATCAAAACACCATCCCTTTGAGCCCCATCAGAAAACCTGAATGAGATGACTCGAGTGAGACATTTCTTACGCCCTCTGCCTTCAAGGATCTCTACTCTAGTCCACTTCTCATTACCCTCCTACCCCCTGCAATGGCTTCTTTCACAAACCACAATAATCCACCACCCCCAGAGTCTAAAGAAAAGGTTCCTAGCTCTGCCACTAATAAGAAGACGGGGAATCTTATAACCCATCTGTGAAATGAGGGGATTAGATGAATGGTTTTCTAAGACTCTTTTCAATGTTCTGATTCCCACATGAGCCTCTCCTTAACTAAGTGAACAAAGCATTAGGCCATGACAGATGGGTTTTCCTGTGAATCTTGAAGCATACATGATTAAGGAAACCAAAAAGAAGTGGAAGATCTTCAAATCCTTTTAAGACTCTGCCTAATTTAGACCTGGCCAAAGGAAGAGGTGAGGCTGTAAGAAAACCTAACTGCCGCCATGACATCAAATCACTCTATCTAAAGTGACAAGAACCCAGTGGGGTAAGAGGTAAAGGAGGAGGAGGAGAAATCAGGTGCTGGAGTTCTCCTTGGTCCATTTCGTTACCTCCAATGTGAGTTGGATTCTGGTGCCACAACCTTTCCTCCTCTACAAGTCCATATCCCGCTCCTAAGATACAGCATGTAAACTGAAGTGGGAAGGCCTGATGTACGATCTAAAATTTCTGTGTTTCGACAAGTTCAAAATAATCCTAAAATAACTTCAAATCAACCGTCAAACCATCTGTTCATGGCAGAATATATCAATTTGGTCACTCATGTGACAAAGCAGGTCTTTTTAAGTGAGATCAGTGACCATCTCAAGAGAGAAATTCCAGGCTGCTACCACTGTTAAAATAGGTTTAGCTGTGTACTCTAAAGCCATTATCCGTTTTCAGCAAGATGTGCCTACTGGCTGCACTCTTGGGAAAAACAAACAGACCAAACATAAGAGCAATAGCTTGTTCAACTTGGTACTCATGCTTCTTACCCACATATTCTGAGAGGAAGACGACAAAGAACGGAGTGACCAGGTCATTAATTCCCTGGACATACCCACTGGCAGGGTGTCGGATGGCCCAAATAAATAGAATTCTTTCGAAGATCTAGGAAAATGAGAAAGAAAAAAGACATGACTGTTAGACCATGGGGATACACTCCCTCCCTCCATTTACCTACCTCACAATTTATCCCAAGATTGCTGCAGAATTTCTAGAAAAAATTTTTAAAATACCACGGACAAAGGAAGTATACAAATATAAAAAGTTTCTAAGATGCTAACTGTTTTTAAGCAGGGGGGGGTAGGTATTTCTTGCCCTTTATTTATCTTTTCAATATCTAGTCATTGCGATATAAAATTGGGAAAAGGATGGTGACACAAACAGCTTGAAAAAAGGTTTGCAATGGATGTCACTAATTCAGGATGTCTTTTGTAGATACTGTTTCTTTATTTCCTGTGATACTTTTTCTAAATCTCTTTTTGTCATTACAGGATTTAGAGAAGAAATACCTTCTCTATCACCCTCTCCTTTCTCCCTGCTGAGACGGAAGAGATCTAGATCTAGATTTAGTTCTAGCCTAGCTTAACTAGAAGCTAGTGACAGACTACAAAATACAGGAAGTCACTTCATATACCAGGATGCAACCCAGACATTTGCTGGAGATAGGAAGTCAAATAAGCCAAATCCCATGACTGTTACAGCTGGGACTCTGAAAAGAGAAATCAGCCAGGGCCTCCATGGGAAAGCTTCTGGGGTTAAGTATGTCAGCTACAAAGGGACAGAGGCTTAGAATGGGGAGAAAGATTGTTATGGTCCCTTTGCAGAATCTGGCCCTGTCCCACTCAACTACATTCCCCTCTGCTTTCATTAGGTCCTCTGAGCTTTCCCCCCATCCTCTTTCAATCTGATAATACTCATTCCCTGGCTTCATCCTGCTGACCACAATTCTTGGGTCAAACATAACTGCTTCATATCTCTGTGAACCACACCAGAAGGGTAGCACAGATGATAATGACTATGTGCAGAGGGACAGGAGATTACAGAGCCTCCACAGCATATGGGCTTTGCAGAGCCCCAACCAATTGGTTCTGACGGCAGACCGAAGAGGACCTCTCCGTGGTCAGGTGAAGGGGAAAAAAAAGCTCCCAGGGAGAACAGTAAAAAAGTAAATGGCTGTATGGTTTTGGAGTTGGTTAGCTAGTGTAGGAGAGAAACAAAGAATCTAAAGACACATTAAAAGACCTGTGTTGAGTCTGCCTTCCAGCTGGCAAAGAGCTGACAAACACTCCCAGTGGCAACACTCCTGCCCTTCCAGGAAGTGAAAACAAAACCCTGTCTAGGAGGAGCTGGCCTGTCTCCATTAGACTTGCCCACTTGTTCTCTGGGGCTGAGGGAAGGGCTTGGTGTCCTCATTTGTATTAGACCTGCTGCTCTAATGGGGCCCTCCTACATTCTTTCCACTCTACTGCTAAATGACCTCTCCTGCCCTTGAAACTATAACTCAAGCTAGACCTTCCATATTCAGGAAGATCTTAAGGATTCTCCCCCAACTCTGTCTCCTCACACCTCCTGTGGCCTATGTCTGTCTGGATGTCTCTTTTAGAAGCTCCTCTAGGTCAGTCCTTCTAAAGGACTTGCCAGAGCTTCTACGCCATACTATGAATACACAAATCCTTGGTGACTGGCTTTAACGATGGCCAAGGGCATGGAAGATAGCCGTTCAGAATCAGGAGATCTGCAATAAACCCGCTCTACTAAGGATGGGACAACATAGATAAACTCACCCTGTACAAATGAAGACACCAAAGAGATGGAAATTAAATAGCACCAAGACTGGTTACCAGAGGAGACCATGGAATCTTCCTACAGAAAAAATCTGGGATAATTTTTGCCTTGCAGAGAGGAGAGGACAGGATAATACCAGAAGGCTTTTCTATACCTCTTCTCCTAGTGTGAGTAATTCTGACTTACTGTAGTTAATGCTCAAGTATCTTTCAGATTTGCAAAGAAAGTCTTTCAATATTCAGAGTTACTTAATTCTCTGCTCCTTGGTTGGTATTTTACATCTGCTATGGAAATGTGATTCAAGAAAAATTGGAAAGCCTATAGTTTGATTTTCCTTCTTTGTATTCAGGTTCCACTACTAGAAGATTTTTAAACAAACTACTTTCCTTGTCTCCGAGTTTAGAGTAAGCTCGCACAGGTTAAAGTACCTGAACATCTCCAACTTAAAATCGGAAATAAACAGGGCTGAGCTATGAGAAACTGTATGGAAAACAGAGGGATCCTATATGGGTTTTTAGCTTCCTTTGAGCTGACTCTTATAGGTAAAATAATGATGTCACCCTCAAAAATCTCTTAATGCTATTGATAAGTCATGAGGGATCCCACCAATAGAGACATCTATAATTAAACAGAATTATGAACATAATCTAAAGTCAATAAAAATTATTTTGAGCATTTTTACTGCCATCCCTATTATGAGGATTCCTGAAAGTGGAATTCAGAGAGCACCTAAACCCCGTACCCTAGCTACTATGAAGCTGCTACAATCTCAAGGAGTTTATATGCCTAATCTCAAGGAGTTTACGGTGACTGCTTGGACAAAAGATAACAGTCTCACTGAAACTTTCCATGTGCTTCACTAACTTGTTAGGTCTCAACGTATCATTACTAATTTATCTTCTGGGTATATAACCAAAAGAATTTAAAATAGGGGCTCAAACATGTTTGCCTGCCTATGTTTACGGCAGCATTATTCACAATACCCAAGGAAGCAACCCAACTGTCTATTGCTAGATGAATAGATGAAAAGAATTTCAGTTTGGAAAGATAAAAAGTTCTAGAGATGGATGGTGGTGATGGTTGCACAACAATGTGAATGTACGTATATTTACCATGATAAAAGAAAAATCCTTATCCCAGCTTGATAAAGTAGAGTAAACACAGGACAAGGAATTTTAAGATGTGGGTTCTCGTCTTTATCCTGTCACCGGGTAGCCTCAAAACTCTGGGCAAGTCCCTTAACCTCTCAAGACACTACTCAACCCACAGGTTTGTTATGAAGGTCAAAGGAGAATGCACAAGAAAATGCTCTGAAGGGACCAAAGCTCCATATCAGGTTCTGTCATGATAAGCCATAAAGCTGCCCGTGGTGGGAGGGGAAGGCTCCAGCACTTATCCACGCAGGACAGGTGCCTCAGAGGTACGAGGGGAGAAGGGCCGAGAAGATTAAGTACTTCCCTCACCTCCTGTACAAGTGGTTGCTGGAACAATGGAATGAGAGGATTCGTCCTTGGAATGTCAATGTGAATCTGAAAAAGAGAAGCCATGTCCAAAAACACAAATGCCAGTTTGTTCTTTTGAGAAGTTATTTTCTTAATAAGAACTAAGAAACAAGGGCGTAAGAGTGAGAGCACAATTTATCTTTAGAAAGAACTGACATACAAATAAAGTCTAGTTAAACCTACCAGTCCATCTGGAATATGCTTCAATGATAGCAATAGCTTATTGAACAGTGAAGAAACCTCCCCGCAAATAAACACTAATCTCAAAAAACAATAGGCGTCAAGTCACAACCTAAGAGAATCACTTGCTTTTTCCTATTGCTCTGAAGTCTATTTCGCTTGGAGCTGGTGCTTCCTCAACAGTTATAATCAAAATATCCACCCCTTTTCCCAAATCTTACTCATCATCTTTTAGTTTCCAAGAACTAAAAGAGTTCTGATGGCTGCAAAAATGTGCCTGGACAGGGAACCAGAGAAGAACCTGCTCATGAAATCATGACGTGTAAGAAGTGGGGAAAAACCGGGGAGCTAACCTTCAGCAATTGGCACTGAAGTTCTGACTTCTGTTACCAAAGAGGTCATTATACTTGGTTTTGGCCTCGGGATTTCCCAATGCCCAGTCTAATACTAAAAACTGTCAGCAGTGGCAGAGGTTACTTCAGCTCTTAAGGCTTGTTGCAGACAGCTCCCTCCCCCAGTCTTTTCCCCTCTTCTGCAACCACCAGACTCCTCTTCTCCCCCCTCCACTTTTCCATAGGCCGTGAGGACCACTGTGAGCAATAATGGAACATTTCTGCCAAGGCTGCTGATGGCTACAGCTCCTGCAGACAGACAGACAGGGATGAACAGGCATTGCAGCTGCCAGAAGGACACACTGATGTCACAGTCCAGAGGGACTGGACCACTCCTGAGTGAACTCATCTTTCATCTTGTGTCCCATTCCCCTTACTACTTGCAGTGAGGCCTGTGAAACAATAGTGTTGGCATCATCCAGAAGTTCGTTAGAAGTGAAGGTCTCACCCCGGATCTACTGAATTAGAATCTGCATTTTATCATAACCCTTAGGTGGGATTTTCTCAAAATCCTAGGTGATTTATGTGCACATTAAACTGTGAAAAGCACTGCCACTGCCCAGAAGGGAAAAGAAGCCTACTTTAAATGGCTAAAATCAGAGCTACTGAATTAGAAAGAGGGGAAATAGTGCTGAGAATAATTTTTTTCCAGACCCCCGAGAATAAATTTAGTTTATTATATCTACTTCATATACCCCCAAGAATAAATTTAGTTCCTAACCAGCACACCATTGCTTGAAGACTTGGAAAATCTGTACCCCGATAATATTTTCAGGGGATACACCTTAAGATTATGAATAGTAAGCAAAAAGGCAGCAGGTGATGACTGTACCTGTCTGTAGGTATCCTGGTGATGTTCCTCATTTCGAGAGTCATAATACTGCTCAATGAAGCCAAAATATTCCTCTCGCTTCCGCTGCAGGGTCAACTTCCTCCTCTCGGTGTTGGCTGGGAGATAGCCCTATAGACAGGACTGCTAGTCAGATGGGGACAGATATTGGTTGGATGAATCCTTAATTTTTACTTTAGCCTGAATAGTGACTTGGAAACTATCAAAGGAACAGAAGGAAAACTGCCAAGAGGACAAGGGTAAATCCCTTTTTGGTTCTGACCATCCAGTGTTTGCCCTTTCCTCATTCAATGAGATCCACATGTGGGCAGATGAGCCAAAGCCAATTTTCCCAGGGTTATTTATTCTTGTAGCCCTGCTCTGCGCTTGGAGCTTGTACCGCTGGGGAACACTCCAGAGCTCCCAGAGTTGGCACGGTAGAGCAGTGTATGTAGGTCAGTTGGAGGGAACTGGACCCAAAAGTCAGCACCTCTGAGGGCTGCATGTGTGTAAGACACTACTTCTGAGAACCACAAACAGATGGCCATCTCAGTGATGTGCCATATAAGTTTGTGCTGGCTACCTGTTCTTTTCCATGGTAACAGTCAGAATTACCAGCTTAGGGAGCTGCATGAAATCTGTGACATAGCAGCTACAATGCCCAGACAAAGAATTGGCAGCAGCTTCCCTCCTAGCCAAAGCTCCAGGCCAACTTTCATTCTTGTTCTTGGTCTAGATCCCACTCTCAATTCTTATATCTCCTGTTCCGTTCTCACCAAATCTACTCTTAATAGCATTCAAACTTATTAGAAGTGGCAGAGGCAATGATTACATGGTTGCAAGATTGAGGGTGGGAAGCAGTCAGGAGAGAGAGAGACACTTCCTCTTGCAGACAGCTATGGAACACATTCCATAGCGAGTGCCTGGAGGGCAGGGGCTGTGGTTTATTCATTTTTGTATACCCTCCCGGTCCCTGGCACCATTCCTGGCAAACAGCAGGCCCTCAATAAATCCTTACTAGGTGACTGAATGAATTTCACAGGTTTAGGAAATCCAAGTGTTCCCAAAGCAGTGGCTGGCACCGTGCTCTGTACTCAGGGAACGTGAGACTAGTGCAGACTTCCCAGGGAGGCCCATTTATCAACTCTTTGCAGCTGCAATGTGAGTTTCAACCACTTTGTTTATTCCTATTGACAAAGGAGTGAAATGCGGGGACGGTGGGAGCTTGCCCAAACAAGCGCTGGGATCACCCTGCCTCACTATATCCTTCCTCCTCGGTGGTGAGAAAGTGAGATTGTGACTGTAGCAACAAAGTTGTGCTCTTCTACATGTGTGAGAATAAACTCTCAAGAATGTGTTTCTTTATGCACAGAAATAGGACTATAGTCCCACAGTTCTGTCATATCCGCTAGGACCACAGAAGTCTATGGAGTAAGACTAATGTGCCCGGACTAACCTCATCAGGTAAGAAGGGCTGTGTGAGCTCATGCTTCTCTACAGAGTAGGTAGAACTCACCGACAGGAGTCTCCAGGTTACAGGTCGAACCTCCCTGGGAACCCCTGGCCAGCTACACTTCCTCAGTTCATCTGCAAACAGATAACAGCTTCGTTGAATTTAGCTCTTCCTACAAACGCCCTAAAACAAACCTTAGCCGGCACTTTCTGATGCCTCCCACTGTTCAAGTTAGATGATCACCACCATCACCACAAACACCACCACCAGCTACTGACAAGCACAGGGAAAAGCCCAAAACAGCTCTGAGCAGTGAAGTGCCAAGGACAGGGCTCTGCAGTAGTGATCCAGTCAGCTCAGAGATTAGAGGGGAAGAGAAAGACCAGTGGGTATGGATTTCAGTAAGAATCACCTTGAGGTGGGGAAACCAATGCCAGAATAGTTGCACTATGGTCTACCGGCCACAGGACCCAGTTCCACCTAATTTGGACCCTAATTTCTAGTAACATACTTCTGACTTAATACCTGCATGTCACTGCAATGGGCACCAGATCAGGAGATGCTGGAAAAGTAAAAGAAGGAAGAATAAAGAGCAATAGCTTCCAGATCTCTGAGAATTCCAGTCACCAAGAAGTCCTATCTTAGCCAGGGCTCAGGGGGACTCACCTAAGTCAGTGTTGTGGCTGGAGAGAAGCTGACGAAATTTCTCTAGGCGGGTTTTCTCCCGGACAGTCATGGGCGGTGCCCCAGAAGCGTTCTGGTCAGAAATCCGGGCAACAAGAGGGATGATGGGTCGGAGAGGGAGTGACTGCTGTTTGTGGAGTGTGTTCCTCAGGCAGGTATCACCTAGGATAATTTGAAAGAGAAAGAGAACATCCTGAGTGAAGAGCATGGAATCTGAGAACCCTTAAACCTGACTGTTCAGTACCAGTCTCTCCTCCCACCAGAGCTGCAGCTAACAGTTTGTGCTCTGCCTAAAGGTGCCCAGCTGAGGGGCAGCCAGGGAATGGAAACACAGCTATCCTCCACTCATCTGCCCAGAGGACAGGCTGCATTTTATCATACATACCAAGACGCCTTATGTGCTCACGGAGACTCAGATGCTACAGCATCTCTGAGTACTTTTTTGGCGACTCCAGAGGTCAATTGAATATTTTCTTTCTACCCCAACCTGGACCTTTTCTCGGTGCTTAATAGTGCGTTTGGTAGCAACGTAATCTAAGGCCATGTTTGCCTTCCCTTTTCACATCACAGAGCACATAAGAAACGATGATACTACAAGGAGCACTGCAATAAAAGGAGGTGGCTGCTCTTCTGAAGCCCCAGGCCCTACCCTGCTACCCAAAGGGCTGAGAAGATCAATACTCCTGGCCCAGTTCTAACCTGCTCTTGGTACCCTGCACATTGGAAGAGAAGCTCTGGCTGCAATTCTGTGCTTCTACATTTCCCACCAAATGAATGAGCTTTTAATTCTTCTGGGATATGACTAAAATAACAGGAACACTGATTCAAGCTGAACTCTATGTCTGGTTCTAGACATTTCTAAACTAGATAGTAGATAGGAGAAATGAGCAGTATAGGACTAACATTTATTGAGTGCTTACTACGTATAAGGCATCATGCTGGTCACATTTACGTATTTCTCATTTGATCCTTACAACACATGGTAAGAATTTACTACTATTTTACAGATGAGGAAACTGCAGCTCAGAGAGGTTAAGTAATTTTCAAAGAGGAGCCAAGAGGCCACCTTAGATCATTCTGACTCCAAAACCCTTATTTTACCACCCCAAACAAAACTCAGTTTTAAATTCTGCCTTTTCATGACTGTTTCATATTCTTTATATATCTGGGCCTTAAAAAGTAGTAGTCACAATAAGAATTAAACAGTGATGACTGAAAGACCAGCACAACTAGAAGGTTTACAGAAACAACTGCCACAGGGTCCGTGGTGGGGATGCCTAGCATAACCAGAGGCCTAGAAAATGCAGACCACACACTGCAGAGCTGAGACTGATGTGTACCTCTGATATCAGTGATTAACACACAGATGTTCACAGGAGGAAACCTCATAAAGGGGAATGCTTTGGGCAGTCCTGGCTGCACAAGGGCAGCTTATTACTAATCGTGGAGGGGTCTTCCTCACACTGACACCCTCTAGAGACCCACAATCTGGTACATACACACTTTCCATAGCCTGTGGCTGTGGTCAACTGGTCAATTAACACTGAATGTCTGCCTGGGCAGGGCACTGAAGGTTCAAGTTGGAGCCCAAATCAGTGATAGAAAGTGGCTGTGGAAGGATTTTAAAGGCCTTACAGCATAATTTTGTGATCAGATGCTTAGTCTGAAACTGTAAAAGAAGTTCTCTTAGAACACGAGCTAGGATATACTCCAGGGCTCTGACATTCTGCTACTTTCTTTTCACTCTTTACCAGTCAGCTGTTTTAACTTTCATTAGAATGAAGACACTTTCTTCTCTAGCTCAGAATAACTGGCTCCCATAAAACCCTTTAGGGCAACATTAAATATAGCAACACATATTTCAAAGAGTACACTAAGAGTCCCCAAACATCTGATAAAGCCACCATCACCTCAAACGGCTACTGAAGCCAGTTTCCTGAACAGACACAGAAGGGGCATCTCCTCCTGCTACACCCAACCTGAATGATAGGCAGGGAGCTGTGACACCAGGCCCTCAGGCACATGTTGCTCCATCACTCAAGAATAGGAAAAAGGCAACCTTATGCTGGGGGCTGTTCCCCATGGCTGAGGAGGCTAACTAACAATGCCAAATGTTTGTGAAATTCAACTACTAACAACTTTAAATGCATTGGTCAATACTCTTTAACCTGACCAGGCCTAAAGCAACATGAAGCAATCAGACCACAAAAGTTTTGGACTCCAGCACAAGGGAAGAAAGGGACTGACAGGAAACACTTGGGTGTGAGGAAGTGAAGCCTCAGGTCGCAGAGACAAGCAGCCATCAACGTGGGAGAAGCAAGTACAGCTTATTACCCGTTAGGCTCATTGATGTACCTCAGACTTGAGCTTGCTTATTTATCATCCAATAGAAAATCTGAGTGGTGCCATACAGAAAAATTGTTTTTTATTTAAAATGCACTCTGCTGAAAAGGCGGAGGCTATGGTGGGGAGCAGGACGAACTTACTGGAATTTCTGGACAGCTGGGCGTCACTGCTGGACTTTATGACCTTGTAGCTGGCAGGAACGTCAGATGTTGTTGACTGGGACCGTTCTGGTTTCAATCTCAGCTTGCTGTGGTTTTCTAAGACTTGGGCTGCAGTTGCCAAAGCAACTTTTGAGTTCAGAGTTTGGAAAGAAGGGGAGGAAAAGTCCTCTTCTTCATCATCACCAATGTCCCAAGCATCACTGGTATTCCGGGCAAACTCATGAAAACTGGAGGCCTTCTTATTCTTCAGAGGAATTGCATTCACTTTTGATCGTTCTTTAATGAAGCTTTAAGAAAGGAGACATCATTACCAAGAAATGGTCTGACACATCTCACCATCCTTACTTGCTTAATATTATACAGTTTACAAACTATCCCATATACAATCATTACCTTCAGACAAAGAAACACCCATATCCATTCCTCATCTACATTCATCTAGGAGAGCCCTATGCTGCAGAGACAGATGCAGCAAAGACAGCAATGTTCACCAAATATTCCACGTGCTCCTCTATACTTCCCAGCCCCTTTGCACTTAGGCAAGGTTATATGACTAGCTCTGGCCAGTGGGCTGAGAGAAATGAGGCAATAGGCAATCACTTCGAAGCCCGAGTATAAAAGAACAGGTATGAGTTCTCTATAAGCTTTGTTCTACTGTGGAAACTGATGAGGCTCCAGATGGTGGCACTTCCTGCAGCCTGGATAACGGAGTGACCATTGGAGCAGAGCCTGCCCTCCACCCCGCCCGACTTCACTCTGGATATGTAGCGTCAGCAAGAAACAAACCTTTGTTGTATCAATGTACTGAGATATCAGAGTAAATCTGTTATATGGCACCATAACCTAAACTATTCCTTAGAGTAAATAGGATGTAAACTACTGGTAGAACAATAGGTAACTTTAGGTAGTCTATTTGTGACGTTAAACATTGAGTTCCAAAATGAACAAGTGGTCCTTTTTATTGTTAAAAGTCCTTCTGCTAGCTTTGAGGACATGGTCTCAGTTTGGTGCTACTCTGTCTTTAAGACTATTTTTTAACAAAGTGAGAGCAGCCTTAGGGCCAACATATTTGCAAGCAACAGGACTCGGCTTAGAATTTAATAAGGTTGTTTTTCACTGTGTTTATTTTTAAGGTTACTTTCTATTTGGGGCAAATGGTATTGGTTTTCCACTTAGAGAAGTGATATGGTTCATTTTTTAAAATCAATCTAATTGAGTAATTTTTTTTTTTTTATGCATTTAGTGATATAGAACGTGGCAAAGAATTGTGAAGACTTGAGGAACGCTAGATTTTCCTCATTGAGGAAAGAGAGTCTAGTCCCAAGAGTCATGCAGACCATCCCTACTTTCCTGAACTTTTCCTCGTTATGTCCCCCTCTTTGGGGGAACTTATTCTGATTCCAGAGGACTATGTGGTTGGAACATTTCTAACTCAGTCTTATCTAGCATCTCTCATATCCCAAATAGGGAAGCAGAGGATATAGCCTTGCGTAAGTTTACACCTGGGGACTAAAAATGCAATGGGCAAAAACATCATTAAAATGCCTCATTGTTCCCCTAGCAAGGCAGGGCAACTCTAGAAAACAAGGCTCTGCCAGAACAGTCTCCCCATTTCAAAGAAATGTCTCTTCTTTTGGGTAGAGGTAGGTGATCCCTGGATGAGTCCAATACCTATTATGAAAGACAGCTGTTATTAATACTGATAAATACAGACTGATAATTCATACAGTTCATTGGAATGTCTCTATTACTAACATCAAAAATGGAGTAAGGTATTACTTGTGGCATTATTTTCAAACACTAGTCTCACACAGAGTAAAGGAAAATATGTCACACCAATACAAGAGAGAACACAAGATCACAAGATGTAACAGCTCAAATGTGATGGAAACAAGATATCAATTTCCACCCACTAAATTAGGAAAGATTTAAACCTGTATTCTCTTTAGTCAACCAAGGTGTAGTGAGACCAGCTCTCTAACACTGCAAGTGGAGTAGTTTGTACAACCTTCTGGAAAACAATCTGGCAACAAACATCATGAGCCTTAAAATGGTTCATAATCTCCAACCGTAAAACCATAGTCAGAAAGTCAAACAAAAATAATCTAAAACAGTTTATAATAATGTTAATTATTTTGATTAAAAACTGCAAATAACATAAACATGTAGAAATTGGAAATGATGAAAGAAATTATGGTTCAGCCACCAGATGGAATGTTATACTGCTAGTGAAAATCACATCCTCAAGGCTATTTAATAATACTAGAAAATGATCTCAATAAAGTAAAAATTGGAACCAAAATTATGTATTTTTAATGACTGCTATATTTTTTTAAAAAGTATATACATAGAAAAGACCAGGAAGAAAATACATCAAAATGTTAACAGTACTTATCCCTGGGCTGTGGAATTATGGGTGATATTTAATTCCATTTTTATACTTCTCTGAATTATTCATATTTTCTACAATGAGCATATTATTTTTATTAGTCAGTGGAAAATGTTGTTTTGCTGGCTTTCATCAATCCCCAAAGTAAGAGTACTTATAAACCTACTGAATGAAAAATTGTAAATGAACAAGAGCCCAAATCAAATAAAACTGAAGCAACACAGTGCCAGAAGGCAAAATACTCTGTAGACCTACTGAGGCTGCATGTTCTGAACTCATCAATATGGTTGCTTCTTCTCTATAAAAGGAGATCCAGGATCCACAACCTGCAGTACATACCGCAGAGGGTCCACTGCCAAGAACAAATAGGCAGATGAGTAAGAAAGATCAGTCATCAATAAAATATTACAATAGGAGTATGTGGTTATTACTGTTTTCCTCTTTGGAGATTATGTGCACCTCAAGACAGCACATAATGAGTCCAACAAAGCGATATGGAGTACTTTGTATGGCGAGGTTAACTACTGGTTTTTCTGTTTTTTTGGTTTTTTTTTTTGATTGATGTTTCCTAAATATCCTCTTGATAATTTAAGAATTCTTTAAATAGACCATCAAATCAAGAAGCTGAATTTTAACCCAGGTCGAAAAACCGACTGGGTGCTGATAGTCTAACACTGGGTGAAGCATATGCACTCTGTGTTGAATTAAAACACTACACCAAGAGATGGGCTATGTGAACTTCCTATATAAATGAGGTAAATCAGCTGAGTGTTGGGTACATGAGTGTTTGCTATATATTTCTTTACACCTTTTTATGCAACTAAAGTATTTCATTATATTTTTTAAGCAGATGCAGATTCAATATAAGTAAACTAGATTAAGAATTATTCAAGTGATGAAGACTTTTGCAAATAGAAATCGGAAAGACATATTCCAACACAATGAGAAGGAAAGAAGGGAGGAAAGGCTGCCAATCCCTGTGACAGAAAGTCATGAGAGAGTCAAAACAGACCATTTTGAGGCTGCTAGAAATTATTTTAGGGATACCTACCCCACAAATCTCCAAACTCAACCAACCAGTTAGAAAAGTCAGCTCTGTCCTGAGGACAGGGATGGGAGTCTGAGGGCAGAAGAAGGATGAAAGAGGAAAGCAAGGGTGAAAGGTACCTGGGTTACCACTGAGAGAAAGCAAAATCTATAGACCAGAGACAAAGATGGAAAGATTTAAGGCTTTGAAGATTTTCCATGTTTATTAATTTTGTTCTCTCCACAGGAGATAATATAAATTCATACATGCATAATAGTTAACATTTATAGGCTATTTACTAGGTGCCAGACTCTGTGCTAATATTTACATATATCATTTTCTTACTAATGTTCATTCATAAGTCTATGAGGTACTATAATTATTATTTCCATTTATAGGTGAGGAAACTTAGGCTGACTGAGGTCATGGGCAGGCAGTGAAGTCTGGGCTCAAATCCAGGTCTACCTGACTGTAGGGCCTGCATGCACTTTCTAACACTCTACCAGAAAAACTGGTTAAAGAGAGGTTTGAGGTCTAGTAGGATCTGCAGCCTGGGAGGAAGAGTTGCCATGCAAACTGAGCATACAATCTCCCCAAGGGTGCACAGTTGACAGCCCTAATTCTCTTATAGAAATAACTTCCTGTCTACACAGAATGCAGTGTAGCCAATATGTTGGTAGCCAGAATAGGAAGAAGCTGCATCTAGGGATGTGGTCCTTGGAGGAGAAATGTCTCTCTTCCATTTTGACCCCAGCAGTCACAGTAAAAAAATCAATGCAGGTACTTCTAGCTTGGCGTATCTCTGGTTTATAGGCTGCCGCATCTTAACATGGTCCCAACTAAGTTATACCTAAGGTACAATAATGCCACAGTGTAGCTTGAAGTTTAACCAAGATTATTTAAACAGAACTATATCAAAATCACAACCAAGCTGGCCTCTGATAGACACCTTCACCACACCTCCTTACAACTGTAATTAAAGTTTAAAAAGCACTTTCACAGATAACTCATTTAACACTCAGAACAACTCTGTGAGGTATCTTATTATTTTTATTGTATGCATGAGGAAACTAAGGCTCAGAGAGGTTATTTGCCCAAGATCATGGACCTAGTAAGTGGTAAACAAAAAGGGATTCAAGAAGTGCAGGTGTAACTAAAACCTTCTAAGAACATAACAAAAGGCACATTTAACTTAGTTGTTTGATGAATAACATTTTTTTTTCTCCCCTCTTTAATTCCTCCCACCCACTTTGACCCCTGACCTATGGATGTTGACATTTCTCCTTAAGATTTGGATCTCTGAAGGAGGGAGATCTCCTCCCACACGCCCCCGGCTTATGGTCCGTGGCTCCACCTGGGGTGCAAACCCAGGACCTTCTGCGTGTAAAGCAGACATGTTAACCACTACACTATGGAGCCACCCCCGAATAATAACTTCTTAAATGTTAACAACTGATATTTTGAAAAAGAGTGGCTACTGGTTTTACTGGTTAGGAAGCAAAAGATCAATTACTCTGTAGTTTGATTAACACTATACTGTTTTACTGATATGGCTGTTCACTTAATTGAAATATGAAACAAATTCATTACAGAAAAATGTTTGACACTGGTATGTCAAATGTTTGACACTAATAATGGATGTGAAGCAAGTGGAGAATTTAGTAACATTCAAATAAATCCAGTCATCTCAATAACTAGTGTGGCTTCATGTGAACTACCTTTATAACCTGGAACTAAGATATCAATTCAGAAAACAAAAAATTTAGAAGCTTGGCATACCATCAAGTAGCCAATGGGGCTGCTCAGCAGTAAGACTAGTATTCTCTAAGCTATAAAAATTATTACAGGCAATATTATCACTAATGGTAATAATATGGCAAATTGAAGTTAATATACACAGACAAGGAACGACTTAGTGTGCTCATGCAGTTTAAATGATTGAAGACCCAATGAAAAGGCTTCTGCTATGTTGGGGATTAACCATACATACAGTAATTAATGGCAGTCTGAAGTGGAATGATAATCATGTAGCAGAGAAAGTAATAAAAATGTTCCAACAAGGTACTAAAATAAGGGTAATAAATGTTTTATAGTAATAATCTGGAATTGTAAAATGGTCCAGTGCAAATCTATATGTTGTCCCATGTTGGAGACTATTAATACCAAACCACCACATGCATGAAAAGGGGACACGATCTATTCAGTGACAATTATATTCCTTCCAAATTGCAGAGCTAAATGATTACCTCTATTGAAAGTATGAATGCCACTCTGCTGAATGATCGGTGAAAACATTCACAGTTTTATATCATTAACAGGAGGGAAAACAAGAGTATATAAAGTTTGTCTTGGCAGTTGAGGATATGATGATTATCCTCAAGACCTGTCCTAAATATAGAATCAGGGAAAACTCAGTCAATGACAGGTACAGACAAGGTAGAGTGATTCTGACTGAGGTATAAAATGGGAAAGTACACCCACTGCCTTATGTTTGGTGGTTAGACAGGTTTATATGTGAGCCATGTGTTTATCAAAGGCCATGATAAAATATGTGGGAATGGATCCATTACAAATCAACAAATCCTGCTTGTGAACAAAACTGGCTACAAGAAACAGAATACTCAACTGTGGTGCTTAAATTGTAAAGACCTTGATGTCAGGGCACTGAGCTGATTGATATCTCTGCAATTCTCTTGATCTTCCCCTCAGGTTACAAGTTAGCTGCTACAGCTTTAAGCACCTCATCTTCACACTACCACATTCAAAAGCAGAAAACATGAGTAGAGGCAAAATGAGGCTTTCTTCACAAAATGATCTCTCTCTGATCAAAAAAGAACCTCTCCAAGAATCCTCCCTCAGGAGACTTTCTTTTATGTCTCATTGGCCAGAATCCATGGAATGCACCCACTACAGACCAGTTGCCAAGATTACCAAGGAATTATTATAAAAGGCTTACACTAATCCAAGTACCAGCTCTAAGTACACTGTCACATGATCAATAGCTAAATCAAACTAGGTTCTTGAGCAAGGAAGAAGCAGGGGGAGGGGAAAATGTTGGGTCAGTAATCAACAGTGCCTGCTACACTGGCCAACAGACCAGATATTAGATTTCATTCTACTTAATGGAAATATTACATGAACATCACAGAAAACATGCTCCTCTTAAGAAGAACTAATACAGGTATAAACTAAGAAACACTAAAGAAAAGCCCACTATCTAAGTAAATTCAATGATTTCATTCCTTTGAAACATTCCATAAACGTATACCCAGTGCCTACTATGTGCTACATGTTATTCCAGGTACTGAAGGTATAGTGGTGAACAAAACAAAGTCTCTGCCCTCAAAGACCTTAGAGTCTAATGGTTTCTGACATAAAAATTGTGCATCTTACAAAAAAGAACAGTAGTCATGCTTCCAAAGTAATTATGAAGGCCATACCTTCTACATACAGACCAAATGGCAAAAGAACGAGTTGGCAGAACTATAGAAAGTTCACTGCATTAAGCTTATTTAAAAATATATTAAAATATTGGTAATACATATTTGATATAGGATTTTTCTAGGTATTCAAAATACTTTAATATACATTATCTTTACTTCCTCCTTGACTGTGAAGGAAGAGTGGTATTAGTACACAGAGCCCAGAGGATGAGAACCTAGGTCTCCTGCACCTCTCAAATCATTCAGTTTTTTCTACAAACTATAGCTTTCATAGAAATGTCTCTAAGATCAAGCATGCCCAAAGATAGAGGCCAAAGTTCTTAGAAAATCTGAGAAGATGACCCATTTCCCTACTTAAGTTTACGGTGGCTGAGTGATATAATTTAAAGTGCGTTAATTTCCTACTTTGAACTGTTTAAAGGTAAGAAAATTGCTCATCTTCTGGCCCAAAAAAAAAGGAGAGAAGCTAGAAAAGGTCAAAGTGGAAAGTGTCATTTCAGCAAAGTAGGGGACGGTTCGGGGGTGATGGAAGAAGTACTCGCATGAAAGGAAAAACATCTTGACTTACTTTTTGGTGAGCCGAGGGTCCAGAGGAGGATGCTGAGCTCCATACACAGGCTGGATGCTAAAAGCAAGAAAAAAGAAAGAAGTTGTCAGAATACTAAATATGTTGGGTGAGGACCATCCTCATCACAAAATTGGAAAAGACTTTGAGAAACAGATCACCTCCAAGAACAACTATATATAATCCATCCCCAAAAGACAGCAACCTACCCTTTAAAAAAAAAGGTCTTTGAGAATGTTCATCTTTCCTGATGAGGTTTCAGTGCCTTATACACCTAATGTCAGAAAGTCCTATCTATAAAGGAAGCATGGAAAGATAAGGGGCTTTAGAATTGGAGAGAGCAGAATTCAAATGCCAGTTCTGGCATCCACTATCTCTAAAACTTGCACTAAATACCTGACCACTTTGAACCTAGTCTCACATCTGTAAAATGAGAATATCACCTACTCCAAAGGATCACTTGGGCTAAAAGACAATGAAGCAACACTACATATCAAGGAAAGGTGACCCATGGAACTCTCACACACTGCTGGTGAGGGTATAAAGTAATACAATCTACTTCAAAAAACAGTTTGGCCACGTCTAGGAAGAACAAAATGTACACACCCTAAGACTCAGTATTTTCACTTCCAAATCTATATCTTAAGAGAAATATATACATACGTGTAACAGGAGACATATATAAAACTATTCACAACATTATGGTTCCTTTAGTCTCAAACTAGAAATAACCCAACAGAGAAATAAACTGGAATATGCTCATATAATAAAATACTACACAGCAATTTAAGTTACAAAGTAGGGCAGCAAGTAACGATGTAAAAGAAATCTTACAAATGTTGTTGAGCTAAAAGCAAGCAAAGGATAAAAGAGTAAATACTGTATGATTCTACACTTCAAAAACTGGCAAAAGAAAAGATTTCTATTGTTTAGGGATGCATCCATAGTGGCAGCATAATAAAGAAAGCAAAGAGTGATTAAAATAAAAGGATGTGGTTGTCACAAGGAAGGAGGGAGGTGTGATAGAAAAGAGACACAAGGGGCCTGTGCGGTGCACACTTCTGGGGTGTTCACTTTGTGATATAGCATCAAGTTATCATGTCACATAATTGTTTGTGCATTTTTCTGTGACGGGCACACAAGAATAATCATATATCAAGCCAAACTACTGTTCCAGTACAAAGACAACAGAAAAACATGTTTCAACATGTAAGAACTCATGGAATATGGTTTTCTTAACTCGTTACCGAAGGATTACTAGAGGAAAAACTTCAATTAACAATGAGATAAATGTAGAAACTATAGCAAAAGGAATGGTGGAGAGCATTTCTTTAATTTAATCTTAAGACTAAGTCTTAAATCCGAAGCTTTATGGTTGCAGAAGAGAATGTAAAAATAATGTAATTGGCAAATGTGAAAATGGGACAAGGGAAAAATTGGATGAATAAGTATGTATGCTGATATCATCTTTTACTGGTAAGGCTCAAAAGATATTTAAGGCTGATAGCTCAAGTAATAGAGGCATAAGTAGGTTTCAAGATATAAAACTAAGAAAAATAATATAGTCAACTAAAAGCCTGTGGGAAGGGGACAGGAACTATAACTGCTAATGGTGGTAGGGAGTCAATAGATATTGTCTGAAGAAATATGGCATAAAGTTATAAACATAATCAGCAGAATAAAAGGATAAGCTTTCCAAATTATCAGACTATATACCTGCATACCCACCTCCCAAAGCAAGTAGTCTGATTTTTTTAAAGATAATATTAAAAACAGAACTAAGACCAAATGTACCAATCATTCTAATAAAAATAAATGGGTTGAATTATTAAAGGACAAAGAATTATTATCAACAAGGGACTGGTTAAATAAATTATAGTACATCTGTTAAAAAAGAATGAGGCAATTCTATATCTACTGACATGAAACAAACTCGAAAACATTCATTAAAAAAAGATGCACAACTCTATGCATAATATGGCACCATTTTTGTAAAAAACGTTAAAATAAAATATATCCACGTATTCATATATAATTAGGGTTATGTATTCATAGAGTATCTCCGAAAGAATATAGAAGACACCAGTAGCAGTGGTTTGGAAGAGGAACTGAATTACTGGAGGACGCGGTGGCAGAGAGACTTAGTTTTTATTGCAAATCTTTTTGTACCTTTCTGAATTACTATCATGTATATGTATCACCTTTCTTGAAGAACTAAATTAAGCAATCTTAAGAGGGTTGGGAGGTTTAAATGGGACAATGTGTAAAAAGCTCTTTTAACACAATTCCTGGTGGGGGATAACACTACAAGGTAGTGATAGATTTGCAAACATTAGAATGCTACCCAGCACACAGAGCCCAAGAAATGGTTTTCTTTCTCCCTCTCGGTTTTGTAATTTATTTTCACCCAACATTTAGAAAATAGGACAAGTTTACCAAGTACTTCTTTGACATACAGATGTGATCCTAAAGTTGCTTTTAAATAAAAATGTAGCCCATTCAATCATTTTTACATTGATTTCTACTAAGATTCCAGAGGGAATGTTCCTGTGTACAGATCTTTAGTTACGGATACAGCCCCTACCTTTTTAGCTATAAAATCTCTACTCCCTAAACTGGAGGTTATTCGTTAATTTATAAATAAACCATTACATATACTACTATAGAAATACAAACAATGCTACTTTAATGGGTTTACAAAGTTTCTAAGGCAAAGGAAAAGAGAGAGAAAATAAGAGGGATCAAAGAATAGGAAAGTTTGGCTTACAAAGGCTTAGACAAAACAAAAATTAAAACACACAAAAAAACACCAAATGGGTCATTGATCTGTATTTTAATGTTTGCAAATACTCTCAGTATACTTGAACTCTCCAAGTTCATAAGCCTCTTTGTAGTGAAATATAAAGATCAATGCAGGGGGAAAAAAGCAATCCTAATTATATAGGCTTAAGGGTCAAAGGCCCTTAACTATCCAGGGAAGAGAATTTAAAATCGTGGTGGACTATTTTTTAAAAATATCAGTCCAATGTACTAGCACAGCCAGAAAGGCCAAAATAAATGATAGACTTCTTCAGCAAAGATATCAGAGCCCAAACTGAATTTAACATATTCCTAAACCAAACTGTGCTGTTTCTGCACCTGGAACACTTCATATAATTAATCGGTTTATTAAACCTCAAAAAGGACAGGCAAGAAGTTAGAAAAGGAAGAGAAACCAGATGTTCAGAGACTACATGCAGACAGACTAAGAGCCTAGCAACTAAGGTGCTCAATTTCCTGGTATTTATAACTCACCTGTCACCTGTACTATCTCTAGTCCTTCTAAATCCAGTCAATTCTACAGCAGGCTGTTCTCCACTCCGTCTTCCAAACATACCTTAATTACTAAATCGGACCCTTCTCCCTACTCCCTTTTCAAAATCCTATCCATCCTGAAACATTCCCTTCAAATTCCAGACCCCTCTAACTGCCCCATCCCCCTCCAAAATACTTTCTCTGACCCCTACAGCCAGCGCTCCCATGCCTTCTCTGATTCCCTAAGAAACCTACGTCAGGACTTATAATGCTTTTAAAAAATAAACTATTTTAAAAAACAAACTAGATTTAGATCATTATACCAGGCTCTTTATGTTCAACGTCTACGTGAGAAATAAGACATGGAGTTGAAACCCCAGCAGACTCCTCCCTTCCTTCCTAGAAAGCCATTTTATTGAATCCGGCATTTTTCATCCTTATTTTTGTTTTTACATTTTTATCTTCTATGTCTATATCCCTAATAAATAGTATTGTTTTGCATGTTTTTAAAATGTTATATAAATGGCATCACACTGTATTATGATTTATTTGACTCTAAATCATAAATGCTACTTTAAATATTACTTAATTTCATGGCTGGCTGTCTGATATCTTCAAAACAAATTTAAAAAACATTAGCTCCAAAAAAATATGTAAACCATTCAATTCACATTTTCAAAAAGAAGTAGACAAAACTATAACATCCATGAACCCATCACTCTGATTCAACAAATTTTAACATTTGTCACATGTCTTTAAGAAAACAAAGCATTAGAAAGTCCCAATTGTAGTCTCCAGGTCCCATTCCCCTTTCTCCCCAAGAGATAACCACTATCCTAAAGTGGGTATGAAATCCTCCCCATCTGTTTTTATACTTTTCTATGTATTCACATATCCATAAACAACATAAAATACTTTTTTATGTTTTTAAAACTTTACATAGAAGACTGCACACTGTGCATATCATTCTACATCTTGCTTTTCTCACTCAACAATGTGTTCTTACCCAGCTCCACTTTTAAGTTATTCTGATTATACAGAAGTAACATATGCTTAGTGGAAAAACAGGAAAGTCAATTACACACAGCAACCTCACCAGGGGAAGCCATGGTGCCAAGTAAATTTTCAGCTTCTAAAGGGCAGTGGTGGTGCATATCTTTTTCTATAGTCCCTTCACCACATGGCAGAGCACGACACACACCAGCAGGCACTTAAACAATACTTACTGAGTGAACACTGGAACTCTGCAAAAATCTGGCCTCTGTTTTAAGCTGACTCTTGTTCAGCTAAACCTAAAAACTAGAGGCAAACATGCTGCATCTCAGAAATCACATTGCATACGAAGAGCAAAGAATGCCACAGGGTGTGCTGCAACTGTGACAAAAAGGAGCAAAAATCCTGGTCCACCTCCACCATTCTCTTTAGTAAAACCAATACCACAGAATGTATTGGCATAGCTGGTTTACGTAGTTGGAACATTGCAAAAACCTTGGTAGGAAAAATCAACAAGTGTTTGCTTAGCGCTAACAAAGGAGCTAAAGCAAATATTAGACTAGAGCTATCCAATTTAAATCAAACATGTTGGCAACTGATTCAGGTTCACACACTTCTTTGATGGAAATCTTTCAGAACTATTGATCTACGCAGTTTCTGTGATAATTTAGTATCTTCTAGTCACTTACTTTATCAGTAAAACATTTCTAAGCTAAGAACAGGTTGTAACGTACCTGCTCAGACAAGCTGGGACCATTACAGAGTCTACTATCAGATTCATTAATATTATGAAAAATGACCAAATGACAGGGAAGGCTCCTAACTGATTTAAGTGATTAGACACTTTTCTCAACTTTGTTTAATTCTAAAAAGAGTTCCTTGACTTTAACAAAGACTTTTACTTAAAAACAGAGAGAAGTCCTTCCCAGAAATACTGGAAATAAGAATGTGGGGAATGAGCCAGGCTTTGGCTCATATTTGTTTCTCCTATTCCAACTCTCATCCACTTCCATCCACTGGAAGTGTTCACATCCTTGAACTGGATGAGGTGCTTTGACAGACGGTGTCTTAATCTCAGCATAGACTGAGGGAAGGGGGAAGCAGTAGTAGAAAGAGCATGGACTAGGAGTCAAGAAATCTGCAGTGTGATTTGCAGCAAGTTGCCTCCCCTCTCAGGTCTGTTTCTTTACCTTCAGTGGTCTTAAAGTCAATTCTAACATTCTACAATTTCATGATACTCAGATGTTCAGCACGGGCAGCAAGCCACTACTTTCAAAAGCATAAGACAGAAAAAGCCCACCTTCAGCACCCTACCTGCAACTACTCTACCTATGAATCGTGTGTGGTGTGACTGACAGAGCAAAAGAAAAATAGCCATGATGGAATAGGTAAGTTTAAATTCAACACGTGAACGTGGTTCCACAGTGTAGCAGTTAGCACATCTGCTTTACACACAGATCCACGGTCCATAGTCTGTGGCCATGCCACCCTGAACAAGCTCAATGTCTGATCTTGGAAACTAAGCAGGGATGGCCTGGTTAGTACTTGGATGGCAGACCGCCTAGGAAGACCTGTAGGCATAAATAATAATAAAATAAATAAAAATAAACTCAACACTCAACTTCAGAACGGGTAAGAGCCCTAGAACTCACTTAATCCAAACCTTTCATTCCACAGATAAAGAGATTGAGCATACAGCATTTTAGTACTTTGCCTTAAAATTTGGCTTTTTCTCTGAGGCTATCACACCACAATCTTAGCTGACCACCTAAGCCAGAAACCTGGGGGTGACACCTCCTTTTCCCTCACTCCCCAAATTCAATGATTTACCAAGTCCTGTGTATATTCTCAAACTTGACCTCTACTTGCCTTTGCCCTTGCCCTAGTCCTAGTCCAAGCCATCGGGGCCTCTCCCTCTACTGCCTGCAATAGCCCCTAACTATACTCATTCCGATTCCCAGAGGGGGTCGGGAGTGGGTTGAAGAGTCAGGGGTGTGGGGGTGGGGGTAGAGGAGCTGAAGTATTGGGAAATGTGTAAATATATGTGGGAAGGGTTTTTGTCCCAATAACTGGTGGGCCTTCCTGGCATTTAGTGGGCAAGGGCCAGGGATGTTAAATGTCCTATAGTCCAGTACAACCCAGAATTAACCCTCCCAAACCACCAAGTGTGTATCCCCACCCTTAATTATTGAAAACATTTGTCCAGGCCATTTTCCTTAGGGCAGCCAGAATTTTTAAATTTTCAATTATTTATTTAGTTTTCAGACTATTTTTATAAATGCAAATCTGACCATGTCACTGCCGCTATCAACCTTCTAATGGCATTCCACTGCTCTTGGGTAAAGATCAAAGTCCACAGCTAGGCCTATCTTTCCAACCATGAAGGGTTTGGAAGACTCAGAGTGAGGATTTTTTTTTCTAACTACAAATGAGAAGTCTGTAAGAGAGGCAAGAAGAGAAGCAAGAAATCCAATTAGAAGGCTACAGCAGTAGTGTAGGCAAGAGAGGACTCAGTTTGATCCGTGGTAGTAGAGATAGAAGTGGTAAGAACAGTTCAGATTCAGGATATATTTGATGAACCAACAGGACTTGCTGCTGAATTTGACCTGACAGGAAGGAAAAGAATCAAAGACATGAGGATTTTGGGTCTGAGGAACTTGGTGAAAGGTAGGACCATTAAGTTAAATGAAAAGAGTAGCTTTGCAGGAGTGGGCAGATGTAGAATTCAAGAGTTCTTTTGGGCGTATTAAGTGTGAGATGCATTAACTGTTCAAGATCCATATGGCAAAAGCCTCCAGCTCTGAAACTCACATTTCTTTCAACTAATTTGAGGCTCTTTTCTTAGTGGTTCTCAAAGTGCAGCCCCCAGATTAGCAGCAGCCGTGTCACTTGGGAACTTCTTAGAAGCTCAACTTCTCAAGTTCCCTCTTAGACTTACTGAACCAGAAACTCTGGAAGTGAGGCCTAGCAATCTATGTTTTAACAAGCCCTCCAGGGGACTCACTGAAGTTTGAGAACCATTGCTCAAAATCATACGCCTCATCACTAAAGAACACCTGATACCACAGCTATCTCACATTAGGCTTATTTGTGCCTCTATAAACCCTCTGCCTAATTATTAACAAGTATTTTTTTTTCCCCTACCCAGGACTCACTGGGGGCTCCAGATACATGACTGATTAAAGTTTTTCAATTCTAGTTTCAGAAACTGGAGCAAGGGGAAGAAACAAATAAAAATAGGGGCCACTGTAATTACAACTATCATTTTCATAATAGCTAATATTATCGAGTACCTCCTCCATACTTTCTATGCATTATCTCAATTAACCTTCATAAAAGCTTTGGGGCCCTGTTTTACAGGTGAGGAGACTGAGGCACAGAGAGGGTAAGTAACTTGCCCAAGGTCACATTGCCAAAAGTGGCAGAGCTGGGAATTTGAACCCAGGGTTCCAGAGCCTGCATCCTCTTTTTTTTTTTTTTTTTTTGAGATATAATTGACAAACATGAAAGTTTAAGGTGTACAATGTGTTGGCTTGATACCCTTACATATTGCAACTGACTACCACCAAAGTGTTAGCTAACACCTCTATCACATCACATAATTATCATTTATTTTTTCTGGTGAGAACACTTAAGATCTAGTCTCTCAGGAACTTCAAAGTTTATAATACAGTGTTGATGACTATAATCACTATGTTGTACATTAGATTTCCAGGACTTATCAACTAGTTGCAAGTTTCCAGAGCCTGCATTCTTAACCACGTGGTACATATTGCCTCCTATCTTCCTAGGCATCCATGCAAGGACCATTTGGTGTATCAAGCACATGGGTTCTTGTGAATAACTGAGAGAACTTAAAAAGATGTTTAATTCCATCGAGTTACCATATGGCCCAGAAATTCCACTTCTACATATACTCAAAAGAATGGAAAACATAAATCCACTCCCCCCCAAAAAAACTGCACGTGAATTTCGTAGCATTATTCATAATAGCCAAAAAGTGGAAACAACCCAAATGTCCACCAATTGATGAAAGATAAACACAATAAAATGTATCTGTACTATGGAATACTATTTAGCCATAATAAGGAATGAAATACCGATATATGGTACAACATGAATGAGCCTTGAAAACATTATGCTTAATAAAAGAGGCCAGAAAAGGTCTCATACCACATTATTCCATTTATGTGAAATGTCTGAAATAGGTAAATCTACAGGAACAGAAAGATTAGTGGTTGCCAGGGGCTGAGTGGGGGTAAGGGGAAAGAGTGACTACTAATGGATATGAGGTTTCTTTAGGGATGATAAAAATGTTCTGAAATTAGTGGCAATGGTTGTACAAAACCGACCATACTAATACCACTGAATAGTGGGTGAATTTTTATGATATGTGAATTATATCTCAATAAAGCTGTTGTTTTTTAAAAGGATGTTTAATTCATTATGAACTTAGGCTATTTTACTAAATATAATTCCTATTTGTTGCCATTAAGGTTGCTGGATCATGATCAAAGAAACTGAAAGAACCCTGCCATTGCTTTGAATTTTTACCTTTGAATTAGCAAAGGAGAGTAAACTAGTTTCACTTCTAGGTTACAGTGAATCTAAACACAGTCATCTATGTCATTTCTCCACCCAGGAGAAAGTTCTTCACTAAGGTGGAAAGAGCACAAATGCAAAAATTCTATTCTTGAGAAAATGCTCTAACATTTTCTTTAAATCAAAGCACTTACTATCTAAAAGCAGTTTTTCTCCATAACCAGGGACTCCTGGGCTTCCCTGCTAAAAGCACACAACTAAGTAATATTTTTCTTCAACAAGCAAGGTACTAAAAACTGTTATCAACTGTGGCAACATTTTAATGTCTTAAGATAAACAATGAACATAAATACCTAATACTAGGGTAAGGATCTGAGAAACGTTCTTTTATTTATTTTTTATTCACCTCCCATAGTTAGATATCTTTCTGTTACCACGTATTTGACCTCCTTTACCCTATCTACCTCCCCTCTCCCCACTCCTGTCTGGTAACCACTAGTCTATTGTTCATGTTCATGAGTCTCTGTTTGTCCTGTTCATTTGTTGCTTTTAGGTTTATATCTCACATATAAGTGATATCATGTGATTTTCAACTTTTTCTGTCTGGCTTATTTCTCTTAGCATGATTATCTCAAGGTCCATCCATGTTGTCACAAGAGAAACAGACTTTTAAATGTTTACTTGCTCTAATAATAACAGTAGTACTAATAATCAATATTTATTGAGCAACTATAAAGTGCTAAACAAACAGTGCCCTTGGTTCTTTACAAATAGGATGTTTAATTTAGTACTCACAGTAACCCTGAGGAAAGTATTTTTATCCTCATTTCATAGATAAGGAAACTGAACTCCAGAGAAATTAAGCAAATCATTTGTCCTTGATCACATATGTAGAGAGTAAAATAATAACCTAAGTCTTTCTGAACTCAAATGGTCTCTCCTCTATCCCTCTACACTTTTCAAAGTGAAAAAGGAATCCAGAAACTTGAAAAAAAAAACTCTTCCTATCTTACAAAAGTAGTGCTTTGAAAAAAGATGAATGTTACTATAGACCAAAAGAGGAAATACAGAAAACAAAAGATTGTTAATAACAACTAGCAGTCAGTAGGCACAAAAGACCATGTCAGGTCCCACATCTCATATACTGTTTCCTGATTGAACAGTTTTCCCATTGATTCTGACTATAACCTTAGGATGTCAAATTTAATGATCTCACTATGGAAAACCCCAGAGGACAACAGTTAGTGAGACTGGAGAGCTCACAGACCAGGAAGGAAAAGGAATCAGTTGGCAGGAAGTGGTGCTTATCTAAAACATAAAAGTCTTTAGCACTAATATTAACACTGTAATTCCACAGCACTTTAATCTGAAGCTATCTCTGCAATTCCCTTGCATTATTTTAATACTGTATTACTAAAAGCTGATTCCCACTCTATTCTCCATATGTCTAACTGGATTCTAAATAAAATAAGACTACTGAATAGCCAGCACTGACCCTCATTTCTCTCTAGCTACTAAAAAAACAAACAAAAAAACCATAAGTTCAAAGGATTATCCCAGAAGGAAAAGACCTGAATCAATTAGGAAAGGTAGCATGTGGGACACAACCAAACATGAATTTCATCACCAAGTAGACTGTGGCTGGCAGGAATCTTAAACTCACAATTGAAACATACACTCCTCTTTATATTACTCAGGACTCTGCCCAAAACAAATTGAAACTGTAAACCAACAGATTGATGGATGTACAATTGCTAAGCATCTCAACATACACAGAAAAGGGGGGTGGGGGGGAGTAGCTTAGAAGGTCTGCTCTCCAACCAAACAACTGAAGAATGAAAAAAATTAGTGCATTTACACAAAAAGAACATTATAATGCAGGGAGTAATACGTCACTTGGGGTTGAACAAATCCTTAGAAAAAGGTAAAGAAATAACCTCAATTCTCGGGTCACCCTGTAATAATTCCTAATGGGAAAAGGCCAACTCTAGATAAAGTAAGGTTGAATTTGAGAATTTTCCTCACTTCTTCTGACCTCCTGCAGACTGACCCAAACTCCCAGAAGAACCTTGTGGGATCCAGGAAAAGGATTCATACCTGCTGAGCTGGGGGAACGACGGAAGGGCCATCCTGGTGCAAACAAACACCTGTGCGTGGTGGAGACCCCCTCAAGAGGGAGTTCTTTTTTAAGTGAGTAGCAGCTCTGGGGATGGCCCTCCTAACCCAGGACGGACACTATCTACTCACCCAACTCCACTACCCCTTACGCCCAGACTCCGGCCACTTCCCAGCTGAGGGCAGCCCCTCCTCGAACCTCCACCCCAAGACCCCGATGTGCTCCCACACTCATCCATCCCCAAAGCTCGGTGCCTGCTCCTCAGCCTGACAGCTGTCCTGCAGCCTCCACGCAGCCCCAGCTCCCCCAGCCAAGGTTTCCCAAACCAGCCTCCCAGGTCAGTGGCGCCCCAGGCCCGCGGGATTTCGGGCTTAGTATCTGGAAGGGTTTGATCCAATACTCTCTTCCTCTCAGCGTCCTGGGCTCACCTCCCCGGCAGCTTGGCGCTCCTTTTCCAAAACTGCTTGCTGTTCTCGGCGGCCATTGCTCTCGCCCGGGGAAGGCCTTGTGGGCGGGCCAGGGGGTGCCGGGCGAGATGCCCCCAGGACCCCGCAATCAGAGGGCCAACCCAGGCCGCTTCCCGGCCGCCGGTCACCCGCTCCCAGCTCCTGGGAGCGCCATCTTGGATGTGGGCACCCCTCCACCCAAAGTCGCTGCCATTGGTGGGCTGCCGGGCCGTGGTCAGACAAACCAATCAGGAGCCGGAATCCTGCAAGCCGCTGAAGCTGAATGGTAACGTCAGGAGCTGGGCACACAGGTGGACCGAGAAGGCGGAGCTTGGACAAGCAGAGAGGCGGGGCTGAAAGTTCCTTAACTCCGAGATAGATAGAAGCAGGTAAAGGACGTTTGGGAAGGTGGAAAGGGTACTGTTTTCTTTGGGGAGAATGAGGTTCTTGACTCTAATATTTTTTCGGAAAGAGAAAGCATATGTATTTGCTCATATATTTAAATTTTGGCCTAAAAATAAGGGCCCATGTGTTGCTTGCAGCCCATTTTTACAATGTCTCGACTCAAAGACATTCTAGATATCACCCTCCGCTTTCCCTCTGATTTTTTCTTTTTTTAAACCTGTGACAGAAGATCAATACGGATCCGATAGCCCAGGGTTGCTAACTGTTCAACACGCGAGTAACGGTTAGATCAGAAGTCTCCGTCTCCTCTGTTAATTCGTCACTGTTGAAGGACTTGTGCTGTGAGTGAAGTTCAACTGCTCTAATCCCTCTTTCAACCAATAACTGTCACTTTCTGACTAGGAGAACCCAGATGCTGACAAAGTATTTAGAAAATATTCTTATTTTATTCACCCAAGTCAGACTACCAAATATAGATATACTATGTCTTGCAAGGACATAGTATATCTCCATGATACGAATCACAACGTGATTAAGGATATACCCCCGACTTAATTTTCCTTATTGATCTATTATAAATCTTTTACCTTTGAATTATTTTCAATCCTGTTTTGACTCAGAATGAGATTTAATATTAGCATTTTGAATCTTTTGAATCTCTTTGTCAGTGTTTCTTTCTCTTTTTGAATGTCTGTGGTTGTTTACCACAGTGATTAGGCGGGTGGGCAGGGAGAATGCACCAATCCAAAAAAGTTTCTATCCCAACGAAGGACTGTTGGGTAGGCTTGCCTCTTATCCGCACTGCTGTTTACTGCTACCACATATCTTTTCACATGTTGGAGAATGCTTAAGGACCCCCTGTCTAAAGAAGGACCTTCTTTTATACGCCCTCCAATGGCTGCTTTTGCCCCCAAATTTCACAGCCATGGGATTGTATAAAAGGACTATCTTTACTTTTTCTGGACCTTTCATGCTTTTATAGACTTTCATCTTGTCTCAGGTAGTCACCTTTATGGTCATTTAATCCATCAAACAAGAACTCCTCTTTTAATCTTTTAATCATTTTAGCTGCCTTTCTTTGGCTGTTCTTAGGATGCAGTGATCAGCACTGCACACTGAGCTCCAAAAGGGGTTTCCTGAGGTTTTGTTTAAGCTGATATTTTGTCTTTATTTTGAACAACTAGAACTTTTGCTGGCATTTTGGACTTTACAGGAGTTGATGTCTTGAAGAAATAATCTACAGCGACCTAAATCCCTTTCTTCGGTGGATACATGCAGTCCAAAGCTCATTATCTTAAAGGTATCATCTGAATTGTCTTCCCCACATGAGCTGCCTTACTCTTGTCCATGTGGCAAATCACCTGTCACTTTCCAGCTTACTCACATAGCTTCAGCAATGGTCCAAAAGAGCTCCGAATTGATTGGCTTGATATTTCACATGTGGAAAGCAGAGTATAACTTGTGTACCTAGAAATATCTCAGAGTATTCCTTTTTCTTAATTGTTTATTAAATGTTATACAACACTGATTTTCTGGGGATGCTGTTAATATTGTTCAACCCAAAGAAGCCCTATCATTCCTATTCTTTGTTTTCTACATCTCAGTTTCCTATTCAAGATTTTTAAAATTCACTTCAGTCATCTGGCAGTCACTTATTACATCGTCTTTAATAGGAAAATTGAGATCATTGGGTCCTTTCTCACCACCACGACCACCCAAATCTAAACACACCAACATCCTTATAGCATTATAGCAGACTCCTGTTAGGCCTCCCTGCTTCCACTCTTGCCCCCTTAGAATCTATTCCCCTCACAGCAGCCAGAGAGAGCCTTTTAAAATGTCAATCAGTTGCATCACTTCTCTGCTCAATACCTTGGAATGGTTCCATCACACCTGGCCTAAAACCCAAGCTCCTTAAAGACCCTAGATGATTTGGTTCCACTCTTTTCCTTGCTTAATCTGCTCCAACCACAGTTAATGGCCTTTTCGCTGCTCCTTGAACATTCTAAGCATGTTCCTACCTCAAGGCCTTTGCATTAGCTATTTCCCCTGCTTGTAATTCTCTTCTGCCAAGTATCTGGCTGACTTGCTCCTTCATTTCACTCAGGCATATTCCCAAATGTCTTCACTTAGGGAGGTCTTCCCTAACCACCCATCTTAAATAGTGGGCTCCACCACTCTATTTTTCTTTAAAGTACTATCACCACTGGCTATATTATGTATTTGTTTGTTTTTCATCTCTACCCCTAGTATATAAACTTCACTAAGGCAGAGGTTTTGTTTGTTTTGTTCTCTGCTATAACCTCGGCACCTAGAATAGTGCTTGGCATGTGGTAGGTGCTTAATATTTATTGAGTGAGAGAATGAAGGGTATAACTATTGTTTTTTGGTTCTGTGTTGATCATACACATTTTTAGTTGGAAAATATAATAGAAAATGTTTTCTAACCCCTAACAGGATGTGCCTACTTTACTAAAGATTCTATAAGTTTGCCTATACTCTTGGTTGAAGAACAGTTTTCCTTTCTTGGAAAAGGTCGTTCTCTTCAAACCCTTTTGCAGCTTTAGAGGAATGAACCTGTACCTAGAATGATGAGGGAAGGAAGCTGCCCACCTAGCCAGGAGACCAATCGAATCAACCCTGTCCATCAAATGGGTGATAGCTGTGGCAGCCAGATTACCCTCACACCAAACTTTGCCCCACTAAAGGTAAACTTCATTGGTTTGAGGTTTCCAAGGAATCCTTGGGGCACTTTTGTTGGAGGCCCTAGTGACTAATGCTTCTCATACTTCAATATACATGTGAATCACCTGGACATCATGTTAAAAGCCTAGATTCTGATTCAGTAGATCTGGGGTAGAGCCTACAATTCTGCATTTCTAACATGCTCCCAGGTGACACTGATGCTACTGATCTGTGGACCTCGCTTTGTAGGTATTCAGTTACTAGAACAGTATGGCCTGTGATCCTAGAATTTATCTCAAGGGTTTGATTATTTTGAAACTTTAAGTAGAGGACTCTCCATGTTGTCTGGCTACAAGTTTTTACTTTTTCTTCCTTAACTTCATAGTCATTCAAAGGAGAGTAAAACAACTTAAATTACAGCAAAGTAGAGTTAAGGGAAAGAGCTTTGCATGGGTTGAATGTGAACTCAAAAGAGGTAGGTGTATCCCAATCCTTAGAGAGAGTTCAGTGGAAGAGATAAGCTCTGAGACTTGTAGAAAAAGAGAAAGGCCTGGAGAACAGGAGAGAGGAGATTTCAGAGCAGGAGCTTCATGGGGAAGATAGAAATCAAGAAAAAAAGCTTTTGGACTTAATTACCAACACTTTACTGGCAGACTTTAACTCAGCGAAGGAGTAGAGTGGACCCAATGATGAGAGGAAGGGTTAAGAAATTAAAGCAAGAAGCAGCCCTCACAATGCGCTGCAGAATGTTGGATCACCCAGGGGATGGTAAGGTCAAGCTGGGATCTAAGAGCAAGCACTTTTTTGGTACCTAAGCAACCACTAGAAAGAGCCAAATGAGAAAGATCACTTGTATGATAGAAGGCAAAGGAATAAGCAAAAAGACTAAAGAAGCAAGAGGTTGTTGGAGTAAACCCAAGAAGGAGAGGGTTGTTATCAAATTGTAGGTAGGGGGAGGAAAGATTAAGAATTTATTTTCTGGAAATTTATTTTAAGTCAAAAAGAGGGAGAAAGCTCTGTTAACAAAGATGTTACTTGCCTTGTAACTAATAACAAATAGAGAGGAAATGAAAAGAATATAAAAGTTTAAATGTGAGGAGGTAGTTATACAAATTATGCTACATGGTTGGTAAGCTTGAATCATGCTGTGTTGTTAAAGTGTGCAAATTTGAATGCTACCTAGAACATCAAAGAAGTTTGTGAATTGATGTATGGGAGAAGGCAGAATGTACAATATCTTTGCCTGATTTCAGTAAAAATATGTGGGTTTTGTCAAAGACTAGAAGAAAACATGGAAAAATTAAGCAAATTTTATTAGATGGTAGAATTATACACACCTTTTTATTTCTTTAATGCCACCATTTCAAAAATCATCATGAAATACATGTCACGCAATAAACCAGGTGCTGGCAAATTTGTTCTATAAAGGGACAGATTGTAAATGTTTTTTTGTTTCACAGGCTATACAATCTCTGTTACAACTACTCAACTCTGCTGTTATAGCACAAAAGCAAACATAGACAATATGAAAATAAACTAATGTGACTGTGTTCCAATTAAACTTTATTGGTAGACATGAAAATTTTCACATATCATGAAATATCCTTTTAATTTTTCTCAACAATTAAAAAATGTAAAAACCATTCTTAGCTCACATACCATACAAAAACTGATTTGGCTCATGGGTGGTAATTTGCCAACCCCTAAAGAATGAAAGAATAAGTAACATATGATAAAAAGATTAGGAAACAAAAAAACCTTAGACACAGTTAAAGTGCCCCTGTGCCCCTCCTTGATCCCCTTCCCCTCCCTCTCTCCAGTGACGGCCATGATCCTGAGTTGTGTTCAGCATTCTCATGCATGTTGTAGACTTTTACTACATATGTGCATATCCATAAACAACATGTTTTTCATGTTTTGAAACTTTATAAATAGCATCATACTGTACATATGCTTCAGCAACTGGCTTTTTTTCACTCAGCATTCTGTTGATACATAGAGCTCTAGTTTAGTGTTCCACTATGTCACTATTCCTCATTTGTCATGTCCAGTTATTTTTATTCCAAACAGTGCTCAGTTAACATTCTTTTACACATTACCACGTGCAAAATTTTCTCTAATGCAGCCTTTTTCAAAATACAGTTTTGTCATCTGTTGGAGAATTGAAATAAAGTCTAAAGTTGTTACTTTTAATGAAATAGAATAGACAGGAATAGAAAAGCCAGAGAATGATGCATGTAATATGAATAGGCATCATCCCGCAAAATTTTTGTTTCAACTTTATATACACTTACACATCCATGTGTATGTGTGTTCGTGTGTATGTGTGTACTTGGTTGTAATGTGAAGTGTATTTCTTAAGAGGTTTTTGTCATAAAGTTTGAAAACCATTGCTTTATTTCCTAGGAATATTTAGGAAAGGCATTGCTAGATCACGGAATATGTACAACTGCCACTTTACGAGTTACTGCAAAATGCTCTCCAAAATGGTTTTGCCCATTTCTATTCAGCCTCACTGCACTAAGAGTTTCTATTGCTCTACATCCTCACCTATAGTGGGTTTTTCTCATGGGATGTTAAATATATAAACAATATAAAACTAATATGTACAGTTCAACAAATAATAACATTTGCACTCATGTTCCCACTCCCCACACCATGCAATAGGACATCACCAGTACTTTAGAAGCCTCTTGAGGGTTCCTTCCTATGGGCATTCCCCTTTCTTACCACTTCGGGTATAATCATGTGTAAAACTTTGTATTAATCATCCTTTTGTTTTTCTTTATAGTTTTTCACCTGTGTTAGCAATCATAAATAGTATATTGTTTATATTAATGATAGTGTATTGCATCATTCTTCTGTTGCTTGCTTCTTTTAGACAACAGTATGGTGTTGAGATTTAACCATGTCTGTGAGTGTAGCTATAGTTCACTCATTTTCATTGCTGCATAATATTCTATTTTATAAATAGCACAGTTTATCTCTGTTACTACTAGTGGGCATTTGATTCTTTCACATTTTGTGCTGCTATGAACTCTGCTGCTATGAACATTCTTATCCATGTCTCCTGGATAAGTGGACAAGTGGAAAGGTTTCTCTAGGATATTGATATAGGAGTGGAATTGCTGGTCTGGAGTGTATGCATACATTCAACTTTACAAAATAGTACCCAGTTGTTTTTCAGAATGGCTTTATTACTTTACTCTTCTTCCCGAATGGGATGAGAGTTCCATTTTCATTTCCTATAACATGGTTTCAACAGTAAATAAAAACTGGGAGGTGGGGGGAAGATGGTTCAAAGTCATATCCTAGAAGGAGAACATAAGGCAGAAAAGTAGAAACTTTAATATCTGTTCAGTCACATGTAAATCTCTTCCTTCTTTCCTTCTTTCCTTCCTTCCTTCCTCCTTTCACAAATTTGTACATGATACCAACTCATAACATACAAATAGGTATGTAGTAGGTTGAATGGTGACCCCCCCTCAAAAAAAAAAAGATATGTGCACATCCAACTCTCTTAAACCTGTGAATGTGACCTTATTTGGAAAACGGGTCTTTGCAGATATAATTAAGTTAAGAATTTTGAGATGAGCTCATCACAGTTTACTCAGTTGGGCCATAAATCCAATGACAAGTGTCCTTAAGAGAAAAGACACAGACAGAAGAGGAGGAGGCAATGTGACCATGAAGACAGATTGAAGTGATGAAGCCACATGTCCAGGAAGGCCTGAAGCTACCAGAACCCAGAAGAGACGAGGAAAGATTCTCCCTGAAAGCCTTCAAAGGAAGTATGGCCCTGCCAACACTTTGATTTTGGTCTTCCAGCCACTATGAGAGAACAAATTTCTGTTATTTTATGCCACCAAATTTGTGGTAATTTGTTGCAGCAGTCCTAGGAAACTAATACAGGATATAAAGAGAAAGTTGATCTCTCTCATATCCTTGACCCATAGCCACCCATTTTTCCTTCCAAGCAGCAACCACTGTTGCAGTTCCTTGTGTGTCATCCTTCTAGAGATATTCTTATACAGCCCCGTAATAATTGGCAGGGATATTCAAGATCGTTTGACAAATGAGGAGTTTGAAGCTTAGAGAGAAAGAACCTTGTCCAAGGACCCTAAAGCTAATCAATGGCAAAGATGAACAGGAATCTAGGTTTCTTATCTCTTGATTTTGTACTCCTTTGAAGTAAAAGAAGTATCCAGGAGCAGATTTTGATATTAAGATAGAGAGAGAGAAGAGGAGGGTACCAAGTGAATGAAGGAAGGGAAATACCATAGAGATAATAAAGAGACATAAAAATTGTATGATTTTGCCTCATATTGGCCTCAGTTCAATGCAGCATTCTACCAGGTCATTGACAGACTCTATAGATAGAAATTAATCTTTCCATCTAACTAGCTTTATATTATATTCCAGGTGCCAAACTATATTAAGATCTGTTAACATAAAGCCCCTGCCCTCAACAAGTGTAATATCTTTAGGGGAGTCAGCTGGTAAGTAAAGCAGTATGACAAGTCATAAAAAATAGAGGTGTGTACTACGTCCTAAGGAAACACAGAGTGAGGTATGGTCCTCTCTATTTAGAAAGCTGGGAAAGGTCTTGAATTTAGTTCAGTAGAAGTTTACCGGGTAAACTGGGAGGAGAAAACATCCTAGGCGGAAGGATGAAGCATCTATAGAACTATGAGATTCTACAAGGATAAGCTGCATTTGAGAAACCACATGGAAGACACTGTCAGTGCCTTGCCCATATCCTTCGACATCTCTATGTGCTCTCTTTGCCCTGGGAACAGCCGTCAAACAAAGACTCTCAGGGGTTGGTGTGTAAATAACCCAGCTACACCCCTCAAGTGGGGTAATTCTGAGGCATGTGTTTCTTAGAGTTTCTTTACAGGATTAAGCTCCTATTGTCCACGGTGGTAGTTGGCTTAATAGCTCACCTTTTATGGGCTGCATTCCTTTCCTGTATCATTTTCTACCTCTTCCTCACTGGTGTTTCCATCACCTCCCCCAAAAAACTATTTGCACTCAAATCTTTGTCTCAGGATGAGCTTCTGGGAGAATCCAAACTAAAATAAACCATAAGTGGCTCTACCTGGTAATGACAAAGAGTGCAAGGAAAGAGATTCAGTGACAGGAGATACTGGAGAAGGACCTTTTCATGGTGGACTTCTAATGCCCTATAAGGATTGTGTAACCTTTTCCTCTAGGCAATGGGGCGTTCACTGAAAGTTTAGTAGGGGCATGACATGACCAGATCTGCATTGTAGAAAAGATCATTGCAGTTACATATCTAATCATTAAATGGTTTCCCCTACACTTAGAATGAAATCCAAACTCCTAAGCATGGCCTAAAAGGTGTTGCATTACATGGCACATGCTTGCCTCCCAACCCTCTAAAAACTGTCTGTTCGATTGGCAATCGTTGGGTTATTGTCAACCCAAATGGCTCAGCAGAGTCAGAAGCCAGATGAAGAGTTCCACTCTGTGAAACTGTGAGGAGCAGAGCTCACCTCCTACTGTTCTAACTAAAATTCCCAGCTCCTCACTTTCTCGCCCTTCCTTGTGAACTAAGTCATGTGCTAATAAAATCTGTCCAACCTTGACTTTGAATCAGGAGGAGCTTGTAATGCAAAGAGACAGAAAATAATATATTCTTCTAGTGGGCAGTGCCATTTGTGGCAGCAACACCCTGTTTGGGGGAACAGCCATGTCAGCAGCAACACCCAGAGTTTGGTGCTAAAAGGTCTCTTAGTTTAACTATGACATCAAATGCTGATTAGTGGCAGTAGCAGCATCTTCAGTGGCCCAGCTCTGTGGTGTGATGTTGGCTACTACCCAATAAGCAAAACCTGAATATAGTGTGGCATACTGATTGCATTAATGACCTCAATTCTTCACCTCTCCCTGCATCTGTGCTATCTTGTCGGACCTTCTCATTCTGATTCTGGACTCACCTTTGTGACTTGCTTTGGTCAATGGATGTTAGCAAACACTACACGAGTGGAGGCTTGAAAAGCACTTGTGTGATTGAGCTCGCTTCTTGTCTTAGTCTGTATGGGCTGCTATAACAAAGTACCATAGACTGGGTGGCTTATAAACAACAGAAATTTATTTCTCACAGTTCTAGATGGGTTCTGGTAAGGGTTGTCTTCCAGGTTGCAGACTGCTGACTTCTCATTGTGTCCTCACATGGTGGAAGGAGCAAGGGATCTCTCTGGGACCTCTTTTATAAGGCTGCTAATTTCATTCATTCCATCCTCATGACCTAGTCACTTCCCAAGGGCCCCACCTTCTAATGTCATCACCTTGGGCATTAGGTTTTCAACATGTGAATTTTGGGGAAATACATTCAATCCATAACACTCTCACTGTTGACCTCTGCAATTGCCGTTAGAACATGTCTTGGCTAGTCTATTGGATGATGAGAGACATGTGGCACTAGGCCAAGTCTCACTGAGTTATCCCAGCTGAGGCCACCTAATCAGCCAGTTGAGCTTCAGATGTATGAATGAGCTCAGCCAAAGTCAACAGAGCTCTCTAGGCAACAAACAGCTGACCCCAGACACTCAAATGAGTCCAGCTGAGATCAGCCCAGCTCAGCCCAGCCCCAGATAAGCTGAACTTATGAACTAAATACTGTTCATGTTATATGCCACTGAGGTTATCTGGAGTTATTGTGGCAATAGATAACTGGTGGTTCTCTAGCCCTTTCCACAAGCCTTTGAGCTGACTTTTCTGCTTAAATCAGGCAAGAGTCAGTATTTGTTGCTTGCTCTAACTTTCTCTGAATGTAAATTAGAAACACAGGATCAATGGAGAGATTGAATTAGGAGAGACTTTAGCATACTTACAGTTAGAGCATTGGAGAGAGTTATATTTGTTAGGACATAAGTGTGGCTGGAAAATAACAGCGCTTTAAACATGATAGAAGTTTACAGTTTTTCTCATGTAAAACCCTAAGCTGGATGGCAGCTCTGCTCTGTGAAACTTTCAGAGGTCTGGGCTCCTTGTCTCTCTCCACCCTCTGTTATGTCCTCACTCAGTTGGCATGGCTCCCCACCACATCCACACTTCAGCCATTGGGATGAGAGAGAAGGAGGATATGACCTTGTCCTTAATATTTGGTGGTTATGTTTATTTCTTCCCCTTTTAACCCATTTTTTTTTCTTAGAAATTGGTCTCATGGCTGCACTCAGCTGCAAGAGAGGCTGGGAAAGGCAAACATTCTAGCTAACCATGTGTATTTCTAAAAATTCTGCTCTATGCGAGGAGGGGCAAAGAGATAGTAGTAATTCCTACCATAATAATTAATAAAATAAGGTCTCTATGATAGATTTTAATAGCCATTTCTTTCCTTCTTCCTTGTTAAGGGGGCTCATTTCTTAGAGAAGTGAGGCAACTATGTTCCCAGTCTGGGCATAAGTCATGATTTGTCTAAACCAGTATGGCAGTTCTACTCAGCTTTTCCAGGAAGTTTGCTTCCCCAGCCTCCTCTGCAGCTCTAGGTAGCCATGTGACCCAGTTCTGACCAATGAGCCATGAGGGGCAGACTGCTGGGGGTTCTGGGAAATGATTTTTTCCCTATGAAAGGACAAACATGGAGAAGAGTTTACTGGCACACTCCTGCTTAGAATACTGGTGTGAGCGCTAGTGCAATCAGCTTATGACCACAAAAGACAGAGAATTACAGATGTCAACTTAGAACTCTGACACCTTTTCCAGGATTCAAATGATCTTGAGAGATGAATAGAGGTAAGCCAAGTGGAAAAGGGGAGAAAAAATATTTGAGCAAGTGGGAACATTGTATACATGAGAAGGAATGCTCAGAGACACCCCTGGGAAGTTGAATTGGACTTTGTATGTAGCAGTGTGATTTACTGTCAGAATTACCTCCTTCAGAATTGGGGCTAGTTTCCCTGATTGTCAGCTGATTCACCACCAAAGCATGACAGGCATTTTCCCTTTGTAGGTTTAAGAGTAATGCCCATTTCTTCCCCCATTAGAGAGTTAAAAGACTTTCGTTTTGGACAGTCTGGACTCCCAAAGGCAGAGATCTAAATTATGTGGGTAGGGGGTGTTGGCTTGAAAAGTTGAGGGAGAAAGAAATAGATCCTAGCCCCTACAGCAAGTGGGATTTCCTTATCCTTGACAGAGTGGAGAGGTGTCTGCTTCTGCCCGCTTTGGGGCCTGTGTTTGACTTCTTCCCAGACTCTGGAGAAACAGGATGTCTTAATGGGTTAGCTGCATGGACACAGGAACTGAGCTCTAAGCCCCAGCCTTTGGGTCTATGAGCAGTGGGACAATTGGGGTTGGACATCAAGCTTCTCATAGTGAACACACCAGCCTGAAGTCCAGAGCCCAAAGATTTCAAGATTGGGTGAACTTGGGAATTCTATGTGACTCCAGCAAGGGATAGGGGAGATAGGGAGTAAAACAATACTGATTGAGATAGAAATTTCTCCCCAATTCCTTAAGGAAGAGGGCTCAGTCAGATTTATTATTTTTAAAAAATAAAGGTAAAATAATAAAACTACTTCTTGCATTAGAGCATTCAATTATGGTACAAATTCATATTGTGGTATACAAAGCCAAAGAAAAGCATATGAGAGGTCATAAATTATCTCAGTAGCTTTCTTTTAAGTTGATGGATGTTTTACCAGAAAATATAGAAGAGAGATCTTTAAGAACTCAAGCTTATATGTATACAAAGTATCTATTTTCATCTTAAAAAACTAATTAAATTGATCTGATACTGCCTACAGCACCTGATACTCCTAGGTAGTCTCCAATGCAAGTATTAACCAGCTTCCAAAATCAGATAAGATCGGGCATGTTCAGGGTGGCATAAATCAAAATAGAAAATAATTTTAAAATAATAACAAATGTTGGTAAATATGTGCTGGAACAGGTAGCTGGCCTTCTAGTTGATCCTCAGTGATTCCCACCTCCTGGTATTTATACCCTTGTGTAGCCCACACCCCATAGTCCCCTCCAGGGTTTGTGTGTATGAACAATCAAATGAACTTGAAATGATGAACATCACCACTAAGATTAGGTTAAAAAAGGTACTGCAGCTTCCATTTTGGTCTCTCTCAGTCTTGAATCACTTGCCATGGGGAAAGCCAGCTGCCATGTTGTGAGGACACTCAAACAGCCTACAGAAAGGTCCACGAGGTGAAGAACTGAGGTATCTGACTAACAGCCAGCAAGAAACTGAGACTTCCTGCCAACAACCACGTGCGTGAGCTTGGATGAGGATCTATTCCCTCTAGCAGAGCATTCAGACGGCCACAGCCCCAGCCAACAGCTGGACTGCCACTTTTGTTGACTGATTCTGGCTCAGATTTTGATTCTGAGCCAGAATCACCCAGCTAAGCCACATTTAGAAACTATGACATAAAAAATATTTGTTATCATAAACTTCTAAAGTTTGAGATAATTTGTTACAAAGCAATAAGCAATACAATATTTGAGGGGGGAAATCATCAAATATACTCAAAGGGTTAAAAAAAAAGCAGTTTTTTATTCTACTTCTTCTTAGCCACCCAAAGATTCTCCTCAGAGGGCAATGCCCAAATGCTAGACTGCCACTACCCAACTTTCTGTTGTGAAAACAAGATATAACAGCATTTAAATCTTTATTTGTTCAAACTACTGTTATTTGAATCTGTTCTTTGCAGCCAAATGTACTCTTAAGTGATATAGGAGCCTTAGGCTGTAAAGTCTTATAATGTGCTCATTGTCTTTGTTATTTTCCTCCCCTTGACCCAATAATGCAAGAGATCCAGCTGAAAAGAGCTAGCAGCAACTATATAAAGTTGTGAAAAGAACTGAAAATATAAAGTTCTTACTGTGATTTTATTAATCTAAGATGCCGTCAACTGCACCATTATTTCAGGAACCTCTGAGAGGAAATATAATATTTAAATTTTTATTTTCTACTTATCGAAATAATTTTTTAACTTATTTAAACACAGATTTTGAAATCACATATCAATACTTATAAAAATATTCAACTTTAGGAGTAATCGATAAAATACAAAAAGACTCCCTCTTTCATGTCGACATCCTTAGCATATTTGCTTTTATCTTCATGCCTGTTGCCTCATAGTAACAAAATAGCTGCGGAGGCTCTAGGCATCAAACCACATTCAAGTTAAGAAGGAAGATGTAGGAATGGTGCCAGCCACATCATCTTCTTTTTATCAGGAAAAATAAAAGTCTTCCTAGAGCCCCAGCAGACTTCTGCTTGTACGTCATTTGCTAAAACCGTGTCCCATAGACACCCTTGATACAAGCTCATATGTGGAAAAGCAAATATTTTGCCTGCGTCTAGGTTCGTTGCCATCCTGAACAAAAGCTTCTGTTAGCAAAAAAGGAGGAAATGGGTATTGGGAAGGAAGCTAATAATGTCTGCTGCGACACAGCTTAATAAATTGTAGTTTGACATGCATAATAAATAGTAGTTGCCCTTGGCATAAAGTAAAAATAATAATAGCAAAAATACTTATATAGTACAGTGCTACTATGTTTCAGTCACTCTTCTGAATATTTTAAATATATTAAATCATTTCCTCCTCACAGCAACTTTGCAGGGTAAATGCTGTTATATCTTGTTTTATTTTTTTTTTAAATTATACCTCATCTGCTCACAATTAGATTTACTATAATCCTTTGTGCAGGACATATTTCTCATTGCTCCATGCATGGCTCTCTGTTATTTACTCTTTAAATATTAGTTATTTTTAATAATGTAATAGTTACCCTCAAGTCCTCTACCCAAAATAAAATGAGGATCTTGTCAGTAATTCAGATCTGACAGGATGGTCTACCCAGCCCATTTCACTTCCTTCTCTGGCCCAAGGCAATCATCATCTAGAACCCTGAGTTCATCATTTCTTTACTTTCTTTATATAGTTTCCTTATACAATATTATGGTTTTGCTGCATCTACGTATAGTCCTAAAAAGTGTATGTATATGCATTTACCGTATACCTATGGTTGTTTTTAACTGTCATATCTTTCTTTGGTACTCTTTTTTCACTTACTACTACATTGCTAAGACTCATTCACATTGTTGTGTGTCGCTACAGTCATTTTGACAACCATTTAAAATCTATCGTGTGAATATGTAGCAGTTTGTTCATCCTCAAACCATTCTTTATTGAAGTATCACATATTTAACGACTTTTTCTTTTCTGGTTATTTGCTGGTCTATCTCTGTCACACCTAGGTTCGCTAATAGTTTAGTGTAATTTGAGAGATTTTTCTACATTCTTTGTAATGGCTGCATGAGATCCTGCCTCCTCTGGAAGACTCTCAGTCACACATTGCAGAAGTTTGCCTTGTGTTGCCGGTTATTTACACTGGGCTACCTGAGAGAGGCTGACCAATAAAGACTTTGATTTGATGGGCGTAGGGCACACAGAGAGCTCTTAGTCTCAGCCAAGAGGAATATCGGGGGGAGGTAGAGAATGTCAATGCATTGTTGAATATTTCCTTGTTATGATCTGTAAAAGATAATTTAAACAGAACCACTTTAAAATGGAGCCGGAGCTGCCATGCATGTCTTATATCTCAAATCTTTGGAATATTAAAACAAAGCAAAATAACCTTTGCACTGGACCTAAGCAACCTTGTGCCTTGCAAAACTGTTTGCAAAGGTAACAAGAAAGCAGTTATTATGACTACTTGACTGAAAATTTAAAACACTGTTTAGAATTACCGTCACTATGTTATATTATCTGAACCAATAGAAATGTCTTCCTTCTGTTGATGTAATTGTTCCCTTTCCCTTTCTCTTAAATACCTGTTGCCTTTGTTTCCTAATCAGAACACTATTTGTGCTTCTGCCTGAATCAGAGTGTCCCAAATAGCTATTCTTGTTGATCTCAATAAATACTTGCTGCCTCTCACTTTGAAAAGGCCTTTCATTTTTAGGTTAACAGATCACTTTTGCTTCCCTGGGCAACCTGGCAAATGTGAGAACTTTGGTCGTGACCACTGGGATAATCAGAATTCCTTGCTCCTTGGCAAATTCTTTAACACTCTTCCCCTTGAATCTAATTGGTATAATCTAATTGCTCTCACCTTGAATATGGGCCGGCCTTGGTGACTAAAATCTAGGGTGCACTAGAAGCAACATGGTGAGACTTCTGAGGTTAAGCTAGGGAAAGGCGATACAGCTTCCAGTGGCTCACTCTTTTGGGACACTCTCTCAAGAAAAGCCAGTCAGCAGGCTGTGAAGAAGCCCAAATGAGCACCCTCAGAAATCACATGAAAGTCCCCTATGGAGTAGAACTGAGACCTCCCTCCCCCAAACTGAACTAGCAGCAGCTGCCAGACTTTTGAGTGAATGAGTCTTCCAGGAGGGGGCCCCAAAATTCATGAGTGGTGAGAAGTCATCCTGGATGTGCCCTGTCCAAATTCCTCGTCACACTTAGTGAGTTTTAAGCTAACCCCTGTGTTGTGTCCAAAGTCCTCACCCAGAATCCATGTGCATAGTAAAGGGTTGTCTTGTGCTACTAAGTTTTGGAGTAGTAATTTGTCATGCAAATTAGTAAAATCAGTTAAAAATAGTAACTGGTATACCCAATTTTTTAAAATTGTGCTATTATATGCATACAAATTTAAGATTGATATTTCCTTTTGATTATTTAACTTCTTTATTACTAGAAAACATATAGCTTTATATCTGGTAATATCTCTCCTAAATACACTTATTTTTTATTTTAATACAGTCAGTTCAGCTTTCTTTGGATTAGAGTTTGCATAGAATATTTTATCCCATCTTTGTATTTAATTTATTTATATCCCCGTATTTAAAGTGGGTTTGGTATTTTTAAAATTCTATTTGACATCTTTGTCTTTTAAATGGCATGTTCAGATCATTTACATTTCATGTAATTATTGATATAGTTGAATTTAAATCTGCCATCTTGTTATCTTGCTACTTGTTTTCTGACTATCTTGTCTGTTCCTTTATTTTTTTCCCCACCCATCTTTCCCACTCTCCTTTCCTTTGGCGACTATCAGCTTCTTCTCTATATCTATTGGTCTGTTTCTGTTTTGTTTTGTTTGTTCATTTGTTTGTTTGTTTGTTTTCTTAGATTCCACATATAAGTGAAATCATATGGTATTTGTCTTTCTCAGCATGACTTATTTCACTTAGCATAATACCTCTAGATCCATCCATGTTGTTGCAAATGACAAGATTTCATTCTTTTTTACTGCTGAATAATGGTACACCTAGTTTAAAGATGTGGAAGCTGAGGCATGCAGAGGATTAATATACAATAAATGGGGAAGCCAAGTTTTGAACTCTGGCCATTTGACTTGAAAATTTGCTGTTCTTAATCTTGACACCTCCCTTATAATTGTCTATAACCTATTTCTTCCCTTGCATTTTCGGGATACCCTTGATGTCTTAGAATATGACTAATTAACTTGTTCCCCAACCCTAGGATTAAACTGAGGAGTGCAGTGCTTCCAAAAAAATACACATGCTGATGCCTTAAATATAGCCCACTCAGAAAGGATTAGACTGATCTGCAGATTGTCAAATGAGACCTTCTCAAGTAAGATAAATGCTTAGGTCAGGGCCTAAAAAACAAAGTATATTTTAAAATAAACATTACACACTTTTACTGAGTTCAAAAGAGTGATGTTAAACTCTTTTACAATATTTTGTTGTATTAGTAATTTTTATTTTCTACTATAATTTATTTTAAAATTTACATAGAGATATCTTTAATTTAAAACAATTTGAATGCCGCTCTGAACGTGCCCAATCTCGTCTGATCTTGGAAGCTAAGCAGGGTCAGGCCTGGTTAGAACTTGAATTGGAGACCACCTAGGAATACCAGGTGCTGTAGGCGTTTAAAAATTAAATAAATAAATAAAAATAAAACTATTTGAAATGTAAGTATTCAAAGATGGAATCAGAATCACTTCTAATTGTGTAGTATTTGAAATAATGTATCATTTTCAGGAAATTTCACAAGTAAACTAAAAAGACTTTATGCTATCACCAAATACCTTTTATGATAATATTTTAGCTCTTGGTTTAGAGTAGGACAAAGTTATCTAGCTGTCTTTCCATGATGCCGGCTTTCACCATTTCTGGAACTAAGGAGATACTGTATTAAAGAAAGCTACACCAATGGTTACCAGAGAAAGAAAAGGATGGGGGAAGGATATAGAAGGTAAAGGGAGTCAAATATATGGTAATAGAAGGAGACTAAACTTGGGATGGTGAGCACACACTATACAGATGATGTATTATAGAATTGTACACCTGTAACATATAATGTTATTAACCAATGTTACCCAATAATTTAAATTAAAAAAAAAAAAGAGAAAGCTACACTAGCATAAAGGCAGCCAATGAGATTGATTTAATGATCTGGATTTATTAGGAACTCATGAAATAATTATGTTTTCATAAATTTATTTTTGTTAAAATTGTGTGTATGTGTAGTAATATACTTAAAGGCTTATAAATAAAAACAGTGGTCTTCTGCTCCTTCTCCCTACCCCTAGTCATACTTCCCACAGGCAACCACCTTCAATTCTTTTATTTCCCTTCCTATTTACCTTTTTATCTCTAAATTATATACTTGTACTATTATTTCTTGATTAATCATTTTTAGACATTATCTATTGACTTCCCACCATGATAGGTGAAGATTTCTTAGCCTTTACACACTATCCACTGCCTTTTCTCCTAAAGTCTCAAAATGTCTGTATCATCATTCATGAGTATAAGACTACCACTTTACAATAAGTGTTAGTTGCAGTAGTCAGAAGAGACATGATGGTGATTGGATTATGGTGGTGGCACTAAGGATGGGAAAAACAATGACTGATTCAAGAGATATGTGGGAGGAAGAGTAGATGAAACTGAATGAGTGTTTTTGGATGTCAGGGATGAGAGAGAGGGAGAGGTACATGGGAAAATGGGTATATGGATACTGATATCATTTACTGAAGTAAGAAACACTGAAGTAGGAGGTTGGGGTGGGGATAGGAAAAATTGTAAGCTCAATCTGGGACGTGTTGACTTTGAGCAGTCCAAAGAGTACCCAAATGGAGGCAGAATAGTTAAATATGCAGGTTTTAATCTCTAAATGGAAGACTGGACTGGATTGGGAGTCGTCGGCATAAATGGCAACTGAATTATGGGAATCAGTGAAGTGTAAAGTGAGAGAGTGTAAAGTGAGAACAGTGTCTTGGTTTGTGTATTGAGAAAAACTAACATTTCAGAATAAGCAGAAGGAAGTCAATAAGGGATTTTGAGAAGGACTTTCTAGAGAAGTGATTTAAAAAAATAATAATAAGGTGAGTTTGCTATCAGAAGCCAAAAGAAGATCCTTGAAGGGATAAAGAGTGGTCAAGAGAAATGATTAAAAGGAAGGTTCCAGAGAGGGCAGGAGCATGAGGCTCTGGAACACAGGCAATAGTAGAGGAAGAAAGATACTTCATTGTAACAGAGAAAGAGTATGTATGTGGAAATGAGATTTGTGAATCTCGAGGCATAAGGTTTGGAATTGTTGTTGTAGATAATAGGAAAGGAAGTAAGTAACCAGGGAAGTATAGTGGAATTACCTAGCATTGTTGAAGGCCCAGTTAAAATTACAGAAGTACCAGTATTAATTATCCTCGATCTAAAACACTGAAGGTTTGGAAAAAGGTATATAGAAAATCCGTTATGGGCAGGAGTCATTTGGTGGAGAGTCTTGTTATTTCAGCTTGTTGTTTATAATTTCTAATTCTATTTGCATCAGTTTGGAAAAATTCTATTTTTTGGAACAAGACATCTTTTTGTACCTGGTAACCAAATACATTTAGCCCAGACTCAAGAATCAATTTTTTTCACACACCCCCAAAAAGACTTACACAAGCAAAAAAGAAATACCTTGTAGGATAATGTTTCCTTCAGCTTTATTCAGTTCTCCCATTTCAGGCACAAAGAAGACAGATAGGTGTATGCAAGGTTGGGATTTTTGTCTGCGTCCATGCTTTCAGCAGATCTGGGCTAGGTTTTTGTTTGTTTGTTTGTTTAGCTACACCATCAGGTAGACCTAGGAAGCAAGGGTTTGAAGAGGAATAATGGTCTGGAAATGGTAAGAAAATCCGAGAGCACAGCAGCCCCATCTCCTGAAAACATTTCTCTCTAAGTTAGACAAAAGATGTATTAAAGATAGGACACCTAGAGAGAATGAGCTTTTTGTTGACTTCTTAAAAATTAAACAGAGTTTACTGACAATGATTTAGCTAGGTTCCTGTATGATTTGGTTTAATCCCACAGCCTCGGTTAAAACAAAAACAAAAACAAAGAAACAAAAAACCACTTTTGTATTGTTGTATTGTTTTCTTTTAAAAGAAACTGATTGTTAAAATACCTTTCCAAAAAATTAATTTTTGTAAGAAAACATCCCAGTGGTAGACAAACAATTTACCCAGATCCAAAGAAGAATTTGAGGACAATTCATAAGTACAGGTAGCAGAATTTTGGCCCTGTATTAGTCTGCTACAACTGCCATAACAAAGTACTACAAGACGAGGTGGCTTAAACAACAGAAATTTATTTTCTCACAATCTTAGAGGCTGGGAGTTCTGGGTCAAGGGGTTGGCAGGGTTGTTTTTTTCTGAGACCTCTTGGTTCTAGAAGACCACTTTTTCCCTGTTACCACATGGTCGTTCCTCTCTCCATGTGTGTCTGTATCTTAATCTCCTCTGCTAATAAGGAGACCAGTCATATGGGGTTAGGGCTCACATTAATGACCTAATTTTAATTTAATTACCTCTTTAAAGACCCTACTCTAAATGTAGTCACAAGGTACTGGGGATTAATACTTCAACATATAAAATGGGGGGGGGACGGGGGACACAATTCAGCCCATAACAATCCTTTTGACCCTTGCCCCTCGAATCACACCTGTGAATATAGCAAAGGGACTTTGTAGATGTAATTAAGATAAAAGATTTAAGGATAAAGAGATTACCCTGGATTACCCAGGTGTACCTAATCTAGTCCCATGAGCTGGCAAAAGAAGAGAACTTTCTCCAGCTAGAGGCAGAAAGACTCCAAGTATGAGAATTTGGTGCACCTCTGCTGGCTCTGAGAGCCCACAGGCAAGGAAGGAGGCCTCTAGAGCAAAGGGTGGCCCGCAGCTGATATCCAGCAAGGAAATGGGAACCTCGGTTCTACAACTGCAAGGAAGTCAATTCAGCTAACAATCTGAAAGAACTTAGAAGCAGATTCTTCCCCAGAGCCTCCCAATAAGAACCCAACCAGCCAATGACAACTTGATTTCTGCTGTGTGAAACCTGAAGCAGAGAAACCAGTTAAATCTTAAGGCAATCGAGACTTCTGACCTATAGAACTGTGAGATAATAAGTTTGTGTTGTTTTAAGCTGCTAAATTTTTGGTTATTTATTACAGAAACAATAGAAAAGAAGCGAACAACCAACCAAAGAGTCAGCACTAAAAGAAAAGTACTAGAAATTAAATCTACAGTCGCCTTTAACTTAGAATGAGCCAAATAATAAAATAAAGTTACTAGTAAAATTGACGGTTACTTGGAAGATAAATCAGGACTTCTTCAAAGTCCTGTTGAAGAATCAGAAAATTAGCAGAATGACCTCCTGAGATGGAGCTAAATTCTGAATGGTTGTCAGTAATGGTGAATGATTCCTCTCCGGACAAGTAAAAATCAATATTTGGAAATCTAAATGCATAGATAGTACAAATACACCCCCCTCCCTCACTAGCAACAAGAAAATAGACATATAATTATAGCTACACTCAAAAAATTGTTGTGAAGCTCCAACACAATGCCTGGCACAAAGTAAGTTTTTAGTAAATATGTATTGTTATTATCATCATTATTATTACCTCATTTCATTTGACTGGTATACTTCTGAGGAGTAAATATTTTAATTTGCAAAATTAAAACATAATTTTCTATTGACTTAGCATATAATTTGAGAGAGAGATAACCCTATAGGGAAAACAAGACAATACTAAGATTTAAAAAGTCATAAATAAAAACATAGAAAAATATCAATAAGACTATTTTCATGTTACATAAAACATCACATCTGCTCTATCACAAATGAAATAAAGAGACTTCTAAATCAAGAATCTCATACTCCAAGGCTTTCCAGGGCCAGACGGGTAAAATAAATGGCTGAGGTTAAGGGGTATAAAGTAATAGGGAGCGGTGGAGACTATAGCAAAAGGACAGTATCCAACCTGCCTGAAAACACTTTAATTCAACTGTGCTGTTCAAACAAGACATGTTTGAGGGCCATTTTGCAATTATTTGCTCCCTGCACTTCCAAGCTATACTGAGGAGAAGGGAAGAAGACAGAGAGGGAAGCAAAGAAAGGAGAAAAGCTAGGGGAGAGAGAGAGAAAGGAGAGAGAAACATGATAGCCATCAGAGTTACTGAGGACAGGATGACTAAGATGAGAAACAATAGGGGAAGAATTGCCAATATTTGTCAAGGACCTGCTTTAGTCAAAGCCATCTGTTAGAAATTGTGGGATAGATGGAGTCTCTGGGCTCAATGAGCTCACAAATCTCTGGGCAGAGATTTGAGATAAGTTTGAGTGTTGAGATAGGTTTTGGAGCCAGATAGATGTAGGTTAAAATCCTGATTTTCCACTGACCAGATATACAGCCTTAGGCAAAATTAATTAACTTCTCTAACTCTAATATCCTGATTGGTAGCCATTAGGATGATTATTATAAGTGTAGAATATTTAAATAGCAATTTAAAACAATATAAAAGATGCCACAAGACAATACATGATTTATTATTAAATTAATTAAATAGTGACCCTGGAACTAAAGAGAAACATCTCTTTCAGTGAGATAAACATATAGACAAAGAGAATATGTTGGTTTCTTCAAAAGGACAAAGTCAAGCGAGGCACTAGATCCCAGTGGGTCGCTAGTCCTCATTAGGTTTAGCTTCAATGAAGTTTAGACATATTTGGTACAGTCTAAGTTATTGTAACAAAGAAACCCCAAAAGACAGTTGCTCGTTTATGATGAGTTTATTTCTCTCTCAAGTAACAGTGATCCATGGTTGATAGGGTGTTTATCATATTCAACAAGGGATTCCAAGTCTGGGTCACAGCTCAGTTTTGATCAAGGCAAGAATCAAGAAGGAGGAAAAGGAGAAGGGGAGACACTCCTAATCCTTTTATGAATAAGACTGTAAAGTGGCACATATCACTCATACTCACATCCCTTTGGTCTAATAGCCACATAGACCTTCAAGGAAGAATGAGAAATGTAGTCATTAGCCTGGTGGCCATGTGTTTAGCTACAACAAAAATTAAGAAGAGAGAAATGGATATTGGGAGACAATTAACAGTCTTTGCTGTAAATAGACCAATGGGAAGCCAAAAATTGTATGAGATTTTTTTTAAGGAATAGAAAGAGGAAGTCTACTGTTTTCAGGTAAGTTAGAGTCAGTAAACATAGCAGGGCCAATTATGCCACAGGAACCTTTGTTGTGAGATTAATAGTTATTTATCTTATAACTAGAAGTTTGACTTGGTTTGTCTTTTTCCATCCTAGTTTTTCCTTAGGTGTACTGAATTGGAATACTCGTAATCCCATGTCATAAAAAACAGACATCATTAACACAATGTAAGACCCACTTTTAACTAACTTATTTGTTTAATTAATCTTTTATTAAAACCAACATTAATGTACATCATATACCACACGTCAGTGAATACATGCATGAGTGTTAAGTGAATTGTTTTAATGTAGAAAAAAACACTATAAGAAAGCCAACCAAAATGAATAGTGATTTTTGTACTAGTCACTAGAGATAAAATGATGATTAAGAAAATCTATTTGCATACAACTCAATAACAACAAAAAAACAAATGAGCCAATCAAAAAATGGGAAGTGGACCTGAGCAGACACTTCTCCCTAGAGGACATACAAATGGCCAACAAATATATGAAAAGATGCTCGACATCGCTAGCTATTAGGGAAATGCAAATCAAAACCACAATGAGATATCATATCACACCTGTTAGAATAGTTATAATCAACGGGACAAATAATAACAAGCATTGGAGAGGATGCGGAGAAAAAGGAACCCTCATACACTGCTGGTGAGTCTGCAAATTGGTACGGCCACTATGAGAAACAATATGGAGGTTTCTCAAAAACTGAGAATTGATCTATCATCTGATCCAGCAATCCCTCTACTGGGTATTTACCTCAAAGACTTGAAAACCCATATCCAAAAAGATATTTGCACACCGATGTTTGTAGCAGCATTATTCACAGTGGCCAGGACATGGAAGCAACCGAAGTGTCTTACAATAGATGATTGGCTAAAGAAGCTGTGGTACATATATACAATGGAATATTACTCAGCCAAGAAGAGATGAAATACTGCCATTTGCGACAACATGGATGGAACTCGAGATAATTATGCTAAGCGAAATAAGCCAGACAGAAAAAGTTGAAAATCACATGATATCACTTATATGTGGGATATAAACCTAAAAGCAACAAATGAGCAGGACAATCAAACAGAGACTCATGGACATGGACTATAGACTAGTGGTTACTAGTGGGGTGGGAGAGGAGGTAGATGGGGAAAAGGGTCAAATATGGGGAAATAGGAGGAGGGCGTAGTGGGTAAAGGGGATCAAATATATGGTAGCTGAAGGAAACTGGACTTTGGGTGGTAAATACAATAGAATATACAGATGTCAAATTATAATGTAAAAATTATATACTTGTATTAATTACATACTTGTAAATTATATACTTGTATATAGTTTATATATTTGAAAATTATATACTTGTATTAACCATTGTTACCCCAATAAATTTAATTTAAAAATAAAAATAATAAAGTTCCTCTTGATATGGCGGTAGGAAAAAAAAGAAAAAAGAAAACCTATTTGCATAATGGAAAATATATTTAGCAGTAGTTCTTCAATTTATAGCATGCCAAGTAGGTAAATCCGGTCAATAGCACCCTTTGTGTCTAAACAGATAATCTGTTCAAATACATAGTCGTCATATACTAGAATAGCAACAAGCTTTCTTGCTGCACCTTCACTCCAGAGTGTTTTACTTCTTATTTTTGGGGTGATTTTCACACAACCATAATGCCCATGGAAATTTGCTTTCTGGGTGTAAGACAATCTATCATTTATTTTTCAATCTTATTACTAAATCAGCCTTATTACCTTAGTTTTGGTTGTAAATTACTAATTTTTCAGGCTTATTAACTTAATTTTGATTTTCCATAGCTTTTTTCCAATTTTATTGAGAAATAAGCGACATACATTACTGTATAAGTTTAAAGTGTACAGCATGATGGTTTGATTTACATATATTGTGAAATGATTACCACAATAGGTCCAGCTAATATCCATCTCATTGTATAGATGCAATAAAAAGAAAGAAAGAAAAAGAAGAGGCAAAATTTTTTCTCCTTGTGATGAGAACTCTTAAGATTTACTCTCTTAACAACTTTCCTATATACCATACAGCAGTGTCAGCTCCAGTCATTATGTTGTACATTTCATCCCTAGAATTTATTTATCTCATAACTGGAAGTTTATACCTTTGACCACCTTCCTCCAATTTCCTCTCCCCCCAGCCTTCACTTCTGGTAACCACAAGTCTGATCTCTTTTTCTATGAGTATGGTTGGTTTTTCTTTTTCTTTCTTTCTTTTCTTTTTTTAAGATTCTACATACAAGTGAGATCACACAATATTTGTCTTTCTCTATATGACCTATTTCATCTAGCATAATGCCTTCAAAGTTATAATGCCTATTGGTATGTCGTCTTCAGAGAAATTCTGTTCAAGTCCTTTGCCCATTTTTTAATTGGATTATTTGTTTTTTACTATTGAGTTTTATCAGTTTTTACGTATTTTAGATATTAACCCCTTATACAGTTTGCAAATATTTTTTACTACTCCATAGGTTGTCTTTTCACTTTATGGGTTCTTTTGCTATGCAGAAGTTTTTTAGTTTGATTTAGTCTCACTTGATTTTTTATTTTGTTGCTTGTGCTTAGGTGTCATATCAAAAAAAAAAAATCATTACCAAGACTCATGTAAAGGAGCTTTATTCTTATGTTTTTTCCTAGGAGTTTCATGGTTTCACATCTTACATTTAAGTCTTTAATCCATTTTTAGTTAATCTTTGTGAGTAGTATAAGATAGGGGTTCGGTTTCATTTTTTTTTTTTGCATGTAAATATCCACTTATCCAGCATCATTTATTGAAGAAACTGTCCCTTCTCCACTGACTATTCTTGGCTCCCTTGTCAAATATTAGTTGACTATAAATGCTTTGGTTCATTTCTGACCTCTTGATTCTATTCCATTAATCTATTTGTCTGTTTTTATGTCAGTACCATATTGTTCTGATGACTTCATAATATAGCCTGAAATCAGGAAGTATAATGCCTCCTGCTTTGTTCTTCTTTCTCAGGATTTCTTTGGCCATTTCGGATCTTTTGTGGTTCCATATACATTTTAGGAGTGTTTTTTTCTACTACTGTAAGAAATGCCATTGGAATCTTGATAGGGATTGCATTGAATCTGTAGATGGCTTTTGGTAGTATTAACATTTTAACAATATTAATTCTTCCAATCCATGAACACAGGGTAACTTTTCATGGCCCATTTTTATTTACTAATTTATTTGTTCATTTATTTTTTTATACTATACTGAGCACTTGTGACTGCCCTCATTCAACCCAAGAAATAGAAGATTAACTATAATTAACATTTATCAATATGCCCCTTCCCTATTCTTGACCCCTGTACTTCAGAGGTAACCACTACCCCATTTCATGTTTATCATTTCCTTACTTTTAAAATAACATTGAATCTACATATACCTATAGGCCAGACAATATGTTATTTAATTTTAGTTGTTTTGAATTTTACAAAAAGCTTAATATATTGCATGTTCTCAATCTTGAGAAATATTTTAGCTGAGTGTAAAATTCTAAATTGGCAGTTATTTTCTTTTAGCACATTTATAATTCCACTAGATTTTGGTTTCCTTCAGAAGCCTAACTGTTGTTCTTCTGGAAAAAAAAAAAAAAGACCCTCAGCTGCATTCGAGATTTTATTTTAGTATTTAGTATTCGACAGAATGAGTACTGTATGTCTAGGCGTATATTTCATTTTATTTATCCTACTAGCTATTAGTTAGGGTTATTGAATCTGTGGATCGATGTTTTTTTTCACATATGCAAATCCATAGCTATTATCTCTTCGGATATGCTACCTTATTCTCTTTCCTCCCTCATTCCTTCTCTCTCTCTCTAAGTCAGAACATCTTATTATATCCTTTATGTCTCTTAACTTCTCATCCATATTTTCCATATTTTTGTTTCTCTGTGCTACATTCTGGATAATTTCTCCTGACTTATCTTCTGGTTAAGTAATTATCACTTCATCTGTGTCCAATTGGCTACCAAATATGCCTACCGAATTTCTAATTTCAAATATGGAGTTTTTATCCCTAGAAATTCTATTTGGTTCTCTTTCTAATATGGTAAGTTATTTTCTATGGTTTCCTGTTCCTATGTATATTTTCTTTTTTAATTAAATTTATTGGGGTGATATTTGTTAATAAAATTATATAGGCTTCAAGTGTACAATGCAATAATACATCATCTGTATATTGCATTTTGTGTTTACCATGCAAATCAAATCTCCTACTGTCACCATAAATTTGGTCCCCTTTTCCCTTAGCTATCTCCCCTTCTCTCCCCTTTCCCTCTGGTAACTACTAAACTGTTGTCTGTGTCTACGAGTCTTTGTTTGTCTTGTTTGTTGCTTTCAGTTTTATATCCCATGTATGAGTGAAATCATGGTTCTCAACTTTTCCTGTCTGACTTATTTCACTTAGCATGATTATCTCAAGATCCACCTATGTGGTCCCAAATGGCAGTATTTCACCTTTTCTTATAGCTAATATTCCATTGTATATATATGTTCCACATCTTCTTTACTCAATCTATCAAAGACATTTCAGTTGTTTCCATGTCTTTGCCACTGTGAATAATGCTGCTATGAACATCAGGGTGCATCTATTTTTTCAGATAAATATTTTCAAATTTGTGGGGTAGATACCCAGAAGAGGGATTGCTGTATCATATTTTTAATTTTTTGAGGCCCCTTCATACTGTTTTCTATAGTGGCCGTACCAATTTACATTCCCAAGGGTTCCTTTTATTCCACAACCTCTCCAACGCCTGTTATTACCTATCTTGATGATAGCCATTCTAACAGGTGTGAGATGGTATTTCACTGTGGTTTCGATTTGCACTTCCCTAATGGCTAGTGAGGTTGAGCATCTTTTCATGTCTGTTGGCTGCTTGTATGTCTCCTATAAACTGGTATTCTTGCAGTTATGTTTCTACTGTCTGTTATTTCTGTTGGTTCTCACAGTGCCTTGTTCCTTGTGTGCTTGGTTATTTTTTACTGTGTATTAGTTGTTGTGTCTGAAAAATTATTGATGGAGTTTGGATTTGAGGACCAAATCAAAGGTGCATTCCAGAGAGGATATGAGTTTGCTTTTGCCAAGCATGTAGAAACACTTCCAGTTCAAGAGTACTTTAAACTAGACTTACGACTTAAAAGTTTTTTTGAGTGATTCATGTAATTTGGGCTACAAATCCACAAAAAGGCTAGCTATGGTTACAATGTCTCGAGGAGAGCTTTTCCCCCATATATTCAGTGTAGTACTAAGTTAACGCTCCTTGGCGTCTCTTGGGAGAAAGCTGTTTACTTCTGATTCATCTTAATCATAGCCCTTTGGGACTAATATAGAAAAGGCCTTCTAACAGACTCCCCATCTTGGTGGACCCTGAGCTTTGATTTCGCTTCTTCTTACTCTACAGAGCTCTCTCATAAATGAAATTCAAATTTGGCCAGATTGGCAAATATCCTCAGAGCAAAATTGACTTCCATGCCTTGTTTACCTGACCCCGTTCTTAAACTCCTATAGACTTTGGCCTCCTACCTCTTACTTCCTACCTTGCCTGTACCTCTGTGCTTTTAAGAATATTTTAAAACTATTTTATCCAGCATTTTTAGTTGTTTTTAGCAGGAAGCTGGCCCCAATAACCTAACCAATCAGAAATTCCTCTACTTTTTCTTTATTTCCTTTTCATTGATTTCTGTTTTCTTTATTTTCTTCCTCCTATTTTTTGCTGTTCTTATTGTTGGTTTTTTCCTAACTTCTTAAGTTGAATACTTAGCTCATTGTTGCTTTTTCTTTTCATAAGGTTTGGTATGTGCTGGAGGAATGATTGCTCAAAGCCACCTATTTTCATCAATTTCTCACCCCAGCAGGGATATTGTGTTGCCCTGATTTTTCTCCTGAGGACACCTGAACTCAAGGTCTGGACAAGTGAAGCCACTTTTCCTCAACAGAGGGCAGCAATTGTTGTCCACGGCAATGTTAGGAAAGATACAAACATAATATAAACTATCTATTTCTGCTCAGTGTTTCCCAATCCTGGCTATATATAAAAATCACTAGGAAGTTTTAAAAAATACTAATGTTTAGGTCCCACCCAACAAATGTTTTGATTGGTCTGGGGTAGGGCCTGGACCTGGGTACTTTCAGTGATTCTAATGTGAAGCCAGGTTGAGAACCACTTGTCTGATTGATCTGCTCACTGCCAACAGACTGCATCCTTCCTCCTCCCCACTCATACTCCGATAAATTTTAAACAGTCTCTGTCTTCCCAAAGTTGTTATTTCCTAGTTTTATATTTCTCTCTGTTGTTTCTCCTTTGGGAAAGGAGGCAGAAAACCTGATAATTTACCACAATAGAAGGAACCAGAATGCTCGCTTACATTTTTTTTTTTCCACAGGAGGTTTCAGTATGAAACAGAAACGCTGGTGTGGGATGACAGCCAAAATAGGCGCCGTGTTATCAGGGGTCTTTACCATCGTAGCCACCAACTTGTACCTTATCTTCGAAGGGAAGTACATTAGGAGCAGCAATTGCACTGATTTTAATCCACGGAATAAGAGTATAAATATCCTGATAAATCACTTCGTCATCTGTTGGAGTTTCAATATTGTCCTCTTCCTATCTTGTGTCACTATCATCATCAGCTGCTTATTCATATACTCAGTATATGCCCAGATATGCAGGGGCGTGGTGACCTACATCATCTGGATCTTTTTCTATGAAACTGTAAATATTGTAGTACAAATTCTTAGCAACAATGACAACAACGTCAGAGAAGTCAGAGTCATGCGCTGGTTTGGCTTGGTGTCCCGTATATTCATGCACTGTTTCTGGATATTCTTTGTCATAATTTATGCCCACATAATCTACGAAAATAAAAGCAAGGGCAATATAATTTCCTACAACAGACGTATTTCTACAGGCAATGAAGAGTTCTCACGGAGAAAATCAAGGATAATCAACTTTACCCGCCACTAGAAAGAATAATGTTGGCCCTTTTCTCTCTGAGAGGCAGATCTCCCAGGTTCTCGTGGTAGCTCTAGTTCTGTCTCTTTCACTTTTGCTGGTCTGTTCATCAAATAGAGACCTTAATTGTCACTCTTTTGGGAAATTTGAAGAGAACTGTGATTGTAATCACAACTGGAGCATTCTGCTCAATGAGAATGTTTAATTAAAGGGCACTGTTTTTTATCAAGCTCTCTGAATTGCTCCTTTTTCTGATCAGTACCACCTTATAGGTCAAAATGAAGAGGGCAAGAGAATGAAATGAAGCTGAAATGCAGTCTGGCAGTCCTTTCATCTTAATATGTCTTCATCAGCCTTCAACTCACCGCTCTCTAATTCAACCGTAGGACAGGCAAATCTGTATTTATACCTCAGATTGTTGAAGCACAAAGGATACTGTTGGTGCCTTGGGGTGGCTTTGTACTATGGTTTTTCTCTCTATGATCTCTATGCTATATTCCAGATAAGTAAAATAATAAAAATAGAGAAAACTCATTCTTTCTTTCTGTTTTGAGTCCCTCCTTTTTTAAATTTGTCAAATAGCACAAAAGATACTTGGTTAATCAAAAAGTATTTGTTAAACTTTTCTGTGTCTGGCACTGTTTCTGGAAACTAGGAGAATGCAAAAAAAAAAAAAATACATATGTGTGTGTGTGTGTGTGTGTGTGTGTGTGTGTGTGTGTGTAATAACATAAGACCTGGCCTTGAAGATTTTACAGTTTTATGGGAGAAACTAAATCACTCTTTATGAATTAATTAACCAACCATATAAGACAGTACAAGAATACACATTATCATAGATCAAGAAATCATTTTGTATTCAGATTCAGAAACTGTCAGAAGTAGCTTAAGCCAGGATAGAAGACAAATTGAGCAAACTTCTACCTCAAACATTAGACATTATGTTACATGTTCGTTTATTTAATAGCTTTCTTGAGGCATAATTGACATATAATAATATGTAATGATTAAAGTATGTAATTTGACATAAGTATATCCCAGTGAAACCATCACCACAATTGATTTTGTGAACATATGTATCACCTCTAAAGTTTCCTTGTAATCTCTGTCTCCCGCCCCTTCCTACACCACCACCCCCCAAAATCACAAGATATTGATTTGCTGTCATTACATACTAGCTTGCATTTTCTAGAAATTTACATAAGTGGATTCATACAGTATGTACTCTTTTTGTGTCTGGCTTCTTTCACTCAGTCTGATGCCTTTAAAGTCATTGTTATGTATATTAATATTCATTCTTTTTTGCTGAGTTAGATGCCATGGCATAAATGTACCACTGTTTGTTTATCCATTTACCCATTGAAGGACAACTAGTGGTTTGCAATTTGGGGCAACTATGAACAAGAATGCTAGAAGCATTTGTGTATAAGACTTTGTATGGACTTATGATTTCATTTATCTTGGGTAAATATCATTTCAACTTTTTAAAGAAACTGGCAATTTTTTCTAGAGCAGCTATACTATTTTATACTCCCAATGGCAGAGTATGAGAATTCCAGTTCTTCCACATTCTTGCCAGCACTTAGTACAAACAATAAGTTTTTCATTTTCGCCATTCTCAAAGGTATATAGTGGTATTTCATCATGATTTTAACTTGCATTTCTCTTATGACAAATGATGCCGAGCATCTTTTCATGTGCTTACTTAGCATCCTTCTATCTTTTTTTGGTAAGGTGTCTGTTCAAATCTCTTGCCCATTTTTAAAAATTAGGTTGTTTCTATTTTTATTGTTGAATTTGGGGAGTTCTTTATATTTCTAAATATAAGTCCTTTATCAGGTATATGATTTGTAAATATTTTCCAGTTTATGCCTTGTCTTTTCATTCACTTAACAGTATCTTTTGAAAAGCAGAGATATTTAATTTCAATGAAGTCCAATTTATCAATTTGTTCTTTTATGGATCACACTTTTGGTTATCATTTTTAGAAAATCTTTGCCTAGCCCAAGGTCATGAAGGTTTTCTCCTATGTTTTCCTTTAAAAGTCATAGATTTTATTTTAAACTTAGATATGTAGTTCCTTTTAAGTTATTTTTTATGTATGGTGAGAGATATAAATCAAAGTTTACTTTTTTGCTCCTGGACATTGAGCAAAAAATTGTTCCAACACTAATTCTTGAAAAAATTATCCTTTTTCTACTGAATTGACTTTAAATATACACACATACCTATTTCTGGACTCTATTTTATTCCATTGATCTATTTGTCTATATTTATGCCAACGCCACCCTATCTTGATTATGGTGGCTTTACAATAAGTCTTTAAATCAGATTCCTCCACCTGTGTTCAAAATTATTTGGCTATCCTAGGTCCTTTGCATTTCTATATGAACTTAAGAATCAATTTTAAAATTTCTGTTTTAAAAAAGCTTGCTGGGATTTTGATGGGGATTGAATTGAATTTATAGATCAATTTGGGGAGAACTGACATCTTAACCATATTGGGTCTTCTAACCCATGACAATAGTATTTCTCTCCATTCACTCGTCTTCTTTAATTTCTTTCAGCAATGCTTTGTATTTTTCAATATACAAGTCTTTCACATCTTTTTCAGATTTATCCCTAAGTATTTTATAATTTCGATTCTACTATAAATGGTATTATTCCTTAAATTTTAATTCTAATTGTTTGTTGTTAGAATATAGAAACACAATTTTTTATATTGATCTTGGACCCTGCAACACTGCTAAACTCACGTATTAGGTCAAGTAATGTTTTTGTGGATTCCATCAGATTTTCTGCATAGTCAATCATGTTGTCTGAAAATACAGTTTTATTTCTTCCTGTTCTTGCCTTATTGCATTGGCTAGCACCTCCAGTACAACATTAAATAGAAGTAGTGAGAAGGGACATTATTATCTTATTCCTGATTTTAGAGGAAAAGTGCTCATTCTTTCTTCATTAAATATGGTGTTAGCTATAGGTTTTTCATAGCCATCCTATATCAGTTTGAGGAAGTTTCCTTCGATTCCCAGTTTGCTGAAGGTTTTTGAAAATCAGAAATAAAATATGTGGTGACAGAAAGAAATCTAACTATGGGCAATGAACACACACACATACATATATGCCTTACTGTTAAAGTATACAGCTAAAACTTACCATACTTTGTTAACCAATGTCATCATAAAAAATAAATTAATAAAAAAAAATAAAAATAAAGCATATCTAAACCAAAAAAAAAAAATCAGAAATAAATGTTGCATATTGTTAGTTTTTTCTACATGTATTGAGATGATCATATGGTCTATTTTTTTAGATTATTAATATGATAAATTGCTTTGATAGATTTTCAAATGTTAAACCAGCCATGTTATTCTGGGGATAAACTCTACTTGGTCATGATATATAATTATTTTTATATGTATTTTTTGCTAATTTGTTAAATTTTATTTAGAATTTTTGCATCTTTGTTCATGTGGGATATTTTCTTATAACGTCTTCAATCAGGTTTTGCTATCACAGTAATATTTCATAGAAAAAAGTATTTTTTCCTTTTCAACATTTCGTAAGTGTTTATGTATAATTGGTATTTATTTCTTCCTTAAGTATTTGGTAGGATTCAGGACTGAAACCATCTGGACCTGGAATTTCTTTGTGGGAAGTTTGTACTACAAATTCAGTTTTGTTTTGTTTTGTTTTTTAAAGATAAGGGACTATTGAGGTTATCTATTTCTTCTTGAGTAAGCTTTAGTAGTTTGTGTCTTTCAAGAAATTTGTCCATTTTATCTTAGTTGTCACGTTTATTGCCATAAAGTTATACATAATATTCTCTTGTTATTCTTTTAATATCTGTAGAATGTGTGGTGAAGTCATTGTTCTCATTTCTGATATTCATTTGTGTTTTCTCTCTTTTTTTTCTGGTCAGCCTGACTAGAGGTTTATAAGTTTTTAATGAAACCAACTTTTGGTTTCGTCGATTTTATCAATTCTTTTTCTATCTTGTGTCTCCACTGATTTCTGCTCTGATCTTTATTATTTTCTCTCTTCTACTTACTTGGAGTTAGATTGTTCTTCTTTTTATATTTTCTTAAGGTAGAAGCAAAGGTCATTGATTTAAGATCTTTCTTGTTTCTATTATAGGCACTTAGTGCTATAAAATTTTCCCTAACTTTAATAGCATCACACAAATTTTGATATGCTGTGTTTCCATTTTTAGTCAGTTAAAAATAGTTTCTAATTTCCTCTCGATTTCTTCTTTGATCTATGAGTTATTTATAAATATGCTACTTTGTTTCAATATTTGAAGGTTTTCCAGAAGTCTTTCTGTTATTGATTTCTAATTTAATTTTAGTTGTATAATCTGAATCATTTTAAATTTATCAAAGAAAGTAGTTTTGTGGTGCAGGATATGTTCTATCTTGATAAATGTTTAATATGCTTCTGGAAAGAATATTTATTCTGCTATTGTTGGGTGCAGTGTTCTATAAATGTCAATTAGATTAAGTTAGTTGATAGTAATCTTTAAATCTAATATCTAATATCTAATATCTTTTTTAATTTTCTATTTATTATATTAGTTACTGAAATAGAGGTATTGATATCTCTAATTACAATTGTGGACTTCTCTGTTTTTCTTTGTACTTCTATCCATTTTTGCTTTATGTATTTTGAAACTCTATAGTGAGTGTATAAATGTTTAGGATTGTTATATCCTTCTGATGAATTGACCCCTTTTCACTGTGAAATGACATTCCGTATCCGTGAGATTATTATTTGCCTTGAAATTTTCTTTGATATCAGTGCAGCTACTCAAGAATTCTTTTGATTTGTGTTGACATGATATATCTTTCCCTATCTTTTTATTTTTAACCACTTTATAATTTTATATTTAAAGTATGCTTATTATAGGCAATATATAGCTGGGCCTTGCTTTTTTTATCCAATCTAACAACACTTTAATTGGGGTATTTAGATTATTTACATTTAGCAGTTATTTTTTTGCTTGTTTTCTATTTGTCCCATTTGCTTTTGGGGGTTTTTTTCTCTCTTTTTTCATCTTCTTTTGGATTAATTTAATCTTTCTTATGGTTTCATTTTATCTCTTCTGCTGTCTTATTATATGTAATTCTTTATTGTGTTATTTTAGTGATTATTTTAGAATTTATGGTATACATCTTCAACTTATCAGTTGACCTTCAGATATAGTATAAGAACTTTACAATAGTAAACTATCAATTTTCTTCTATTTGTGCTGTTGTTATCATGTTTTACTTTTATGTATTATAAACCTGTTGTTATTTTTACTTGAATTATTTGCTAATGAGCTTTAAATGAAAATAACAATATCATATATTTACCCATGTTTTTACCATTTCCATGCTGTACATTCTTTTGTATATCTTTCTGATATTATTTTTCTTCTGCCCGAAGGACTTTCTTTAACATATTTTGTAGTGTGAATCTACTGATGATGAATTCCTTCAGTTTTTGTATGTATAAATAGCTTATTTCACTTTCATTTTTTAAAATGGAATTTTAAAAATTATGGTAATATATACATAACAAAAGTTACCATCATAACCATTTTTAAGTATAGAGTTCATTAGTGTTTTAAGTATATACACATTGTTATGCAACAGATCTCCTTCCATCTGGCAAAACTGAAACTGAAACTTTGTACTCATTAAACAACCTACCCTACCCTACCCTCTCCCCAGCCCCTGGCAACCACCATTCTACTTTCTGTCTCTCTGAATTAACTACTCTAGGTATCTCATATAAGTGGAATCAAAAGGCTTTTTTTGGCTTGTATCTCTCACTTAGCATAATGTCCTCAAGGTTCATTCATGTTATAGCATGGGTCAAAATTTCCTTTCTTTTTAAGGCTGTGTAATATTCCATTGTATGTATATACCTCATTTTATCCATTCATCTGTTGATGGACACTGAGTTGCTTTTGCCTTTTGCCTATGAACGTTATTGTACAAATATCTTTTGGAGACTCTGCTTTCAATTCTTTAGGGTATATACCCAGAAGTGGAGTTGCTAGGTCATATGATAATTCTATTTTTAAGTTTTTGAGGAACTGCCATACTGTGTTTCACCACAGCAGTACTATTTTACATCCCCAAAAGTTTCAATTTCTCTACATCCTCTCCGGCACTTATTTTGTTTTGTTTTTCTTTTTTTTGATAGTAGCCATCCTAATGGGTATGAACTGATAGCTCAATGTATTTTTCATTTGCATTTCCATAAGGCTTAGTAATGTTGAGCATCTTTTCATGTGTTTATTAGTTGTTTGTATACCTTCTTTGGAGAAATGTTGATTCAAATCCTTTGCCCACTTATAAATCAGTTGTTGTTGTTGAGTTGTAGGAGTTTTTTATATATTGTGAATATTAACCCTTATCATATTTTTGATTTGCAAATATTTTTTTCTGTTCTATGAATTTCCTTTTCACTCTATTGATTGTGTCCTTTGATGCACGTTTTTTATTTTGAGGTGATTTGATTTACATATTCTTTTCTTTTCTTTTTTCTTGTTGCCTGTGTTTTTGATGTTATGTCCAAGAAAACCATTGCCAAATCCAATGTCATGCAGTTTTCTCTCTATGTTTTCCTTTAGGAGATTTATAATTTTAACTCTTACTTTAGGTCTTTGACCCACTTTGAGTTAATTTTTTTTATATGGCATAAGGTAAGGATCTAACTTCATTCTTTCGCATGTGTTATCCCAGCACCACTTTTGAAAAAAACTATGTCTTTTCCCCATTGAATAGTCTTGTCACCCTTGTTTGACCATATGTATCAGTCTGTTCAAGCTACCATAACAAAATACCACAGACTGGATGGTTTAAAGAACAGACATTTATTTTATCATAGTTATGAAAGCTAGAAATCCAGGATCAAGGTGCTAGCATATTCAGTATCGGGTCAGAGCCCTCTTCCTGGCTTGCAGATAGCCACTTTTTCTCTGTATCCTCACATGGCCTTTCTTCTGTGCACAGGTGGAGAAAGAGCTCTTAGGTGTCTCTCTTTTCTTATAAGGACAGTAATCTTATTGGATTAGAATCCAATCCTTATGACCTCATTTAAGTTTTATGACCTCCCTAAAAGTCCTATCTCCAAATGCAGTCATATTGGAGGTTAAAGCATAAACATATTTTTTCATAACATCATATATGCAAGTGTTTATTTCTGGGCTCTCTAGTCTTTTCCATTGGTCTATATGTTTGCCTTTATGCCAGACATTCACACTGTCGACTATTATAGTTTCATTACATGTTTTGAAACCAAGAAGTTTGAGACCTTCAACTTTGTTCATCTCCTTTGAGATTGTTTTGGCTATTCAGGATCCCTTGAGATCCTATGTGAATTTTAGGATGAATTTTTTTTTTTTATTTCTTAAAAAAGAAAATGCTGTAGGGATTTTGCTGGGGATTACATTGAAGTTATAGGTCACTTTAGGAGGTACTGTCTCCTTACGACATGTCTTTCAATCCATGTACACAGGATGCCTTTCCATTTATTTGTCTTTTTAAATTACTTTAAGCAATGTTTTCTAGTTTTCAGTGTACAAGTCTTTCACCTCCTTGGTTAAGTTTATTCCTAAGTATTTTATTTAAAGAAAAAAAAATTTTTAAAGAGTTTATTTGAGCCAAATCTGACATATGCCAGGGAGCAATATCTCAAATGCTCCCAAGAATAACAGTTGTAGCTTCTTTTATGCATTTGAAATTAAGGAGAAAAGATAAGAACGATTACATGGAGGTGGAAGAAAGCAAGGCAGGAATTGGATTACAGAATTGTTAACAAGATTACATGCTCTCTTGAGGGTGGTTACTGGCTTATTGTAAAGGTGTGTTAACCTTAATGCACAGAAACAATGGACAGGGGTTGCTTAAGGTAAAGATAAACCTTTTATTAAAAGGTTATGCAGCGGGGCCATGACTGCCCACCATGACCTGCCCAGTTAGGAATTTATGATCAGATCGCCCTGTGAGGTTAGAATCCCTTTTTTGATTCACCGGTCCACCGTTTGGTCATAAATCAATAGGAAGGATGCATTGATTACCAACTTGTTAGTCATAGTCTCACAGTGCTATTCCTAGAACTCCTCCTAGGCTCATTCCTAAGAAGTCTCAGTATTGATGTCTTGTTGACCATTGAGGATGGGGCAATGCTGTAACCAGAAGATCTGAGATGAGGCCAAATATTTTTTTCAAAAAGGGAAGGGCAGGTAAATGGAAGCCAGTCAGGTCTTATGGCCTTCTTTGTGAAAAAACACTCTGGGTCATTTCTATCCTGTGGACTATTATGATCCAAGTCTTGCCTTCTGTCCCATTTTTCTGTATTTGACATCTAGTATTACATTTATGTAAGCCATGAAAAGAGTATTAACAGTTATCTTAAATGTTTAATAATATAAACAGTTGTACTATATAAAAAACAACAACAAAGAAACAACTATAACTATTATTGTGACTATTATTATATCATAAACAGACAGGCAAAGACAATCAAACAAAATAGATTCTGAGTTAATTATCAATCCATAGGTATATAGACCTTGTTGATATCTTGGGATAGCTGTCTGTCTCTGGTATTGGTGACTTCTCGTCCTTGAGGAGTCTTTGATGTCTGTAGACAGGAGTAAATATCCACTTGCAGTTAGGTACCTGATAAGGTCCCTTCCAATGAGATTGGAGAGTGTCTTGTATTTGATATTCTTTCTAATAAACAAAATCTCCAGGTGGCAGTCGATGATCTTTAAAGTTTCTGTCTTCTGGGCTTGCTGTGAAATGAAGCAGTTACCAACTTGGCATTTTCTTTAAGTAAATCTGTCAAACCTTACCAAGAGTATAAGATGTCTCTTTTCAATAATGTCAGCTCGTAAGTTCCTTCATCTAAGTCCAGCTTAAATGCACTATGATATATGAAGGAATGCAAAAAATAAAAATAGGGAGCCAGGGAACAGGGAAGAACCTATAAGCTGTCTTAGGTTTCCCATAGCCCTGATTATTTCTTTAATTTATAACCATCGTTTATTGTTTACTCACACAGTATACCCTAGAAGTTTTCCTACATATATTCTGAAATTTTAACAAATAAAACCTCAATATCTAATGAAAACTAAGAAGTAATCAATTATTATTTTCTAGTTTGGACATTTTATAACCTCTAGAAACATGTTTCATAGACATAAAAGTCAATTATTAACATGGACTTATTTTTGCAAACCCCAGACAAAATAAAGACATGTCTGTTTACTTAAAACAACAAACTTAAGCTAGCTTTTATTGACTAAGGATTAATCTTAGATCATGTGAACTTGAAAAGCATTTGAGTTAGTTTCTACATTTCTGAGAATTTTAGAATAACCAATTCTTATAAGCAATTGCCTTTAAATTAATTTTAACAATACCATTGAAAGGTAGAAAATTATCTCACCTTACCAGAATACATATATAAACAAGCAGAGACAGACAGAGAACAGTTGTATCCAATTTTTGTTTTGGAGGCATTTACAATTTATATCTATACTAAGTCAAATTCCAAATGACCTCCCCCCTTTTAGAATAAGAACAGCCATCTTTAATACCTCAAAGAATTGGACTGACACCTAAATGAAATCAGACATTGATCCATTTATCTAATCCTCTTTTTGAAGCTTTAAGAGACCAATTAAATGTTTTCCATTCATTCTACCTAATTTTATAGGCAACTTTTTCTAATTGTGAATGCAAAAATTTAGAAATATCAAAGGATCCTCATCTCTATCCATTTTAGTTATAAATGAGAGGCTTGCTGTGATGGGCTTTGTTGGCCTTAGAAGCACAATTTCCTCTGTTAATTTCGAGATCTATAGAGTCTGAACAAATGTTTAGGGAAAACCAGCCCTTATATGCATATCTCCAGATGAGCCAAAGGTAGTGGATATCCCTATTGGACTGCTTTATGCACTAGAGGGAATTTTTCCTCAGAAAACCTCACAAAGAATCTTAGTTACTCTGAGAATACCAGAGCAAGAGCCAGCAAGAGCTTACCGGACACCCATGAAACCACAATGCTTTCCAAGTCATTGGCCATTCTCTCGGGCCCCTCTCTCAAGGTCAACTAATTCCAGGATGCCCTGCCCTTCTCCCCAGGGCTTCCGCCAGCTTCTCTGGGATGAGCCGAACTCCTACAGTGGATGACTCCTGGCACCCAGTTCCACTACTCCAGATACAGAGATCTGAACAACTATCGTCACCCCATTGGGTATTTCAGTTGGGAAAGCATTTGTCCTTTCTCTTTCAGAGCTAAAAAGAATTCAGTCTCTTATTTAACCAGCAAAAATTTTGTTCAGACTCTCAGTAAGCAATCCAATTAAAAAGCTGAAATTAAAGCACAATCTCCCCCGCAACCCACCCCTTTTCCTGAGTTATCTCCTCCCTTTTCCACCTTGAAGATTTTATAAGAACAGCTCGAATAGTCATGGCCCTGCTACTTAAAGCAAGGAAGCCTGTAATTCTGAGAGAAAGTCACCAAGTTCATCTGATATGAAGCAGGGAGCAGGTGGAGTACAATGCGCCCCTATTGGTACCTAGCACTGGGTCCAGGTCCACAGGATGGTCCTGAATGGGCTTCTTCAGATTCTTGCCAACTTCACCAAGTAAACGTCAATGTAAGAGACATCTAAACCTGTAAAGAATTTTTACAAGAGATTATTAGAGCCAAATTGACGACATATGCTGGGGAATAAGATCTCCAATGTTCTTCAGTATTTTATTCTTTTCGATGCTATTATAAAGACTTGTTTTCTTAATTTCCTTTTTGGACTGTTCATTGTTAGCGTATAGAAACATAACTGATTTTTGTGTGTTGACTTTGTATCCTGCAACTTTACTGAACTCCTTTATTGGTTCTAACAGCTTTACCTTTTTGTATGGAATCTTTAGGTTTTTCTACATTTAAGATTGTGTCATCTGTGAACAGAGATAATTTTATTTTAACTTTTGCAGTTTGGATAACTTTTGTTTCTTTTTCTTACCTAGTTGCTCTGGCTAGGACTTCCAATATTATGTTAAATAGAAGTGGACAGGTGAGTGGGCATCCTTGTCTTCTTCCTGAGCTTTTCACATATGTCTTTTATTATTTGAGGTAGTTCTAATCCCAGTTTGTTGAGTGTTTTTATCATAAAATGGTTTTGAATTTTGTCAAATGCTTTTTCTGCATCGATTGGAATGAGCATGCTTCCCCCTGCCCTTCATTCTGTTAATGTGGAGTATTGCATTGATTGATTGTTATATGTTAAATTATCTTTGCGTTCTCAGAATAAATTCCATTTGGCCATGGTGTATAATCCTTAGATTTTATTTTTTATATTTTCCATGTCTACTTAACCTTTTGAACATACAGAACATACTTATTACTGTTTTAGTATCTTTGTCTGTTAATTCTAACATCTCTGTCAATTCTGGATTGCTTTTGATTGATTTTTCTCCTCATTATGAGTCACAGTTTTTGCTTCTTTGCATGTCTGCTAATTTTTTTATTGGATGCTAGACATCGCGATTTCTGCCTTGTTGGATACTTGATATTTTTGTATTCCTGTATATATTCTTGAGCTTTGTTCTGGGATGCAGTTAAGTTAATTGGAAATAGCTTTATCTTTTCAAGTCTTGCTTTTAATATTCGTTAGCCAAAAGTGATGCAATGGTCAGTCTAGGGCTAATTATTCTCCACTACTGCGTCAAGATCTTTCTGTGTACACTGCATAATTTCCCATGAATCATGAGGTTTTCCAGTCCAACTGGTAAGAAAAAGCACTATTTCTGGTCCTGTCTGAGCACCAGACCAAAGATTCTTACCTCTAATCCTTTTGCGTGATTCTTTCCCCAACTTTGGGTAGTTTACTCACATATAAAGGATGATCAATATTCAGATGAATACTCACAGGGGACCCTCTGCAAATCACCAGAGTTCTCTGTGCATATCTCTCCTCTCTGGTACTCTGTCCTGTGAACTCGAGAAACTTTGGTCTCCCCGACTCTCAACTCCATTTCTTGAACTCAGTACTCTTCCTGGATTCCTCCTTCCTGCACTGCAGCCTAAAAATTCTTGTAAGACATTAATCTGGAGTATTTATAGGGCTCACTTTCTTTGTTTCCTGTATCTTGGAGATCAGTGTTCTTTATTGACTTATTTCTAGTATGTTTCACATATTTTGTGCATTCTTGTTTTTTTCAAGTAGGAGAATAAATCCAATCCCTATGATTCCATCTTGGATGGAATCAAAAGTATATATTAAGCTTTTTTTTATGGTGACATTGGTAATGAAACCCAGTAAGTTTCAAGTGTACAATTCAACAGTAAGTCATATATATTTTGCATTGTATGTTTACTGCCCATAGTTAGATTTCTTTCTGTCACCACATATTTGACCCCTTTTACCCCATCTACCTTCCCTCCTGCCTGCTGGTAACCACTAGTCTATTGTCCATGTCCATGAGTCTCTGTTTGTTTGACATGTTTGTTTGTTGCTTCTAGGTTTATATCCCACATATAAGTGATATCATGTAGTTTTCAACTTTTTCTGTCTGGCTTATTTCGCTTGGCATGATTATCTCAAGGTCCATCCATGTTGTCGCAAATGGCAGTATTTCATCTCTTCTTATAGCTGAATAATATTCCATTGTATATATGTACCACAGCTTCTTTATCCAATCATCTTGTAGGACACTTCGGTTGCTTTCATGTCCTGGCCACTGTGAATAATGCTACTATGAACATCAGTGTGCAAATATCTTTTCAGATATATGTTTTCAAGTCTTTGGAGTAAATACTCAGTAGAGGGATTGCTGGATCATATGGTAGATCAATTCATAGTTTTTTGAGGAATCTCCATACCGTTTTCTATAGTGGCTGTACCAATTTGCAGTCCCACTAACAGTGTACGAGGGTTCCTTTTTCTCTACATCCTCTCCAACACTTGTTATTACTTGCCCTGTTGATTATAGCTATTCTAACAAGTGTGAGATGGTATCTCATTGTGGTTTTGATTTGCATTTCCCTAATAGCTAGCAATGTCAAGCATTCTTTCATATGTTTGTTCGCCATTTATATGTCTTCTTGGAAGAAGTGTCTGTTCAGGTCCTCTGTCCATTTTTTTAACTGAGTTGTTTGTTTTTTTGTTGTTATTAAGTTGTATGAGTTCTTTGTACATTTTGGATAGTTGGCCTTTATCGAAAGTGTTGCTTGCAAATATATTTTCCCATTTGGATGGTTGTCTCTTTACCGTGTTGATTTTTTTTTTTTTTTTTTTTTGCTGTGCAGAAAATTTTAGTTTGATATCCCATTTATTTATTTTTCCTTTTACTTCCCTTGCCTTTGAGGTCAAAAACATAAAATTCTCTTCAAGTCCAAGATCCATGAGTTTAGATCCTATGTTTTTTGTTATGTGACTCATCGTTTCGGTCTTATGTTTAGATCCTGAATGCATTTTGAGTTGATTTTGGTGTGTGGTAATAGACAATAACCTAGTTTCATTTTTTTGCAAGTGGCTTTCCAGTTTTCCTAGCACCATTTATTGAAGAGGCTTTCATTTCTCCATTGTATGTTTTTGGCTCTTTTGTTGAAAATTATTTGCCCATATAAACATGGACTTACTTCTGGACTCTCAATTCTGTTCCACTGGTCTGTGAGTCTGTTTTTCTGCCAATACCATGCCATTTTGATTACTGTTGCTTTGTAATATAATTTAAAGTCAGGCAGAGTGATGCCTCCAGCTTTGAATTTTTATTGATAGTAAACCAAATTATCTAGCCCAAGGTGGGGATAAGAAAAGGAAAAATATAAACTAATGAGTTTATCATAAGTTCATTTATATCTTAAGGTATATATGATTGACAGTAGGAACAATTTATGAACTATAACTATCTTCTCTACTAACCATGTTTTATAACTTCCTGAAATTACCTAAAATATGTTTCACAAACCCTGACATCCATGCAAACCAAGATTTAGGAATTACTTCTAAAAGAGATAAACACAGCACAGTACACATTGAAATTTAAATGAGGGTGCTTGATTTTAGCCCAACTAGGGCATTTATGGGCTTTGTACCTGACAAAGTGTTTTAAATATTGTAATAGACAACCTTTACTGTAGTGCACCCAAATAAATAGATGATATGAGAAGTTGATGCATGTTTTTTCTTAATTCACATTGATTCTCTTTTTATATTTCTAATTTCAGATTTTTCTTTCTTAAAAAGGAGAAAATTGCAATATTTTTATTTGTGAAAACTAAGGTGAATAAAAAACTATAAATGTTATAGGAATTTTTAAAAGAGAGGTTGTGATAAGAAGTCTGCATAAGAAGTCAGGATTGCAGTAGTCACAAATGACTTCAATAAGGAGATGAGACTAGGTGTGTCTTGAAAGATGAGTATGATTTAAATATATGACAAAGAGATAAGACAATATTTCACAAAGCATTTATGACATATTAAAACATGATAGGCACTAGGGTTCACTGATCCTTAATCCTTAGGCTTTGCTTTTTTTTTTTTTTTAAATCTGATTGAGGTATAATTGTCAAACTTGTAAGAGGTATTGCTTTCTTTTGGATTAAAATGAGGAGCTAATAGTCATGCCTAGATAAATGATAAAACTTCTCTTCCATTTTCCCTCCTTTCTTTCTTCTTTCAAATTTATGTTTTAAGTTTCATTCAAATACATTGCATTTTTTAAAAGCCAAGTGTATGTCAACAAACATTGTGGGAAGATCAACTTCTGGTATGATAGCATGAGGACCTGCTCCCCGGTGAAACTAGTGAAAATGATTAACACACACACACAACACACACACACACACACACACACACACACACACACCTCATAAATCCTCTAGAAAGATCCTAGGGCATAACAAATGAAGAAACATCTATTCAAGAAAATCAATGAATATTTTGCAAGAAAAGTGGGGTTCTGTGTTATTTAAACCAAGACTACTTCCTCCCTCCCCTCCCCCAACTCAGTCAGGCAGAAACTCTACTCCAGACGGTGCAGCCAAGGACAAGGGCTCCCTTCCCCCCATCCTCAGTCAGAGTTTTCTTTCCAGAAGGAACAGAATATTGGCATTTTGCACCCTATGCCCAAGTACCTGTTGCTATGGCTAAAAGGTGGGGGCGCTTTTATGCTTCTCAGTCCCCACTCATGAGGTAGAGGCACTATGTTAGATGTGGCTCTGCTGAGAGTACTGGGAGCCCCACTTGCCCTCGTCCCAGCTGTAAGGTGGTGGCTCCAATTTCAGGGGAGGCAATCCAAGAAGACCTCAAGCTTTCACACAGAACACTCCTAAGACAGAAGTTCATGATTGTTTCCACCACGGCTCCAGAGATGTGGCCCAGAGGTCTGGCTAGGGCATTAGGCCATAAAACAGAGAGTCTGCAATCTCTTTCCAAAGGAACTGGTTTCATTTACAAGAGTGTGGAGAAATTCAAGCCTAAAGGCACTTTAAAAAATAATGAAGTTTGTGGCAAAAGGCAATTGGGAGGAGATTTGTAGAACCAATGAAGATACAGGCTAAACTGTAGGCCAACTGGTTTTCAGAAGAGAATCAAGGAAAGAAACAAGTGGGAGAAGCCCTCCTGGGAACAAAACAAATATCAAACATTGACTTCTGGAGCTATTCCTTCAAAGGAGCCCAACTTTGGATTAGTCCTTAGAGCAATTTATGGTCCAGGACATGTTTGAAAATAATAGAGCAATCAGCCCTATTTATGGACCTTAACAGCTTGGGTATGGTCAGGGAAAGAGGGAAAAGAGCTCTGCCAAAACCACCGTCATCCTAGAGTGACTGTGGGCATACCCAAATCTGCACCTCCCCGGGAAGCAACATCAGAGTCTTCATACTGTGCAGTGTTGGGTTTGGGGCAGGGATGGATTTAATTCTAAAATAATCCAGACATTTGCTAAATGAGTAAACAGGCAAATAACAATAACGAGCCTGGTGGAAGGTTGGGGTGTCTCTGTACCCAGAGTTGCTACAATATATTATCTAAAATGCCTAGTTTAAAACAAAAAAATTATAAGACATGCAAAGAAACAGGAAAGTATGACCCATACACCAGAAAAAAAGCAGGCAACAAATTGCCTGTGAGAGAGACAAGATATCAGATTTAACAGGAAAAAAATCTTTAAAATAGCCATTACAAATGTATTTAAATGACTAAAGGAAACCATGATCAAAGAAGTAAAGTAAATATAATGGCAATGTCACATCAAATAGAAAATAGCAATAAATAGAAATTATAAAAAAGAACCAAATAAGAATCCACTGGAGAGGTTCAACAGTAGATTTGAACTGGCAGAGGAAAGAATTAGTGAACTCAAAGGTAAATGACAGTGATTATGCAGTCTAAAGAACAGAGAGAAAAAAGATGAAGAAAAATAAGTAAAATCTCAGAGAAATGTGGAACATTATTAAGCATATCAACCAAACTATGCATAGTGGAAATATTGGAAGGAGAGGAGAGAAAGGAACAGAAAAAATATTTGAAGAAATAATGGTTGAAAAGTTCCCAAATTTATTGAAAAACTCTAACCTACAACCAGTAAGCTCAACAAACTTCAGTTAGGATAAATTCAAAGGATCCACAAACAGACACTGCATAATAAAAGTGCTCAAGTAAAAAGCAAGAAGAAATGTTGAAAGCAGCAAGGAAAAAATGACTCATCACTTACAAGGGAATCCCAATAAAATTAATAGCTGGTTTCCCAGTAAAAACAATAGCGTCTAGATGGCAGGATAACATATTTGAAATGATTTCAAAAACTCACTGTTAACCAAGATTCCTATATCCAGCAAAGCTATACTTCAAAAATAAAGGCTCAGATTCTCTCTGAGTTCTGGGTCATTGGAGGTGACCTCATAGTAGACATGTCTTTTTGGATGTCCCAGGGGAACTCAGATACACCATTTCCCAAGCTGTCCTCATCCTCATCTTCCCTAATGTGCTTTTGCCTCCATGCTCCCCACCTCAGTGAATGCACCACCCTCCACGCAGCTGCTCATTCCAGACTCCTTCTCCCACAGTCCCAACCTCCAAGTGCAAAAGCACCCCCCAACATCCTTCTGTTACCTTGCTTCACCCCATTTTCTTCAACTGCCTCTCTACTATTCTGCCTACCCCTACTCTCACCCCCTTTCTGATCCATGGTACCCACAGCAGCAAGAAATATTTTCCTAAAATGCAAATCAGATCATGTTTCTCACAAAAACACACACCCTCGAGACCCTCAGGTTTCCCCATTGCCTTCCAGAGAAACGTTCACGTAGCAAGTGGCAGGTAGCAGGAAAGGCCTCTTCCTTTTCTGGTCCCCGACAACCCATGTAGCCTACCCCTCTGCTCAAGCCACACCAAACTTGCTATTTCTGAAATGGGTTTTAGCTTTTTCTGTGCCTACCTGCATGTTGTCTACTTTGCCAGCGGTGAAGCTCCTCCCTTTTCTGTCCAGTTAATATCCACACCCTTTAAGACACAATCTCAACAATTGCCTCTTCTAGAGAAGCCTCTCCTGATCCTCATTGCAGGTTAGATCTTGTTGTTACATCTTCAGGATACTGGACCACCTTCTCCACAGCATTTATTACCTTGCATTGTAGTTTCCTCACTAGAATGCTTACCTGTGTATCTCCAGTACCAAACTCAGTCCCCGGCACATAGTAGGTGCTCAGTAGATGTTTGTTGAGTGAACATTGAATGACTAGAATGCACCAGAGGAACTTGACAGGAGATAGAAAGAGAAGTTATGTGGTTATTAGAGTGACCCAGGAAGGAGGTGACAGGGCCAAAACCAAGGCTGGGACAGCAGGGATGAGGAAACAATAGGATTTATAAAGACGTTGCCTTGAAATCTGCAACACAGGCTTAAACCACAACAATAAGCCTGTGTAGTTTGGGGCCCTATTTTATGTTGGTGCAGGAGGGCACCCGTGGGTCGTGGCTGCTCTAGAAGCTGCTCTGTGAGCAGGCGCAAGTTGAGGCTTAATTGATGGGGACAGGGAAGTATCAGTGCACCTAGTCACTGGTCAGCACTGCCTCTCCCACTCCACCTGGGACCCGTCAGGGCCTGGGGTGCAGCAAGAGGTTTGTGTATCAAGAACTAAACTTTGGAGTCACACAGTGTAGGGAGGATAACGGGGAATAAGGTATGAGAATATTTGGGATGAACCTTGAAAACACTGTGCTAAGTGAAATATGCCAGACACGAAAGGACAAATACTGTATAATTCCACTTTTATGAGGTACTTAGAGTTGTCACATTCATAGAGACAGGAGGTAAAATGGTGGTTAAGAGGGGCTGAGAAGGATGTTTGTACCAGGGCCCAGCCTATCCCAGCTTTGGGCCCTCTGTAGTAAACATGCCCTAGGCAGGGTCTGCTTGTGCCCTAGGCATCTCCCCATGGTTGGAGCCAGCCTCCAAAATTCAGATGTAACCCAGGTTGCAGCCGGAGGGCTGCTTGCTGGGTCTTCATCTCTTCAATGGTGGTTTATCATTAAGGCACCTTGGCCGTAGGCAGAGAAGATAGTGAGTTCGATCCATAAACTTTCCCCCATTCTACTCACGGCTGGCTGAACCCTGACTTTGGGACAAAACTAGGTCAGACCCAGGGAGCAAAGCAGGGAAATTCCCTTACTGGGAACTTGGAAGGACAGACAGAGTGTCTGGGGGAGGGTCAGGATGATTCCAGGCCTTTGAAGAAGCCATGCTAGTCTTCTGACTTCAGAGAGACAAATGTCCCAGAGAGAAGCCCAGAACTGACTCTATCATTATTCCAGATGGAGGAGCTTCCTAACTCCCACGAGCCTGACACCCACAGGAGCACCCTTTTTGCCACCTTAAAGCACAGCTGCAGCTGGAACAGCAGACCTAGAAGCTACCTGAGGAGTATCCCAAATCAGCGATGCCCTCATTCCCAATGCTGTGGTCACCCATAGCTAGTTAGGTCAGAGCAAGGACCAGACCCTATGTCCCCGTCCAGGCCATGGCCTGTTCCATTTATATCTAGTGGCTTGGGGAATTAGTCTAGGGCTGGCTCTGTCAATTTGTCAGATATATATGTCCACGATTTTTTTTCTGCAGGAGCTCCTCTGGTGAAACAAGGATAACATGAATAACAGGATGTTCTCCCTTTGGGGGGGCATCTTTTCTATCCTCAATACCATCCAGTTCCTCATCTTTGACTTGAACGAGATTGTCCTCTTTGACTTAGAGGATCACTTCTACATCTACAAGGACATGAAGGTTGGGATAAGCTCTTGGGTCATAAGGAACAAGAATATCATCAGCATCAGTCTATCCAGCATCACCATCATGGTCAGCGCCTTGCTCCTCTATTGTGTCCACAAGAACAACTACATGGGGTTGCTGTGCTATTCCGTGTGGATCATCACCTACGAGCTCATCTGCTTCTCCGCAGTCCTGCTCATGAACAGTAACCTCAAAGAATATTTCAAGGAGCTGAGTTACCTGCACTTGATTTTCCAGATCTCCCGCATGTTCCTGCACTTATTCTTTCTGCCCTTTATCATCCATTATACGTACATCCTTTACAAGGACCCCAAGACTTCCAGCAAGACAGGCCGTCGCAGGTGCTCCTCCATCAGCACGATAGACTCATGGCCAGCCGTCGGGCTGGGAACGTTGTGGCACAAGTTAAACTGAACCGTGCCAGGAAGACGAGAGAGAGGGGGACAGCGCTCCCCAATGATGGAGTCTCCCTTTCCCTGCTTGCCCTCGGTTGATTCTGCTTGCTTTTTGGGGGGTTCTCGAGCTTGTGCATTTAAGAATGCTGGCGGGAGGGGCGTTGTATGGATCAATTATTCTGCCTGTGTGTGTCTGTGACTTGTTTTAGCTTTGAATTATATACTGCTTTTGAGCTTACTTACTCATCTCATAGGTGTATGCTTTTGTCTCATGGTCCCCTCCTCTCTGCATGTCTTCAGTTTCTAATTTTTCTGTTGTGGATTGCCCACAGATGCCTGGTTCTGCTGAGTCCTTTTAGAGCAGTGCCATCCAATAGAATTTTCTGTGTGGATAGATATGCTCTGTCTCTGCACTGAGCACTAGCTACAGGTGGCTATTGAGCACTTGGAATGTGGCTATTACAACCCAGGAATCAATTTTAAAATTCGATTCCATTTTAATTTACTTCAACGTCAGTAGCCACATTTGGCTGGCTCGTAGCTACTATATGGGAGAGCACAGTAATATGGGGCCTTGTTTTACTCCTGCGTGGAACCATTGAAAGAACTCCTTTCCAGCATCATGCATCAGTCTGCTTTCCTTGTACTTTTCTGAAAGCAGTACCTCGTGTTGGTTCATAACATGGCAAGAAGAATCCCCTTCAAAAAAGCTCCAAAATTTCTCAACTTAAGCAATCTTAACATTTTGGACTGGATAATTCTGTCTTGTAAGGGGGCCGTTCTGTGCATCGTAGGATGTTTAGCAGCATCCCTGACCTCTGCCACTAGCATCCCCCACCCTTGTGACAACTAAAAATATCTCATGGCTAAATGTCCCCTGGGGGGAAAGTTGCCCCCAGTTGAAAATGATTATTTTAAGGCAATACAGCCCAGCGTTGAGAGCTGGTATATCACTACTGTTAACTAATGAAGAGCATCTTTTTACTGAGAGCCCTTTACACTCACCACCTTGTATGGTTTTAATCCTAATGTTTCCATTTTATGGTTTGATGAAACTGAGACTCAAGATGCTTAAGGGATGTTATCAAAGTCACATAGTAGCAAAAGCAGGATTTGAATCTAGATCATCTGACTTCATACAGGAATGTCCTACTTGGTTCCCTGAAGCATTCTCTTACCAAGATAAAAAGAAGGACCTCCTTTTAGGATATTTCCTTTTCCTTCAAAAAAATGTTGAAAATGAAGTCAAGGGACACTGTATTTACCACACTACCCCAAACCATGAGCGTAATGACAGTAGTCCACTTCTACTGAACACTTAATAAGTGCCGGGTACCATTCTAACAATTCACTGAATACTTCTCACCACGCTGGGAGGGATAGATTTGGATCCAGATCAGTTCCCAAAATGACCACCAGATGGCAGTCAGCAATAAGCTTTTGCTTAGTTTAGATCCTCTAGGGATGGCTGATTTGGGATTTAGGGAGCCTCAAGCTGATGACTGAGAACTAACAGTGTGGGTCCCCGCCCTAGTATCACAAGGTGTGCCTTGACTGGTTGTGATTTGTGACTGGTTGAAACAAAAAATAGAACCTGAGCAGACTTCAGGGTTCTGATACCCCATCTCACCTGGGGTGTCAGTGGGGAGGCTGGGAGACTGGAGACCAGTGTATAGAAGAGGTGGAGGGAGAAGCAGAGTTCCAAGTATCAGCTCAGCTAAGAGTTTCTTGGCACAGGAAAACTTAGGATGTTCAAATACAAGACTTCTCAAAAGTGTTTGCATCTGCCTCCACTTCCTGGCTTCCCATTCTCTCTAGAAACCCCTTCATTCCACTGAGTAAGGTTATCTTCATACTCTCTGTCCTGCAGTTTTCTTTCTTGGCCAACAGTTCACCACCAGGGCTGCCACTCTCCATTCTCCACCTACCTGGCTGGCTTTCTCCCTTCATCGCCTTTGCAGGCTCTCCCTCATCTCCCTGACCTCCAAACATTGCAGTACTCCCGGTTCAGTCCTGTGTCCGCTTCTCTCCTCTGTCTCAGTCACTGCCAGCTCTCCTCACTCAGGCCCATTGCCATAATCCCTGTATGACATCTCCAGCCTGGACCTCTCCCCTAAACTGTGCACTTGACCCAATTGCTTCCTTGCGGTAGTAGGCGCCTACGGCACGGTTGCTAACGATGCCTGCCCACTGATGTTCACACTCATCACCTCCCCTTAATCTGGGCTGAACCTAGTGACTCTTCTAACAAAGAAAGCACAGCAAAGGTGACACGATGTCACCTCTAAGATTAGGATACAAAAAGACCGTGACTTCCGTGTTGCTGGCTCTCTCTGAGGGAAGCCAGAAGCCGTGTTGGGAGCATCATGATGGCCCGCATGGCCAGGCAATGACGTCTCTGGCCAACAGCCCCCAGGACCTGAATTCTACCAACAGCCATATAAGTGAGCTTGGAAAACAGATCTTCCCCCCGTCAAGTCTTGAGGTGACCACAGCCCCGGCCAAACACCTGGACTGCAGCCAGAGGATCTATGCAGGCCGTGCCTGGGTTCCTGACCCACAAAATAAAAGCGCGTTCTCTTAAGCTGCTGAGTTTGGGAGTCATCTGCTACACAGCCATTGATAACTAGTCCATGTAACATCTCTACATTAGTGCCCACTAATTCTCACTCATGGTTTTCTCCCATAGACCTGCCCTAACTCCCAGTCTTTTCCATCTCTACCCTCCATTTGCTCAGGTCAAAGACCCAAGTGTCTCTCTCAGCTTTTATCCAACCCCCAACAAACCCCATCATCTTTATCTGTACTACAGATTCAGATCTACCATTTCTCATCACCTCCGCTGCCACCATACTACCTCAAGCCGTCACCATTTTTATATAAGCTATTGCAATAGCAGTGTCCTAACCGGTCTCCTCAATGCCACTCTATTCCCTCTACAGTTAATTCTCTAGCCAGCAGCCAAAGGGATCCTGTTGAAACCTTCGTCAGCTCATATCTCTCCTCTACCCCACTACTCATGTTCTGCAAGGGCTCCCGACCACACTCAGTAAAAACCCTGAGTACTTAGCATGTCATGCTGGGTGCTAAGTGATCCAGTTACCTGTCCCCCTGCCAGTCTCCTTTCTAACCATTTGGTCTTCCCTCCTGCTCCAGCCACACTGGCCTCCTTGTAGTTCCTCTTATACACCGAGCACACTCCAGCTTCAGGACCTTTGTACTTGCTGTTTGGTTGTGTTTTTTTTTTTTTTTTCAGCCTGGAATGATCTTACTCTAGATACCCACTGGCTTCTTCTTTTGTTTCTTTCAGATGTCTGCTCAGAAGTCTTCAGAGAAGCCTTCCCTACCAACCTATGTGAAACAGCCGCCCACCATCTCATTCTTCTCTAACCCACTTAACCTGCTTTACTTTTTCATAACACGTATTATCACCTGACTTACCTCCCCATCCCTCAAAACTATGGGCACCATATTTTCTTCATTGCTGTTTTCCCCACGCCTAGAACAGCTCCCAGCACATAGCGAATATTTGTGGACCCAGATCCTGAGCAGAATACGATGGCCTGTGGTTCCTTGTGTTCTGTAACCGGTGGTTACGATGGATGGGCCGGTAAGGGGCAAACTCCTACTGCTCTTTGGCTTCCTCTTCCTATTCCCTTCTTCTCTCACTCACTTCTGGAGTCTCCGGTAAGACTAAGGAGTTATAGGTGGAAAACACCCACAAGGGATCTGATTTCAGCTTCCTCGTCTCTTTCCTTCTTCCTAACCCTTTTCCCTTGCAGCAGCTGCTGACACTAGAAATACCACCTAATCCCCCAGATCCACCTCATCTAGCCTAAAACTAGCCCTTGGAACAACGCAGGTGTCCCTGGAAAGGGCAATACTCTGAGAGCTGTCACCTACCTCTGTGAAGAGCTCCAGCTTTCCAACCTCCCTTTCTTCACTAGGTTTACCGAGTGTCTACTGCATAGCAGGCCATGAGCTAAGAAGTATGGAATACCCTGGAAAACAAGACACAGTCCACATTCCCAGGGGCTCCCAGACCAGTGAGGGGCTGGGTCACTCAGGGCTGTTTTTGCCTAGTATGATGGGTGGTGGGGGGAAGTGCTGAGGGCCACAGGAGGAGTCTCAGCTCTTGGGTAGCGGAAAGTCAGGGAAGCCTTCCTAGAAGAGGAGCCCTTTAAGCTGAGTCCTGAAAGAGAGTATGATTTAGCCCTGAGAAGGGAGGGGAGGAAATGGAAAGGCGGAAGCCTGAGAAGGTACAAATACCCCTGGGATAGTAACGTGGTGAGCTCTTATTTGTCATTTCCACCTCAGGGTGAAGGAAGGAGCTCTGTGTCAGGAGGAAGCAAGTAGGCACAAACTTCCCCAGAGAGCAGAGAGTCTCTCCTTTTCCCAGGGTCTCTCCTTTTCCCAGGGCCTCTGCTGGCTGCTCCGGGAGGCTCTTGCTTTTTTCAGTATATACCATTGAATGTTTTGAGCATCTTTCCCACCTCACTGCTATCACCTGGAACTCCAAATTTCTTCTAGTAGCCATGTCCCACAGAAGACAGATTTCATTCTGTTTTGACTTCTCCCCACTGGTTTCAAGATATACAAATGTTTGTCTGTTTTACTATTTTCCTCACGGTCTCAGGTCTCCATTTCCTCTTCTTCCTGTCCCCCCAGAACTCCCCACATTGGTTGCTAATATTCTCAGCCTTTGAAGCCCTTTTTCCCCTGCTTTGGTCTTATCTGACCATTGGTCTCTACATATGGACTGAGGCTTTGCTTTTCTTTCCCCAATCAACTTGCTCATCCCACAAGTGGTTAACGAAGGCCCCTGAGAGCCTGCCCCTGGGTGAGGCCGTCATGGAGACGGCAGGCTAAGCTCTTGAGTCTCCAGCCTTTCGCATGGGCAAGCTGCTCATAAAACCCTTCTCAGCTTCCTTCCCCTTGCCTTTCGTCTAGGTGTTTGGCCAGGGCTGTGGTCACCTCAAGACTTGACGGTGCAGCCAGAGGATCTATGCAGGCCGTTAGTAAAATAGAATGTTGTTTAAATGCTTAAATGCTTAAATGGTTTTTTTTTTTCCATAAATGAAGTATAATTTTCTTCCTGGTAAATGGGCTTTACAAATGCCTTTAGATTCTATTAATTTTGTTTCATAAACAAAGGTTTTGTGTGTGTTTGTGCATGTGATTGTGTTTTTGTGTATCTGTGTTTGTGTCTATGAATGTTTGTATTTATGTATATCATATTTGTGTATTTGTGTACATGTGTGCTTGTATGTTTGTATATATGTAAAAGGTGAGTTAAACAATTATTTGGTGATTATCAGAAATAACTTACATATTAAAGATATAAAAAGGTAAAAATTTCTTCTGAAATCTCATTCTGGCTTCCACCAAGGCTGCCTTTTCCCTTCACAAGGATGTCCCGTGAGGGGCAACACGAGAATGCATCTTACTTAAAAGGAGATGTTTGGTTTTTCTCTCGTCCCAAGAGCATGACAGTGACAAGATGTATTTTATGAATGAAGTGGAGAATGAAACTTGAAGCTGTCTTGCTTGTCAAACAGAGTTTTTAAGGGGACAAAGGATCCCTTTTAGAGCGATTGGGAGAAAGTAGTTGTAAGAAGTGCCAAGCAACTAGAGATCCTATCACTTCTGCAAATAAATACTTGGCAGCACTTTTTCAAGTTTCCCCAGCTCCCTGCATCTTCCTTTGCCCATGTTGAACTTGCTGCCAGCTACCCTGACCTCAGCCCAACCCCACCTGCCCCACCCTCTGATCCAAGGATCTCTTGCATTTTCTGGCCTGATCGAGATGACTTTATTTAGTATCTAATCACCTTTTTACAATAATCACCCCCTCCCTCCGTCTTCTCCTTCTGACATCCTGGAAACACACCTATGCTTCCTAAACATGTGCATTCATGTCTTCTTTCTTCCTTTCATTTATTCATTCATCAAAACGCATGACTTATCAACTATTCACTGGCCATTATAGTAAGAAGTGAAGCAAAAATAAAAAACCAGATGCAGTTGTGGCCCCGAGTCAAGAAGGGAGCCTATGAGGGAGTAATTACAATATTACACAATAAATCAAGTAACAGAGGTCACTCCAAAGTGCTATGTTATCTCTATTTCTCCGTGTTTCATTAAACAAATGTTTACTGAGCACATACCACATATATATCAGGCCCCATTCTAGATGCTGGAGCTATGGATGTGGAGAAAACAGGTAAAGCTCCTCCTCTCATGAAACTTACATTCTAAAAAGGGAAGACAAGTGATAAGCAAGTGGACATATAAGTATATATCATAATTTCAGCTAGTGACAGGTACGAAGAAGAAAATGAAACAAAGTGATATAATAGAGTTTTATCCCAGATCATGAGATTTAGCTATTCCTAATAATTCCATCCTTGTGATTGATTGTTTCAGGAACAGGCCCAAGACCCAGTGGAGAGGGGCATCTAGGAGACCTCTGGGTAAGAAATGTCTCTCTGGGGACATGGTGCTTAAGAGGACTGGGAAAATCTGTGGGAAGGGCATTCCAAGCAGAAGGAACAGCAAATGCAAAATCCAAACAGGGGGAACAAGTTTGTTGTGTTCAAAGAATAGTCAGAAAGCCAGTGACTGGACCACAGTGAGTGAGGGCGTTGGGAATATGGTGGATTGACTGGTCCAGCACCCCTTACGACCCTTGATGTTCTTCCCTGTATCTCAGAGTGGAATGCTAAAATAAAATATTCTAGACTCCCTTGCAGCTGGATCCTGGAAGCTGGATATAGAGTGTGAACTTGGGAAGGCAGAAGTGAAGCAGAGGCCATTGAGTCCCCGTGTTTCTCTGCAGCAATGGGCCAGTGTTCGGCCACTAACCTTGTGGGCAGCCGTAGCTTTCTGATCCCTGGGTTGCTGTTGTGGTGGTGTTTTCTGGAAATCAACAGTTCCTTCCAAAGGTGACCTTCTGACCCCCACCTTCCTGAGAGGGACGGTGGCAGTAAGTCTCCTGGCAGGCAAGTTTAGCATTGTCATCCAGGAGTCATTCCCAAAGGCCCAACACAAAGCCTCTTTTGAAAGAACTAATTCCTTATATCTAATCCCTTTCTGCCTCAAATACCTGGAGTGGTCTCTGTTTTCCTAAAGCTAGTCCTCAGCTGTACGAGGGTTTGGGAGGCACAGCTCTCACCTTTGGGACACCGCACCGTTAAACAGAGAAGTACCTGTCTAACTCTACCCTCTGTTTCACAGGGCAGAGCCAGCTCCCTATTCATAAGAAAACATCTCCCCTCATTACCTCGGGGTAGTTCAAACTTGGTCAAAGAATTGTTGGCACTCTTAATAAACAAGTCTACAAGTTTCCCTTTGTCTGTCATGCTTGTTGAATCTCTCAAAGAACTTGACTAGCTGTGGCAGGCGTGGTTTCCTCTGGCTGTCTCTCCCTGAGTAGGTTACACTTGGCTCGATGTTCACTGGCCTGCCTTTTGTTGCAATTCCCACAGGCTAGCCAGATATGGAAATGATACTGGTCTGGATTTCCAGGTGACTTGCCAATTAAAGTCAACATTTATGGAGGGCTACGATGAGCAAGGCCTGTACAAAAAGCATCAAGGGAGATATAATTCTTCCCTCCAGGTTCAAATGGTCTAGTGGGGAGAAATATATAGATAGACTATAATAACTAATGCATATTGAGTGTTTACTAGGTACTGTTCCAAATGAATGAGTTAGTTTAATTCTCACAACAATGCTATGAAATAAATTGTATTATTTTCCCCATTAGAGCTAAGGCTCAGGAAGGTTAAGTTACTCTTCTAGAGTCACACATAAAGTGGCACTGCTGGAATGTGAACCCAGGCAGACTGGCTCCAGGGCCCCTAACATTAACCAGGCAGTGTGGAAGGCTCAAGAAAAGCATTAGGAGAGCAAAGCAAAAGTGACTCTGCCTAAGGGAATTAGGGCAGGCTTTGCCTCTTCCGAAAGAAATCGCCTATCTTCTGGTCAACTCAGCAAGCATGCTTGGGACCTAGATTTGTGCTGGGCCTTGAGAAAGGTGCTGGTGACACAAAGATGAATGAGACCTGCTTTCTGGCCCTTGAGGGGCTCATAGAATAGGAGGGGAAGCTGACAGCTAAGAATATTAATTGGTATATGGAATTCAGCATAATAAGGGGTTCAGCACCAAGCAGTGGATCAATTCTGCAGATGACTTACAATAAGAGAAGGGTTTTTAGAGGAGGAGACACACGAATTGGACTTTCAACAATAAAGATGGGCAGAAGGCATCCCAGATGGAGGGAAGAGTGAGTGCAAAGACAAGAAGCTGGAGAATATGATAGTGTGTCTAGGAATTGGGAGCTCAGTGGTTTCTGCAGTGGTGATGGCCAGCAGCCAGCAAGAAGGCTGCAGACTGAGCAGCAGCCATGTTGTAAAGAGACCACCGTGCTGTGCCAAAGGAGGAGTTTGCAATTCGCTCTGGGAAAGTGCTTTTCGACATGAAGGCTGTAACCCATTTGAGTATGAAGTCAATTTGATAGGTCAAGACCAATATTTTAAAAAATGAAAAGGATATTGAATGGAATAGACTAAAATTAGATATAATAATTTTTGTATTAAGTACCATTTGTGAAAATGTTGTTTCAGTTATATATATTGTAGCAGATATGGCAAGTTTTCCATCAATCCATGCTCCTCTTCTTCATTTTAATAATCGGATCCCCAAGTGTTGGCACGTGGCTGCCTAGCTAGAAACTACATTTTCCAGCCTCTTTTGCAGTCAGATGTGGCTATGTGACTGAGTTCTGGCCAAATGAGTGTGAGCACCAGTGGTATGTGCCATTTCTGGATCATGCTTCTAAAAGGAATGGCATGCACTCCTTTGTTTCTTTCCCTTTTCCCACTGACTGGGACACAGACATGATGGTAGGAACTGGCGCAGTCACCTTGGGCTCTGGTGTTATTGCTGGTGTTAGAGCCTTGAAAAGCACACCTCCGGACTATAAAAGAGAAGCCAAATTATGTGAAAGAGAAGTTAACTTCTATTTTACTTGACACACACTTACGTTTCTGTTACATTATCTCAGATCAACCCCTAATACACACACACACACACACACACACACACACACACACACATACACTATATAATATATATGTTTATGTACATACGTGCATGTTCGTATATATGTGTTTACACACACACACACCAGGTCATGCTGTAAAAAAAATAATGGAAAAACTGCCTGTCCTTAAAAGATGTTTAAAGCAAGTGAGTGATGTGATCAGATTGGCGCTCTCAGGCTGAAAGGAATCACAACAATCGTTTAGCCCAGTTAGTGCTTCTTCTTATGGATGAGGAAACTTAGGCCCACAGAGGTTAGGTAACTCATTCGAGGTCCTGGGGCTAAGTGGCAAGAGCTGGTCTTTGCACCCTGATTTCAAATACAAGGCCAGGCCCCTTCAGTGTCACCCACTGACAAAGATTTCATTTATCTTGCTCTTTTGATCCTTAAACACTTTTCTGCATCACATTGTTTCCCTAATTTTCTAATTAGTTCAATTCAGCTCAACAAGTATTTTTTGTGAACCTGCTACATACTACGTTTCTAATTAGTTCAATTTCTAATTAGTTCAATTCAGCTCAACAAGTATTTTTTGTGAACCTACTACATACTACATTGTAAAGACAAAGGAACAACCTTCATAAAAAGCTCCTAAACTGGTATAGATGAATAGATACAGAAGTAAATATAGACCTGTGTTCATGCATGGATCAGTATATATACACATTTCCTAGCTCTGATCCCTGAGAGGGCGTGGAAACAATGATACCCCAGGAGCAATGAGCACACTAGAGCCCAGATTTGGTTTTTAAACACCATTCTTCAGTTAAAGGACCCAAAGTACTTTGGAGAAGTGGTTGAGTCTGGGCTAGAGGGGGAAAATGCAGGATGAGGCTGGAGCATCTTGTGGTGGCAGAAGTAAGAAAGTGCTCAGAAAAGAATGGGAGCTCATGGAAAAGACACGAGAACTGACTCAATGGCCAAAGCTGAAACAATTTGAGCAACAAAATAAGTAACAATAGTATTGGATTTTATAACTCACAGAATTAAGTCAATGTCCATGAATCCATACTGATATAAATAAATAGTTATGTAAAAAAATTACTTCCTTAACTGAGTGTCTTGATGACTGGAAATATGAAGATTTCAAAATGAGTATCAGTTAGGTAGGCTTGAGTAATTGTACTTTGTGGTAACTGCAACTCAAATCCACTTGTAGTGGATGAGTCCTGGAACAGAAGGTTAAAGTCCTGGTTTTGGTCTAGTTTCTGCCACTCAACAGTCTTGTTACCCTCAACATCTAAAAAATGGGGATAAGATCATTTATGTTGCTTACCTCATGATTTTCCAAAGAAATAAAGTATATGAAAGAAAGGTGGTTTGTTTTTTTTTTAAATAAACCTCTTTAATCACCAACGACCATTGTGTTTATTATTCATGGATTCTGTATTTGTGAATTTGCCTTCTTACTAAAACTTATTTGTGACCCCAAAATCAGTAGTCACAGTGCTTTCATGGTCACTGAAGATATGTGCAAAGCACCAAAATTTCGAGTCACACAACATGCAAGACTCACCCAACGTTGCCACGTGGAACAAGGTGGAACGAAGCCTTCTTGTTTCAGCTCTCATACTGGAAAGAAGTATCCTTTGGTAATATATTTATTGCTAGGTTTTTCATATTTTTGTGATTTTTGTTGGTGACTTTGCTGATTAAAAAACTTCCCCCAAACGTAGTGCTGAAGTGCTGTCTAGTGTCCCTAAATGCAAGAAGGCTGTGACAAGATTTACAGAGAAAACACAGGTGTTAAGTAAACGTCCCTTGGGCACGAGTTATAAGGTGTTGGCCATGAGTTCAATGTGAATGATTCAATAACACAGTAACTTGAATAACATTGTTTCGTCCAACGTCATTTTGTTATAATGTTGATGAGAAGTCGTAGGAACTTTTGTTTATATCATTAGCCTATGATAAAATTGTTTTATTTTATATGTCATTTAGCTTGAAGTTGCAGAACCTATTGGTAATGTAAAGTAAAGACTTACCATATATATATTAGCTAAGATGTCCTTAGACAGAAACTCACTTAAATTATTTGTGACCAGAGGCTCACGGGAATCTAACCCTATCTTTCCCCCAGGAGCAAGAGTAGTTCAGTAGTCACAAATTCGGTGTTCATAGCAACTTTATAGGACATAACTACCACGAACAACAAGAATTGACTGTATTTAGTAGCACTTTCTATGTGCGTGGCCCACCCTATACTTTCTTTGATAAAGTCTCAAACAGTCCTTACAACAACCTAGGAAAAAAGTTTTGTCTTAAGTATCTATCAGTCATCCCCCAGTGTAGGAGTTGGCTGGCTCTTCTGCCATTTTCTCACCCTGACAGATGTCTGATTCACTGGGTACTTTGTGGTCACATTTTTTTCAAGTAGGTCAATATAATTTTTCCTGATTACTATACTCAATCTTTGCCAGTTTCAGAGAGACACTTGAGGTTTGTTTCCACACATTCCCTGCAATTTTTTTATTATGAAAAATTTCAAACGTGCAGAAATTTGAATAAAAAAAATAGTAAAACGAACACCCATAAACTCTTGAAGACCTGTCACATGAGAGAGTGATCAGATTCACATAGAGTCAGAGAGTAGAGCTAGGGACCAAGGAAGTGAAGGCAGCAGAAGACAAACGTCAGCTTGAAATGAGGAAGAATTTTCTATCTTGCAAAGGGGATGGTCCTGGCTAAGGCAGAACACCAATGGACAGGGATATGGTGGAGGCGAACCCTGTACCAAGTAGGAGGGAGGTCTAGACAACAGCTCAAGCTGCCTATGAGTCCACAAACCACTGTTTTGTCTGAGTTCTAGAACTGCTGCAGAATTGTTTTCATAGCAGTCGTATAGTATTTCAACCACCTCATGTGTTAACTCAGCATTTGAGTGCAGATCTGAGAGCCCAACCTCCATCTGTAATGAGGTTTCTCTGGGAAGATGTTTTGAATTTCAAACAAATGATGCACAAACAAACTTTTGAAACACGACCCTATAGAGCCTAGAGAATTGTCTGTTCTTTTTACTAGTCCTTAAACTCCTTGAAGTGTCCCCAACTGCCCTAATAATGCTACTGTTGTGGAATTTGGGAACTAAGTCTGTGTTTTCCTGACTAAATTATGATTTTCTAAACTTCAGATTCTAATACTGGACAGGAAAGAAGACCTGAGATCTGGCCCCCTCTGAGTCAGATTTTCCCAGCCTAGCTTCATGATCTTGTCTGAAGTCAATGCCTAGGGCGCTAGGTAATCCTGCCCCCTGAGAACCTGTTGTGACACCTTCAGCCAAAGCTCTCTTCTTAGGCCTCCAACGGCTGTTTGTTTGTACAAAGCAGAGGACATATTTTTGGTGGTTGGTTACAATTTATTTTAACATTTTATTATTTATCCTTTTGTCTTTTCTCCAGGTGTTCCATGTGCCTTACTCTCGCCTTTTCATAAGATTGTAAACCTTGACCTTACATCTGCCCCTAATATATTCATCTTTTCACACCTACACAAAACCAAGGATAGCAACAGTGTGGTGTATAAAGAAAGATCCTGAACTTGGAGACAGATAAACTTATTCTGCCACTTACTAGCCATGTGACCTTGGTAAATTTTTGAATTTCTGAGTCTTGGTTTTCTCATCTTTAAAAGGGAAATGATTATACACTTGTAAAGTATGTCATATGCTAGGCACCCATAAATGGTCATTCTCACATGCTGTATGACACCATTTAAATAAAATTCTAGAATAGGCAAAACTAATCTATACTGACAGAAAGTGGATCAGTGGTTGGCTGGAGCTGGTGAGGGTGGGATAGGAAGATTGCCCAGAAACACGGGAAACTTTGGGGGTGGTGGAAATGTTCTATATCTTGATAGAGGTAGTGGTTACACAGGTGTGTACAATTGTCAAAACACATCAAATTGTGTGCTAAAAATGGGTGTTATTTAGCCTATGTAAATTATCCCTCAATAAAGTTAGTTTTTTAAAAAATATTCATTCCCTTCTTTTCTCCATCAGTGAAAATGTGTTGGATTTAGGAATACGCTTCAGAGTCAAATATACATTTTAAGTTATTTTTAACTTTATATTATTCATATAACCATATAATTTTCCCCATGGATTGATTGTAAATAAATGAGAATTGGCTTGATATCGTATCTCACTTTTTAACTGACTTGTACTATAAAATTGGAGAGGTGCGTCCTGAGGGGCATGAGAGGGCAGACGTGGGGACAAAGATACAATGAAAGTATAATGAAACATGCCACACACTTCCCCAAAATCATTAACTTAAAGGGAGAAAGTATTTTTCTGGTAAAATAATAAAAGCTTGTCACAAACAGGGTAACAGTGATGAGGGCTTGAATGGATGGAGTAGCCTGAAGTAGCTTTTCATGTTTGTCCACTCGGCATATTTCCCCACCACCTTCATCACCCTCTTCTCAGAGAATTCTCTCTTTCCTCTCAGGGTGAAGGGTGCCTACTACATGTTTCCTGGAATCTGCTCCCACAACACTTTTACTTACATTTCATTGGGCGTAACTTGGTCATATGTCCACAGCTAGCTGCATGGGAATCTGGAGAATTTAGTCTTTCTTCTTCAGGAAAGCCATGTACATGACCAGCTAAAAACCAGAGGTTCTGTTATCAAGGAAGAAAAAGAGAATGGATATTGGCATAGGCGACAATTATTCTCTGCCCAAAGCTCTGTCTGGTAACAGACTATTTCATATATAATGCTAAAAAAGTTGGAAGTTATGTGAATTAATAATATACATCTGTATTACGGCCATAACAAAATGATTATGCTTATCTATAGTTCTTGAAATAAAAACATTCAATAGCACATTGTTAAGTGTGTGAGATCGATTACAAAAATATGAGCTCTGTTCTGTAAAATTATATAGAGAAAATATGTGTATATGTATAAATATTATAGATATATGGATATGCTAAGTACTTCTGGTGTGGCAGCATTACATCACATAACTTTAATTCATGTTATATCATTATTTTTGCTAAAAAGCATGTGTCATTTTTTAAAAAAATTATTTGCACTTGAAAAATATGTGGGCATCTGTGCCTCTTAGGAACTTCATGAGGGGAACTGAGAAGCAAGCTGTGGTGCAGAAGGTATTCAGGGGTTGAGGAGGCCTCAATCATTTTCCTGTAGGCACACAAGTGATATTCAATTACTGAATTCCTGGGGACCCTGGGCAGCGGGATCTAGAAAGATCTTGACCTGGAGCTCAGGAGAGAGGTCTGTACTGGAGTTAAGGGAATCATCTGGGAGAAGATGGTCAGTGAAGCTGGAGAAAAGGCAGAATCCCGCAGCAACTGTGCCCAGTTTCTTCCCTTTGCCTCTCCAGAGCCACTCCCTGCCCTTCTCCATCTGTAGCCCCCAAAAGGCTGACCTGTTCAGACTACATCACACTAGACTCCCTGCCTCTGACTTCCAGTTGGGTTCAGCCTGTAAGAGGCCCTGGTAGAAGATAAGAGGGTGAGAAAAGAGAGAGGCCAAGGTATTTATTTCTCTGGCTCTCCCTAAGTGGTGTTAGCACAGGCTGACTGCTTCTCTGGGATGAAGGTCACGGATCTCATCAGGCAGCTTCTCCACACCTACATGATTCCACTGCCTGCTCCCTCTTCTGCCTCTCAGATGAGAGAGGTAACAGCTCCCACTGTTGCTGGCCCCAGGGTATAGCGCTGCCCTGGGTGGTTTCCCAACACCTGCCCCACACCTTTGTAAATAGTTCTTTTTCACACTCTCCTCACTTTATCCAATCTGAGACTGCCATCTGCTTCCTGCTAGCCAGCTTAGGAGTGAGGAAGAGAAAGAACACCTGAGTTTAAAAGGCAAGTGAGGGAGAAGAAATGGTCTAAGAGACAGAGAAGGTGAAGGGAAACCAAGGGTCATGACACCAGGGGAGGTGTTTCAAGAAGGAGGGAGGAGTCAACAGTTGTATGAGACTGAAAGGTCAAATAAGGATGAGGTCTCAAAGGTCTATTGGGATGGGCCAACTGGAGGAGGAACTGGGAAGAAGAATGAAGGGAATTGGGTGGGTGGTTAAGGGAGTAGAGATCTGCGTTGGAGATCGGGAAGAAGATAAGAGATGAAGAGAGGTGAGAAAAAGGAGTGGGGCAGAGAAGAGAATCAGAGCAGAGGTAGGAAAAGGAGGGAGCCAAGCCTCTGAGTGAAGAAATAGGACTCTTCAGTTCAGATGGGGTAAGCAGGTAGTAACTCAGACTGAGTGTGTATGTCCAGCGGCCCATATACATACATACACATATACAACACCCATACCAACTGTACTATCTGTGCACATAAATACACACATAAACATATATATATACCATGCTTCACCACACACACCAAAGATACAATATGTGCACACATACACACACCATCACACCATATCATCATCACTACACCACACCAGATACACGCTACACATATACCACCCAACACTCCCACACCACAGCATGTAAACAATAGTCACTGCCAGCTCCATAGATCTCACTGGGAGCCCATGCAATCGGATCTTTGCTTTGCTGTGACAATTGTCTTTGCTGGCATCACACTGAACCCTGAAGGGGGCAGATGAGAAAAGCCTGGTTCTGTCTCTACTCGCACATAAAAAAAGAGTTGTCAGTGTTTGCGGCAGGGTGCCTGGTGCACAGTAGGTGCTCCACAGATTAATATAGAATGGCTACATGGTCCCAGGGGGAGCCTGGGGTATTGGGCAAGAGCTACACTTTTCTGTGCATGCTGACCTCCTAAGTGATTTAACCCAGGGGAACCCTAAAGACCGGCCTCTCCTGGCCACAACCCAAATATCTGTCCATACAATAAAATATTCTAGACAGAAAATGGACCAAGTGCTACAATGTGCATGAATCTTTATAACATAATGTTGAGTGAAGAGAACAAGTTCCAGATCACTACATACATGCACAATACCCTTTATAAACTTTAAGAACAACTAAAACCAAACACTCTATTCCTATAAAATAAAAATTTTCAAAGACATGTAAGAGAATGCTAAACACAAAATTTAGGACAGCGGGTTATATCTGAGAGAGGCAAGGAATGGACTAAGAGAAGATCATGTAGAAAGCCGGATGTCATTGTCAATCAATGTCTGCTTCTGGAGTTGGGCGGTAAGTTCACCACCTAATGTAATAACAATAGGCTGTGCTTGGACCACTGACGAGAATATATTAGGAACCAAGGATTATGATTAATCCAATTCTGTACATCGGAAGTCCTGTTACAATAAATAAAAAAAAAAAGACTGCCCTCTCAGCTTGACCCTAGTTCTGCTTATTTTTGCACTTCCTCCCACAGCAATGCTGAGGGGTCACTGTAACCTTGTTCTTGGCAATCGGGGTTACTAGCGCAAGGCTGGGCAGGAAATGAACTGGGGGATGAGGCCATATCTGCTATAACACTATTCTCGATAGGTCCTTTGTGGTAAGGGTTTCTAAGAACCCAGCAGAGCAGTTGAAGGAGCTGAGCAACATTTACAAGAAATGTGCCCTGGCCCCACCCCTTACCACCCCTCCCCCTTGTCCCCTTTCTCCTCCCTTTACTGCCTCCAACTCTTCCTCTCCACTCAGGCCCAAGTAAAGGGCAGCTCACAAGAGCCAATAATGACTGTTTCCACAGAATAGACCTGCTTACCCGACTCCCCCAGAGTCTGAGGAATAACTTCCCTGACCTCCAGACTTGGGCCCTGAAGGAATCTTGAGATGACTAATCCACACAAACTGTTTATTAAGAAGCAATTTAGCAGAGTAATAATGAGCATGGATTGCCTGGGTCCAGTTCTGACCTGGCCACTTCTTAGGTATGTGACCTTTGACCTGGGAATTTACTGCTCTGCACCTCAGTCTTCCCTATCTGTAAAATAGGGATAAATAAATAGCATCTACCTCATAGAGATTTGTTGTACAATTAAGTAAGTTAATACATGCAAAGCTGGGTACATAGTAGGTACTGAATGAGTGTTAGCTACAATTGCTAAGTGTTAAGAAAGAGGCAAATGAATCAAAGAGACCATGGTCTAGTGCAGGAGTTAGCAAATTTTTCTGTAAAGGGCCACATAGTAAATATTTTTGGCTTTGCCAGCCAGAAGATCTCTGTTGCAACTATTTAACTCTGCTACTGCAGTACTAAAGCAGCCATAAACAATTCATAAATGGATGAACTTTATTTACAAACACTAGCGATTGAATTTTATATAATATTTATGTGTTAGAAACATTATTCTTCATCTGAACTTTTTCTACCATCCCAAAAAGTAAAACCTAGTCTTGGTTTGCAGGCCATACAAAACCAAGTGGTGTGCCAGACTTGGTCAGCAGGCCATAGTGTACTGATCTTTGATCTAATATGGGGAAAAACATCAGCCCCTCTGGATTTCTCTGCTCTATCTGCATGTTCAGTTTATAGGTGAACAAACTGAGGCTCATCCTTCAAAATCCAGTTGAAATGTTGGCTCCTCTTTGAAGCCTTCCCAGATCATTTCGGCCAAGGGTGGTAATAACTCTATCTGCTGCCTACGTGATAAGCATAAATTTGTAAATTACCTTTAAATTTTTATCATGAAATATTCAAGACAACCCAAAAGCTATAAAGGATACTGCAAACCCCTTAGTCTTCACCACTTGGCTTGTGAACTAAAGCACTGCACAAATAATTGAAGGGGCCTGTGTAGATACTCCTCCCCACATCACAACCTCCCTTCCTCCTCTGCAGACCTAACCACTATCCTGACTCTGGGAATTTATTGACCAAGCACTTCTTAGTACTCTTACTATATAGATGCATATATATATAGTAAGCAGGAGATAGTATTTGTTTGCTTGTAAGTACACCCATTATTTAACTCAATCGTCCCATCATTTAACTAGATCTTCCTAACAATCCAATCAAGTTGGACAACTTGCCCAAGGCATCCAGGTGATAGGACCAAAGTGCGAGGTGGATTCCCAAGGCTATGCTCATAATCATTGCTCTCCATATTCCTGTGGCCAGTCATTAGTTATGACTCCCATTCCACACTAGATTTTAAAGTATCCTTAAAAAGACTAAATAGGATCTTTTACCTTTCCCATATCTTGCACCCAATAGAAGCACGATATGTATTTCATCAGAGACCCTGTCTTCCATCACCCCGAGTAGTCTCAACAGAGGATAGGAGAACTGCCAGAAACGGACTTCAAGACAGAAGGATGGGGCTTTGCTAGATTTCATTAGAAGTTTGAGTTTGGAACAATTGCTCACATGTCAACTTTACCGAAACATGCAACCCTCACACACACACTGGGGAATGTGTGTGTTTGTCAGAGGGGGTGGGTAGGGAGGGGGAAAGAGGAAAGGGAAAAGGGGAACTCAGAAATTTTCTATCAGCCCCCAGAACCAAGAAATCCTTCCTTTCCCGCAACACATGGGGGCTGAGCTAACATTTGGAATCTAGTCCAAGCTTAAGGATAGATAATAGCGAGGGGTATCGCAGCCTGAACCCTCAAGCAACCTGACAAGATAGCATCTTGGCCAGTGTCCAAAGAGTGTGCACACACAAAGGAGAGGTCAAGATGACCCCCAGGGAAGAATGTTAGAATTGCTGTTTATAAGAAACAAGAAACCAAAGTTTGCTAATACTTAATATGCAAACTGAGTGTGCTTTCAGCATATCAGGATATATTCAGGCCATGTGTACTAAATAGATTCATGGATTCTACCATCCAGTTTAAATTAAACTCACGAAAAGAACAAAGAGCTTAAACAGATTCCTGCAAAGAAATCAGATTAAAAATACTAATTATCCCAGCATAACCAGTTAGAAAGTTGCAGAGCTAACATTTCACCTTCTCCCTTTATAAACCTGACAAGCACATAGGAGGGGTAAACCCTGTCTGCTTAAGTGAAAAAAACACATTTCCATCCATCCAGTATTATGACTAAACTCCACACTAAAGATGAAGGGACCTTGAATCAGTAACTAAGAGTAATACAGATACAGTTTTTCAATATTTAACATGTACCAAGGGTTCATGCTCAAAATTTTACCAGTGGGAGACAGAAAAAGCAACTGTTTAGCAACTGCAACGTTTGATATCTCTAGATCAGCTCTGTCCAACAGAACTTCCTGCAATGATGGAAACACTATAGTTCCAGGGCCACTAGCCAGTCATAAGTGGCTATTTCATGAAATGTGACCAGCGCAACTGGGAAAATAGCCACATGTGTTATATGAATGAAGCTCTAGAATTTGCATTAAGAGGATTTCACCGGGCCCCTCAGGCCAAATCTTGTCCACCACAAGATTGGCTCCCAACCCTTTGGCCATACATTGATTTCAGAAAAGTAACTATCCTAAGTTTTATTGAAGGGAACCATTTAGACTGAAAGTTCCATTTTTCTGTCTAGGATAGGACTTTGGCATGTACCAGTGATCAATAAATGTACGTTAGTATGTCTCTGCATTGACAACACTTTAGAAACCACGTTAAGACAAAAAGTTTTTATTCAAAAACGCCAAGTATAAAAAAAAAAAATAAGATCTCTTTTATTCCCCTGTACAGTATTTCACTCATAAAACCAGCAGGTTACATGCTGCTCAAAACACAGCCCCAGAGAGGATCCGGAAGGCACACCATCCAGAACTGGTTTTCATATATCTATCCTATATACACAAGTCAGCAACGTCCCTCTCCCATCACCCACGGAACCCATACCCACTTGGGTAAGCAGGCGCAAGGGGCCCCTGCAGCACTCGGGGAGCCGCAGCAGCTCTCCGGCCTGAGTCCCATCACCCTAAGAACAGAGCAAGTTTCGCAACCCTCCCCAAAAGGTCCCCAAGTCAGAGGAGAAAAGAAAGAAAGAAAACTATGGCGGCAGCCGTGGAAGCTTGGAGCTAGAAGGGAACCAAATAAATAAATAAATAAATACATAATGTTGACCTCCAGGTTAGAATGCGCATCTTTCCAAAAAAAAAAAAAGGTATAATAACTTAAAGGCAAAATTTTAAAAAAATTAGATCAACTACAATCCTTTTGTACACTACCATGCCAACTGTACACACATTTACAGTTTTTCTGTTGATTTGCATTGTTTGTGCATTTTTTGTGTGTGAGGTCTTGGCTTTGAAACAGTTAAGTAAAAACCAAAAAGGAAGACCAGTTCACTCGAAGTTTTACTAAAGGAGGCAGAAAAAGGGCAGGTGGCTCAGCATTTGGCCCTGTAGCCTCTTCCATGGCACCTTTCATATGAAGGATGGGGGGAAGGGAAAGGGAGAGAAAAATAGGGAACCAAACCCAGGCAGATTTTTAGAGAAGCAGCAGGTAAAAGAGGCAAGTTCAAGTATTTCTCCCAGCACAGCCGGAGTCCCCACAGAAGGCACTCAGAAGAGTCGGAAGAGGTGACAGGGACTTAAAATGGTGCTAGTCCTATCCCACCCCAACCCGTTTTCCCCCTACCCAACCCATCGCGGCATTCAGCAGAACTCGTGATGAAGGGAACAGTTCCATGGCAGGGTTCTGACCACTCCCACCCCCACCCGGGATTGTGCAGAGTCCAGCAATGCTGGCTGGACACCTATGGAGAGAGCATCTACGAGGAGTTGAGGCCTAGGATGCCGGGAGTGAGTCTCTTCCCCCATTAGGAAGTATCCTCCAGGGGCCTGGGGTCTGGAATGAGTTGTAAATGTTGTTTCTGTATCAAGCACTATCCTGCTTGGCAAGAAGTGTCACTGGTACTCGGGAAGCTGGAAACAGAAGGTTCCCCTCCCTGGAGCATCTGACAGAAGGGGAGGACCTACTGGAAAAGCTATTTGCTGGGCCCTGGCAACAGGCTGTGGAGATGGATCTCAGCAGTTTCCTGGGGAAGGAGGACATCTTGCATCCATGGATGATTCTGGATTTCTTCGAAGGATGGCCGATCTGATGGTCTCAGGGCCAAGCACCATCTAATGAGATGCTGACACTCTGCAAAAAAGAGAGATTATGATGACTCAACTTGTTTTTGTAATGCAAAGATCTTCCCAATTTGCTTCCCAAGGGCCCACAAATCTAGAGTCCAATAGAGACCTCATACTTTCTAGAACTCATATTCTTTAATTTCCATCTGGATCCTCCAGTCTGCTTTTAGCTAAAAAAACACCAGGTCCCCTCTTAAACCTGTGGTTTTCAAACTTCAATAACTGGGGCCTTTCCCACGACACCCACTCAACAGAAAAAGGAAGAATGATGACAAATGATTTTGATGAGACATCACTGAACATGATGAGGTGATTCAATTCACCTACCAACTTACAAATATGAACACCACCCACAATGAGGTCACTGGAACCGCAATATTTAGAACCAGCCTTAAGGGAGAAAGCTCAAAGAGGCTTCAAATTTTCACTCCCTAGCAAAATAGCCAGGAGTTGAGGATGACTCTGTTGGTACTTAGGAATGATCAAATGCAAACCATTCGATTCCCAGGGCTCAGTCTCGAGGGTCAATCACTGGCCTAGGATTCTACTAAGCTAAGGATCAGTTGGCATCTCCTGGAGAATGAAGCTCTCCAGAATTCAAAGTCTCCAAGGACTAACGACCTTGTGATTCCTGCTTCTCTCCTCAATAAAGAGCTTTCCAGAAGTTACCTGAAGACACCCTCTGCCTGAAGAAAACTTGGCCCCTGATGATCTCCTCATCGTGCTCAAAAGGAATATCTCCACAGACCATATCATACAGCAGGATCCCCAGAGACCAGACAGCTGCCGACCTGCCGTGGTAGCGATGGTAGCGGATCCACTCTGGAGGACTATACACTCGGGTCCCTGTGAGGCGGGAGAATAGGAAGGCAAAAATAAAGCACAAAGCAACCAAGTGGTAAGCTAAGCAACTCTTTTAAAAAAAGCACCACACCCCTTCTCAGGAACTGAGTGAACTCCATTTTCCCCCCAGGCTAAAAGGAGTGGATAGGCAGCTTAAGGCATCTCTCCAACCCAAAACATTACCCACCTCTGTACCAGCCCAGACCATAAACTGAAATTCTTTACAAACTGCTCCAAGAAACAAACAAGCCGGGCGCCTGAGGCCTGTATGTGGCAGGACCACCCACAATGGGATGAAGGAATGAATGTCTGCACAATCAAGGGAGGTATCCCACAGACCATCCTCAAACTGTATTAAAGGCTGCCCAGGAGCCAGAGTGACATTCTCATCTCAGATGAGATCTAGGTGAGAAAACTTGCACAACATCCTAAGTCGGGGTGCCCTTTGGGAGGCCTTCCTCCCGGGCTGCTGAGTGCAGGGGCAAGACACCCACACCCTTTCCTCCCCACACTAGAAAGGCAGACAGAGCTGCAGAGCTGGTTCCATACCACGTGATTCCTGTTTACAAACTTTGAGTTGTAAAAAAAAAAAAAAAAAAAAGTGAGGGCCATCCCTCTGGTGCTCACCAGGGGGCAGCAAAGACTAAAAAGAAAAAAAACATAGGAGAACCCGGCCAGCCATTAACTGTTAAATACAAAAAAAATGCAGCCCAACCCAGCGTCCACCAAGGGCAAATAAACACAAATCACAAGCCCCAGTCACAAGTTTTGAAAGGCTGTCGTTTGTTAGGTTAAGACGCTTAGATGATGACCCACCCTACTTTGCTTTGATCTCAGGCCCTCTATTCCATCTTTTCTGAAAGAACCCGCTCCAAGCCCCTCCCTAGGATAGATTTTCATCCTCTGCGGAGACACCCAACTAATTTTCAAACCAGCAAGAGATCTTATTTCACAACATTCATTCCCGACTCTCTCATCGCACAACACCAAAACAAAACAAAAAAACAACATAATTATTTAGTGAAACTACTGTTTCTATTCCTTATCCATTCCTAGATCAAAGACGACAAAATACTGCGGCTCTAAAAACTACCTTACAGAAAACTCTTACAGTTTTATAAAACAAAAATTACAAAACCGGCATCAATTTTCATCTCTCCCGCTCTCTCCTCTCTTTTCCCCCTCCCATCCTTTTACTGGCGGGGAAACTGGGTCAGACTTCAGAAATCTGGGCTACGGCCGGTTACCCACAACCTCTTATTCATTGGGAAAGCTTGGAACCCACTGAATTCCACTTAAAATATAAAATCATGCCAGAAACATTACGGGTTCAGCTGGCTTGAAATCCTGAGTTTACTACGCTGGGAAGCTCTCTTCGCCCCACCCCTGCTAGCACCGAGCCTGGCGGCCCGATGACCTTTACAAAGAGGGCCGGAGAGGGAAGCTGGCCGAGGCCTCCAGGCCAGGCCGAGTCACCTGGGCAGCTCCCTCCCAGACCTGGCTCACCATCGAAATCCGTATAGACGGTGTCCTTGAGCAGCGCTCCCGACCCGAAGTCGATGAGCTTGAGCTCGCCGCGATTGAGGTCGATGAGGATGTTCTCGTCCTTGATGTCGCGGTGGAGCACCCCGCAGTTGTGGCAGTGCCGCACGGCCTCCAGCACCTGCCAGAAGAAGCTGCGGGCCAGCTCTTCTTGTAGGGCCCCCCTTTCCGTGATAAAGTCGAAGAGGTCTTGCACCGGCTCGGGCCGCTCCAGGATCAGGACGAAACTGTCGGGCCTCTCGAACCAGTCCAGGAGTCTAATGACGCCGGAGAAGCCTGAGCTCACCTTCTTCAGCAGGACCACTTCCATGGGCACTCGGGTGCCATTGGGCTGCGGGGGGCGAGGTGGCTGCATTAGGGCGGGAGTCGGAGGGCACCCCTCACCCCACCCACCCTAGGAATCGCTCTTTCCTGGGCACTCACCAGCTCTCCCCAGTCGGAAATCCGGTCCTTCTCCACGTGCTTGATGGCCACCTGGAAATCACCCCAGGAGAGTCTCCGTTACGTACCTTCAATTGGGCCAAAACACCCGTGCGACCCCTGCCCCGCGCGCCCTCCCCACGGCGGGGCGCCCACTCACCGGCAAGTTGTCGGCGACACGGATGCCTGAGTAGACCGAGCCGAAGCCGCCGCTGCCCAGTAGCGGGCCCACCTGGTATTGCGACTCCAGGGGCTCCTTCTCCTTGCCTAGTAAAGAAACACAGGGGACTTAGTGCTGGCCCGGCGCGTGAGCCCCCAGATCCTACCTTGGGGGGTTCAACCTCCACCCGCATCCGTGGATTGGGGGGCTGCTCACCCGGCGCCAGCTTGGTGGAGTGCAGGTCGTTGCAGGGCGCCGTGCGCAGGTGGGCAAGGGAGTTAATTTTGGACAGGAGCATCCCAACCTCCAGGGTGTCGGTGCAGGGGCTGTATCTGGAGGAACTGCAGAAGGAGCTGGAGCTGGGGTTGTGCCGGTGGCTGTGCCTACAGCTAGGGCTGAGGCTGCGTGTGGCGTTGCGGCTGTGGCTGCGGCTGGCGCGGAAGGCCGAGGGCGAGTCGGAGGACAACTGCGGGCGCTGCCGGGGCTGGCGACTGGAGGACCCGCGGGCTGGGTCAGGCAGCGCCGAGGGCGGTGAGATTGACGGCTCGTAGGGCTCGTGCGGCAATGCCGCGACACAGGGAGCTCGTAGCTGCTGCTGCTGCTGCCGGTCTCGCCACCGCCGCCGCTGCCGCCAAGTCCTCTCGGGCCTCCTCCGCCACCGCGGCCGCTGCAGCAGACGCCGGGCTCGCCCAGCCGCCAGGAGTAAAGGGGCGGAGCGCGCCGACAGGGGGGCGCGCGGGCGGGTGGGGATGGGGCGGGGCCTCTCCGGGAGGCCTAGGCGGGGAGCGCGGCTGCGGGGCCAGCGGAGGGAGGAGAGCGGGTGGGGAAGCGGCGGGACAGGGCGACTCCCCCTGGCCCCCGCCCCGCGCGCTCCGTCGCCGCACCCCGGCCCCGCCCCCACCGGCGCGCCTCCAGCCAACCAGAAGCCGACTTATCTGCATAACGCGGTGCGTCCCGCCCACGCCCCGCCCGGCTCTCGCGGTCAGAATGGTCTCTACGCCGCCACGACGTGGCGGGAAGGAAAAGGCGCCAAAATGGAGGGGGAGGGGCGCGGGGCGTGAGGGGAGGCGGGCGCTGGGTGTTGAGCCGCGAGGGAGGAAGGATGGGGAGGGGCGTATCGATTCAAACCCAAACAATAACAAAGCCTTCAAAGGCCGCCAGAGGACGGCTCTGCGGCTCTCCGTTTCTCGGAGGTTTTTGGGTCAAGGGCTCGAGCTGGAGCATAACAAGTTACGCAGAGGCGACGGGCGTTGGTGTGTCAGGCGGGGAGGCCTGGCGGCCGGCGCGTCGGGGTGTCAGGGACTGGGGGGGCGGGGGGGCGTGCCGAGGGTGGTCTTTCTGTGTGACTCAGACCTGAGACCTCCAAGTCGACTGGCTTGGGCGGGATGACGACGTGCTGTGGGCTCGGGTTGGGTTCTCAGGGGTTGGCGCGTTGGGGGCGCGTGGGGAGGCGACGGATCTGCAAGATGTGAGTCACGGCAAATTTCGCGTAGGGAGTGGAGGTGGCACAGGCCTGGAATAAAACTGGGGGAGAACTCTGCTTATTCCGGGGAAGGGTCCAGATCGCGATTGTCATAGCCAGTGAAAAAAAATCAGCCCACAGATTCTAAAGCAGATTTTTATTTTATAAAGTGCAGAAAGGAATCCTGATTCCTAATAAGTGCTGTGTGTCAGAGTACCCGGTAAAGACGAAATCACGAAACAAATGTTAGCATTGTGATGCCAGATGCTGTCTCAGCCCCTTGCGTGAGGGCGGAAGAGAATTCCTCATCTAAAACGAGGGTGGGAGGATGCGCTTTATTTAATCAGAGTTTTCACGTTGTATTCACCTTTTCATCCTGTTATTACTAGTCAGGCAGTACTAGCAATTATTGGCTGCCCCAGACGTGGCTCAAAGGAAAAACCCCATCTCCCTGCACCCCGTGGAAATAAAACGGAAAACTGACCAGTTCAACTTCCGTCCTTTGTCCTAAATTTCATGTACAGTTGATAACGACGTGTGACATGAGTAAATTAAAATTCTATGTAACCCATAAGTTGAATTGTCAGTGGTCTAAGTAATTGAAAGTTAACTACATCCCCTTTAAAGTTTTTGCAGGCTTCTGCCACTTAAAGGAAAAATGAGGTTCTGAGGATCTGTATACCTACATGTCATTAATGAATTTAAATGTTTCATTAAAAGTTTTCTACAAGATTTATAAAGATGCCCAGATATTTCACAAGTTTTTTGGATTTCTTATAAATTATTACATATTTTCCTTTTGTTTGTGTACATCAATTTTGATGACTAGGAGAAAATACAAGGGAACAAGAATTATTCTCTTTTTATTGGTAGGAAAATGAAACAAGTAGGATGACACGGGGTGATACAATAGCTAAAGGAGGAAGAGATGAAATGACCCAAATTCAACTCCCAAGTATTCAAAAATTTTCTTTTCACAGAGCCTAAAAGTGTCCTTGGTACTAAGACATCAAGTATAAATGTAGGTGACCCGCACTTCCATCTCCTCTACCCTCCCTTTCCTTTCTCAAGCCCTGGTGGACTCTTCCCACTTGTTCCATTCTCCTAGCACTTTCCAGGCTCTCGGCCTTTGCAGAAACAGTAAACCTGTTCTGAGACTGCCCTCTCCTTCATTTTTATTTGAAGTCTTTACAGCCATCAGGACACAATTGTATTCCATCCAGGATGCTAAACAAACTCCAAGCATTCGTTCACTGTCCACTCCCCTCATCTGATAGTCATGCTTAGATTTTTGTTTTTTTATCTCCGTTAATTAACTTTTCAATTACTTATATCTTGTCTCCCCATTCCTTGAATATATACTTTATCCAACATTCTGTGGTGAAGGGGAAGACCAAAATGGGTCCCAACAAAAATGTCATGATTAAAGTCAATTTATACCAAATTTAAGTGAATTAAGAGGGCTTAGGCAAAATAAAGGTTAGAAGCAAGGGCTTCAAAAACTAAGCTAGCCTGCTTTTAAATCTGAGATCTGGCACCTACTAGTTATGTGATATTCCCCAAGTTACTTAATCTTTCTAGGCATTAGACTGAATGGAGGTAATAATAGCACCTACCTCATATGTCTGTTGTAAGGAGCAAATAAAATTCTGCATGTAAAGCAGAATGGTGCATGAAGCTTAGCATAAACTTATAAGCTATATGGCAATAATGCTGATTGTGATTTTGACGATGATGAAAAGGAAGAATTTTGGAATGGTCCTTGTACCTTGGAGGTTCCAAAGGTGAAACTCAGGATAAGTAGTTTGATTTTAATCATCTTGGGGAAGAATATGATTCAGAATAGTTGTATACATTAAATCAAGTTCAACCTTTTTCACTTTAGATCTTTGTAGGCCTAAATAATTAGAGCTAAAGTGATTAACATTTAATATGTGTGCTTTATATGGTAGGTGCTTCACAGCTGGAAGTTACAAAACATGGACCTTGACTTGGCAAAGAGCTTTTATTTACTTAAAACTGCTTTTAAAGATAATCATTAAACATTCAAGTATGTTTTGCCTTAAAGTTTCTTTTGGGGGGTTGTTGAACTTGATGTTTTGATTCAACAAAATATACTTTAAATAATAAAAGCAAGCACTACCTGTGCTGTCTCAAATAATCTAACAAAGAATCAGAAAAATTACGCTAATTATTAAATGACAAGTGCTTTGGGGAAGATAAAGGCCATAATTACGCTAATAATTCTCTGGAAAGGAGAGAATGAATGTTATTGTTAATTTGAACAATAGCCAAATTAATCCTTGGGTGGGTTCCACATGCTATGGATTTAATCAAGCCATTGTCAAAGGAATGACTTCGGCAATTTCTGTAATCACAGAAGTTTAGAAGTTTGAAAGGTGTGCCTGTACACTTTTTTAAAAGTACCTCTGAGTCTACTTGATACATTTAATATAACTAGATCTGTACTTTAAGTCATCACTTAATGTCATGGATAAGTTTGTGGAACTACAGTGAAAAAATCGCATAACGAAACCAATTTTACCATAGGCTAATTGATATAAACAAGAGTTAATTTTCTACAGCATCTCATCAACATTATAACAAAACAGCATTGAAAGAAACAACCTTATTCAAGGAACTGCTATATAGCTTTATCTCTGTAATTTATTTGCAATTAATCGAGTAAAAATCATTTGGGTCTACTTTTCTTAGTTCTCTCCTAAAAAAAGAATTGCTGATTTTTTTAAGTTTAATGTTTAATTTTGAAAAATTCACCATTATTTTTTATTTTACTCTCCTTGTTTGGTGAAATAAAAAGGGAGAAATTTGGAGAAGGCCAACTGCAATAAATTTTCTATACCTTAAAATATTTTCAATTATTTCAACAGTTTAAAGTTAGTTCGAAAAATTTTAATTTTACATATGTTTCATATGTGTGGAATATATGTGAAAACCCACTACAGACTGTAAGACATGAAACAGTCTGACTTTAAAAAGACTAAAACCTCTTTTTTTAAGTTGTGGTAATTTTGATGGTGATGGACAGCTAGGAAATCCAGAGTGTCAACTTCAGAATGGTCAGGGAATCTATGTAGTCAAGTCAGAACTGGTTCTTGTCCTTGGTAACATGTGACATTTGTTTCAAGTTTATAAATCTCTTTTAGTTAGCTTTCAGTTTCCTCAGCAAGATTGGAGAAAGACAGCGTTTTTATTATCCAGTAAAGTATATTTAAATTCATTACCAATTCATTTTTTTAAAAGAAATTAAAATAACCTAGACTTATTTTTGGAATTTTACACATTCACTACTGACGATTTGAGTAAAAATAATCAATATTTATGGAAGGCACTGTACACAAAGATTTTATATTTCCTGAGTATTAATGGTTAGGTAAAAACAAAAAGGAGTAGTTTAGAATGTGTAAAGGCTATGGGAAGCCTGGAAACTGTTATAAAATACCTTAGAAGACTAGGAAAATATATGCCTTAAATCAAAAAGACCAGACACATGAACAAAGATAGAGAGACAGAGAGAGAGTATGAGAATAGAAGGGATGGCATATGTTTGGGAGTTGGTGAGGGGATTGTCTGCCATCTTTTAAAAAGTAAAATAAAATTGCTGATGTAGATTCAAAAAGCCATAAGGTGCATCTAGGTAAAAGGGAAAAAAAATAACTCAGAAAGATTTTGTGGAACATCTTGTTAGGCACTAAAAAAATACTAATGAAAACATTTGCTTATCTTGTATCTCATTTGTCATTTAATAGTATATAGTCTTTTCTGTATTTGTTTAGTCTCCATGACTAAATTATGAATGTATTGAGGGCAGAAACCATCCTTTCATTGAACATAAAGGCTACATGCTGAAAAGGGTCAGGTGAAAGAGGCAAAAGAGAAATACTATGATCATGTCTCAGCCGACATTGACTGAGCATCAAAAGGTATGCTAGGCATTTTTCTAAGCACTTCATACGAATCCTCATATAAATCTTATGACATGGGCAGTTTTACTATCTTCAGTGGTTTACAGATAAATAAACAGAAGTAATTTGCCCAAGACTACATAGCTAAGTGACAGACTTGTCTCCTACCCACCATGCCATTCTGCTCTTCCAAGGAACACAAGATGAGTTTAAGGGATTTAACAAGGGATTCTATGATTAAGTTTTGAGGGTATCATCCACAGGACAGAGTTCAGAGAAGGCTGAAGAAGTCAGGGAAACCTCCATGAAAGATGTAGAACTTAACATGGATCTTAGAGGATGAGTGAGATGAATAGGTAGAAAGGAGAGGGAATGGGGTGAGTAACATCAGGAATTGAAGCAAAAGATACTTTGTGTTATGTTCTTTGTATTCTCCAATACGTGGAAAATGAATGAACAAAAGTTTCTTTAGCAATACCAAGACATAGAAACAACCTAAGAATCTTGATGAATGTATGGATAAAGAATATATGGTATGAATATGTGCGTGTGTGTGTATGGTATATATACATATATATATATGTATATATGAATATTATTCAGTAATAAAAAAGGAAATCCCGCCATTTGCAACGACATAGATAGACCTTAAGGGCATTATGCTAAGTAAAATAAGTCAGAGAAAGACAAACACTGTATTATCTTCCTCATATGTTGAATCTAAAAACAAACAGAACAAACTTAGAAAAAAAGATCAGAATTGTGGTTACCAGAGGCAAGGGGAAAAGGAATTGGATGACAGAGGTCAAAAGATACAAGCTTCCAGTTTTAAGTACTAGGCGTGCGATGTACAACGTGGTGACTATAGGTTAACACTTGTGTGGTATATTTGAAAGTTGTTAAGAATGTAGATCCTAAGAGTTCTCATTACAAAACATTTTTTTAAATCTATGAGATGATGGATGTTAACTAAACTTCTTGTAGTACTCATTTCACAATATATGTAAGTCAAATCATTATGTTGCATACCCAAAACTTAATCAGTGTTGTATGTCAATTACATCTCAATAAAACTGGGAGAAAAATGTTTTTTTTCAATAAATCAAAAGCAGAAAACCAGAGAGAAAAATCAGTATGACCTCCTGATGTCATGATGTAAAAGATGAAGGAAAGAGATGAAAAAGATGATAAACTTTATTTCAGTCTTAATTGAAGAAGAAACTAGGAAGGTTCTCTATTCAAATCACCTCTTGAAGCGTATGATTTAGGAATGGTAGCTTGCACTGTGGTTAACGCAGAGTGTTCAAGAGCTGAATGACAAAGATGCATTAACATGACTGAATGAAATTCACTCAATAATTTGGAAAACCTTATATTTTCAATATATACTTCCTCTTTCCAACTCTGTTTTAGTTCTCTTTTTAGGTTGGGTGCTGCTAAAACAAACATGGACAGCTCACCACAGCCAGAGCTACAACAATCATACTACAAATACAGAACCACTTTTTATGTCCATCAATGTATAACTTTGTCAAAGATTCTTTGAATGTCTAAGTATAATTTTGCTCACTCGGGATAACTAGAGAGCTGTGTTGTCCTCTTTATAGAAATGGTGTTTCTTTTCCCTGGATAGGTTAAGTTTGCTTCTATGTTCAGTGATACTGCTTCTTTATAGGGACACCCACTCACTAGATAAGAATCAAATATATCATTGGCAGTCATCAGAGTTATCTCTGAAGTCACTCTTATGAATGAAAGTTATAGCCAAGCCAAGTTATAGCAAATAGCCAATCCTCTTATGCAGGGCTATAAAGGCAACACAGATTACATACTTTAGCCCAAATTACATACATATCCCCAAGTTCAGTCTATCCTTTCATACCAACTCAAGGTCATTTGGACTTCTTGTAGCTCTCCCTGATCACTCCAGCCAATAGTTTTTAAACTCATTTCAATAATCATATTAGTAACTTAACATAGTCATATTCTTTTGTTATCTAAATGTTCACTCTCATCATAACATCATCTTTAAGAGCAGCAAGCATTAATCGAGTGTGCCATGAAAGAACCCATGTTTCCCCAATGAGACCATCAGCTCTTTGAGTGCAGAGACTATTCTGTAAAAATTTAAGACCACATAGCTCTCTTGGGGAAGTACAAAACAGATAATTAAAAAAGAAAAAAACTGAATTGAACTAAACCCAAGAAAGAATGCATCTAAGATCCTGTAACTTGCCCCTGCCACTTTATTATACAGTATAATGAAAAAAAAAACAGGTGGATGTTCACTCTTTTAAAAATACAGACTTCAGAGTAAAATTTTGCCTCTTAGAAAAGCAGTTTCATAAATTAAGATTGCCAGGTTCCTAAGTCAAAGGCTTAAAAAAGTAGGTACAGTCTAATTTATACAGATAATATCGAATATTAATTGAGCATTTACTAAGTACTAAGCACTATTCTAATTAATCACATTATGTGCCATATATGTGACACATATGTATGGCATATATGATAGATATTCACATGGCACATATATTTATATTTTTTCTTTAATACTCTCAATTATTATTACACTCAGGAAAGTAAATAACTTGCCCAAGGTCTACAGGTGAGAGAGGCACAACCCCTAATTTATGGAATATAGGCTGACTAAGAGATAGACAATGTATGGAGTAGCTCTTTGTGTGTTAGAGGTCACACTCAGAGCACAAGAGGGCCAAGAGCCAGATTAAATAAAATCAGGAAGCAAGGTAATGAATGAAAAGACAATAGAGTCAGTGGATAATTTCCTTCAGTATTGTGCCCAAGAGAAATGAATGGAGACTGGAACAATGTTAAAAGTTAACAGTGTGAGTGAGTGGTGGCAAAGAAGAATAGCCACTGAAAATGAGAGCTTCTGGGTAGCTAAGCATGTAGGATAAGGGTTAGACTTGGGGTGAGGGGAAGCTATAATCTTTACAGCAGCAAGACGTGAATCTTGTGTCTTGCACTGGTATTGACTGAGTCAGCCAATTAATCAATAAACATTTGCTGAATAGCTACTATGTTTAAGGTACTGTGTTAAGTACCGCAGAGATACATAGAGGCAAAAGACGCAGTCCTAGTTTCTGCTTAAAGATCTTTTTATCCTGGTAACACGAGATATATAGAATCATAACTATTGAGCTGGAAGGAAACTTAAAGACCTTCTCATCTAATCTCTTTAGTCTTAGAGACGACCAAAACGAAATTTCAGAGACAGGAAGTTTTCATAGCATTTTCAGAGCTAGGGTAGAACCTAGAATTTATTGCTACCTGAGGCTCTTTCAACTTTCTTATATAAATATAATTAGTAATAAAAGTAGTATTTACCAAGTAGCAAATTAATGGTATAGGCAATGCATTGCTTTATACCATCATATGTTTACAAAGTCAAGGTCTAAATACTAAAATTTTCTGGGGAATTTTCAGGTGCAAAGGGACTTTCCCAGTTGTCTCCTCAACTGCTGTAGCATGAAAACAGAAAATGGCCCCTCCTCTGTGCTCTCCGAGCACCTGTGTCACCTCAATCATACATGTCACGTGTGATCTTGATATGTCTAGCTCACTAGATCTGAAAGTGTGTGGTCTCCAGACCAGAAGCACCTGGAAACTTGTTAGAAATGCAAATTCTTGGGCCTACTCTAGACCTGCTCAATCAGAAACTCTGGGAGTAGAGCCCAGTGATCTGTGTTTTAACAAGCCCTCCAGGTGATACTGGTGTGCTGCTTTTGATCTTGAGACCCTCTGTTCTCTAAATGGCTCTCCAGAGAGATTGTGAGCATTCGAAGACAGGGACCTTGTCCTCCACAGTTTTTGTTTCCTTAGCTTAGTACCAGGCCTCGAAAAGTAGATGTTCATAAATATATCTGAAACAACTATAGAAGTGACCATGATAAGGCAAAGCATCCCATTATCCAACTCTCTTTAGGTAATGATTAACATCTTTAGGTTCACTTTATGTTATGGGCTGAATAGTATCTCCCACATCCCGAAATTCATATGTTTAGTTCCTAACCCCCCAAGCACCTCAGGATGTGTATTTGGAAATAGGACCTTTAAAAAGGTAATTTAGGTAAAAGGAGGTCATATAGGTGCATCCTAATCCCATATGACCATTGTCCTTATAAGAAAAGGAGATGAGGACCTATGTACAGAGCAGACTATGTGAAGACAAAGAAAAGATGGTCATCTACAAGCCAAGAAGAGAGGCTTCAGAAGAAACCAACCCTTTCGCCGCCTTGATCTCAGACTTTTAGTCCCCAGAATTGTGAGAAAAATAAGTTTCCATTGTTTAAGCTACCAGCCTGTGGGACTTTGTTATGACAGCCCTAGGCAATGAATATGCTTTGTAAAAAATTTCCAAAAATACTGGCTCTGAAATCCAGGAACTCTCATTCAAGCCTATACAAGACAATCCTATTTTTAGACGACTCTATAACCATCTATAAATGTTAACCAGGAAAGGGTTTGTTTAAGAAATTACTCTTTCATGCTCAACTTGAGCATAGATTTTGGAGTCAGAGAAAGGTTTGAATCCTGACTCAGCCCCTAAAAAGTTATGTAATCTTAACCTTTAAAGACTCAGTTTCCTTGTTTGTAATTTGGGGCTAATAATAGCTCCCTCCTAGACATAACTCAACAATTGGCAAGTGTATCATAGGCATTCATTATCTGGTGACTTATAAATGATAATCATCTGAATTATTCAGATTGACCTTCTCTAGAAGATGGAATTGCAGCAAAATTTTACCAAAATGCTTACATCAGTTCAAGAAACATAGTACTATGTTGACTTTTTAAAAGACTATATAAAATGACAGAATAAGTATTTTTTTGGAGAAAGAAATTGAAAAGTCAAAGGGGAAAAAAAATAAGAATGTCGGGAATGTAGACTGACTCTACATTCTACAAGATGCAATACTCAAGAACAGTTAAATTTTCTCAAATTGATGAGTAATTAGATTGTGTCAAAGTAAGGATTATTGATTTTGTCTTCTGTCCTCAGATCTTAAAATGGCACCTGGCACTTACTATAAGCTCAACAACTTTTGACTGAATGAAAGAATGAGTGGCCTTCTGCAAGAAAGATTATACAAATTATACAACGATTGGATTAAATTTCAACCAAAGTACACTTACAACGAACTGGTGGCTCTATAGCATTTTGGCGTAGTACAATCAAAGCTTTAATTTTAACCTGGGAATTTCACTTTGGGGAAATAACCTAAGAAAATAACATCAAAGGGAAACAAACATCATTTTTAAAATGTCTTCAATTATAGTAATATTCAAAAGAGAGAAATCCTGAAATAGTGTTCAGAGCCTCTCCAACCCACTTCTACATGTCCCCTCTCTTGCTTTTGACTTGGGCCCTCCCTGTTGTCCCCAAACTGTTCTGATCATCCACACAGCCCCTCACCTGAGTGGCCCAGTGCTTTGTACTCCTAACCCTTTGGAATCAGCTTCCCTCATTAAAACTCATTTGTCTTGTACCTGCTTATCTTTGGGATTGCACTCAGTCAACTTATCTGACAAATTAATTTAAACTGGGGTACTAATGCATGCTAATGGCTGAATATGAGTCCACTCCTGGATAACAATTGCATTTCAGCAGCACCTTATTGTGAAAAACAAGTAATACATTTCAGGCATGTGTCCCGGCCATTGGAAGGAGATATTTTAAGCAGGGGGATTTCCTCAAACCCCTCATATTACACCATGTAGACAGCTGCCTATCCCACATGATCTAGCCAACTCCTTGGCATCCAGTTATCAGCACACAGGGGACACTAGAGGAAACAGGTCTGTTCCTCTTAAAAGAGCTTCGATGCAGTGACCGGACTATTTATATCACTTAAAGGAAAAGGGCATTTATTCTGGAACCTACCCAAAAAGTACATACTCCCTGGGATTAGAGGTAAACTCTTCTACCTAATCTCTGGGGATGGCTAAGTGACTAGTGCCTAGATTAATCAAAAGGAGTGAGCTGGAACATACAAACACTGAGAAAGGACTGGTAATATACAGTTAAGCTTTACAGGTGAAAAGATCCTAGACATCGATACGAATTTACATGAGTACACACATGAGAGCATTGAACCTGATAAAAATAGCTGCCTTTTATTGGATGCTAACTATATTAACTGGCTAAAGTACATATATATTTTAAAAGATTTAATCCTCTGATACTGAGGAAAATAGGAGTTCTCATCCCTATTTTCAGAGGAGGAAACTGAGGCAAAGAGAAGTGACTATCCCACAGTCAAATGGCAAATCTGGGATTTGAAGCCAAGTCTTTGAACTCCCAGGTTCATGGTTGTAACAGAAGCTTAACAGCCTTGCAAATTTCAGAATCAAGAATCTTAAAGCTGAGGATCCTAGAACATCCGTTTTAACTACCCAGACCCTGATTATCGCTATTAAAAAGGAGTTTACTACTTCAGGAAGCAGCCTGCTCCATACAGCTATACGTGTTGGGAAACTTAAATGATAAATTAAAATCTGTTTCTCTGTAACTTTCTTTCATTTGATCTTAATTGTGCCCTCTGGAGAACTCAAAACAAAGCTACTTCTCTCCATGAAGCTATGGAGGTAGATAATGTATTCCCCCACCCCCTCATCTTTGCAGTAGTCTCAGTCCCAGGAGATCGCACTCAGTGCAGCTCAGCTGTTCAAGAGAAAAGCACCGAAGTGTCACCTTTAGACTCAGAGATCTTGAGTCTAAATTCAGGTAATATATTTGATCCCAATTACTTAGGGACCTGTGAAACATCATTTTAGTAAGTTATATGATAACCCCATAAAAACATGGGATTAATTTAATATAGCAAACAATGGCTAACATTTATTGAACCCTTTCTAGATGCAAAAAAAGTGCTAAATATAACACTATATATAATGCTTTATATAACACTCACTCCCACCACCACCACCACCAACAACCACTCTATGAGGCTGGTACTGCCATTATCCCAGATTTGCAGATGAGGAAACTAAGACCCAACTATCCTGAGGTCTTCTGCTCATAATTGCATGTCTTTCTTTCCTTATGAGTGTGAGGAGAGGGGAAGGGCAGGAGAGAACTTGCTGTCCCCAGTGTGAAACTTGATTTTCTCACCTCTCTCTGCTTATATGTTTTCTCTCCACTTTGGCTCCTTTCTTCACAAACATTTAATGAGCACCTCTCACATAGTTAAACACTTACTCTACAGTGATTAAAGTTGGGACAAAGTATGCAAAGGAAGCTATGACACCCTCTGAATCTGATTTCCAGGGTCAAGGAAGGCCTAGGAGAGGAGGTAGCACCTGATGTGGGTCTTGAAACATAAATAGGAAGAGAAGAATCAACCAAAGGACAGGATGGGGAAATTCAAATTTAAGCAAGAAGAAACAACATGTGTAAACACTCAGAGGTAAGAATTTGCATGGACAGAAAAACCCATCCTAGGGTAACAAGTAGGATCCAAAAATCTTGTAAGCATAAAGTAGAGAAAAAGCTCACGTTATTGTGACGTTAAAGAAAAACGGTTATTTTTCAGTTGGATCTGTACTGTCACAAAAAGCACCCAAATAACAGAGAAACTCATTTGTACACAACTGACTGCTCACTGAAGTGAAATTCAAATGATTATGAGGTAGTCATTTCCCAGTTGCCACTCCCCACCCCCAACAACCCCTCCAAAGAGATTGAGAAAGGGCGCCAGTGCTTGGTAGAGGATTAATTGTCAATTGTATTCCATCTGAAATTCCCACAATCTCAGACTTTTACCTTGTTGCTGAGTACGGCCCCAGGGTGAAAAAGGAGTGGAGAGAAATCCAATTGAACAGGTAAACCATAGGTGATCACAAAGAGCTGTGTGTGCATTCTGAGGAGTAAGACTCTTATGTGAAGGGTGACAGGAAGCCATGGAAGGATTTTTGAACACACCCAACTCAAGTGCCACCTTCTGTAAAAGCATTCCCTGGCCACTACACTGCTGAGGAATTTCTCTAACTCGTGTGGTTTATATTATTTGGTCTCATCTCCCCTTAGATTCAATAACCTGCTTTATATACTTTTTGTATGTTATCCATACATACACTATGTGTTCTAAATATATTTGTTATTTGAAGGAAAGAAGTGAAGGGGACCAAAGTTTTTACACCCTAAAGCTGTCTTTGGGATATTGATTTTGAACTGGTTAAGAAACAAAAGACTCAGAAAGAACCTTTGACCCTTTCCTCTTTCCTACCTAAAAGATTTAGGTGGAAAAACCTGCTTCAGAAAGTCTCTAAGCAGGAGCCTGTTGACTAAATCACCCTCCCACCCCTGGTTTTCAGGGTTACCTAGCAAAATTTACCTGCTATGTGTTTTCTGTTCTTCCTCGATTACCTGCAAATAGCCCATTTTCACATTTAAAATCTAAGACCCTGTTCCACATCTGTTCTTTGTCCAAAATGACATGTATACCCAATTTTGCCTCACTGTCTTTGGGATTTTCATGCTTATGTGAATTCCCTGTATGCACATATTAAAATTTGATTTTCTCCTGTTAATCCATTCCTGTTAATTTGATTATTAGCTCAGCTAGAAGAACTTAATAGGTGAGAGAAGTTATTTTTTTTAGCCTCCACAGAAGCAAAGGGAAAGGAATCACTTGGATTCCTCTTATTTCACAACTCAATTCATCAATTGAGTTCACAGTGTGGATGAACTAATGAAATTGCAGAGGCAAAAAAAAAAAAAACAATGTATTCATAAATGTGAATGTGACTTACAAACATATTTATTGAAATGAAACCTTTACTTTTTTATTTGCTTAATTCTATTGAACTCAAAAAGCAAGACTATGGGGGATACAAAGCATGTGTATGTGTTATAAGAATACTGTTGAACATGGATAGGATTGATTTATCAAGTTAATATTTTTTTTTAGTAAAAATTGGCAAAAATGATAAGATTCATTTCTAGGGCTAATTCCACTGTCAAAATCCCAGTCATAGCCCTTAAACCTCCAAATCTCCATACCTCATCCTGAGGGAGGGTGCTCAGATTGTACAGAAACCAAACCAAATTGTAGAAAGACCCCACTCTCCAGGCCATTGGTTGTCAAAATGTGGCCCCTGAACCAGCAACAGCAGCACCTGAGAACTTGTTTGAAATGCAGAGATGCAAATTATCAGGCCTCACCCCTGCATGCCTACACGATCAGAAATTCTGGGGGTGAGGCCCAGTAATCCGAGTTTTACAAGCCCTCCAGGTGATTCTGATGCAGGAAGCTCAAGTCTCAGAACCACTGCTTCCTGCCCTTTACAAGGGAACGGTGGAGATGGGGAGTGCAGAAACCTATTCTCAGCTCTTTAGGGATCCTTATTATCTATTGGTTTGCTTTGCCATTATCCTAATACGGATGGAACGTAAGACCCATTAGACACAACATGAACCAGACCTGTTCCACAGAACTGTGAAGTCAGTTATCCTTGGCTTTGCCTGTAGTCATTTTTAAAAAATTATTGCTTCATGAGCCGCATTGGTCTGTGAACTTTTCCCTTTTCTAGTAAAAGTACAAATTCCAGCTGGGGTTCTTGACCAACAACATCTTTCTACAGAAGTTGCTGTCTTCGATGCTTTGCTGAGTTCCAGAGATAAGATAAATAATTTACCAAATGTAGGTTTCTGATTACTCACTCTATTAGCATTTAGAGCAGAGAGTTCTGGCCCCTGGGGAGTTTGATTCGTTCAGATGCAGCCCATCTGCTTTTGTTTT